>NC_134354.1:297722514-298041681 GCF_048569485.1 Anomaloglossus baeobatrachus
GCTATACTACAATAGACCCACTTCCTCAAAATGGGCACATTAGACTCAAGTGCCACACAATGTTTTCACGTAAAATCTTTCATGTAATCTCCAAAAGTAACATACACCAGCTCTATCTCACTATTGGGTATGTGCCCTTAACATTTCCGCCATGAAAATTCATTTTGGTGTCATTTTGGAAGGTTTTCTGGTGAGTCCGTAAAAATGGCGTAAAACGCGGACAAAATTGTTCACAGCTGTGACTTTTGAGTGATAAATGCTTCAAGGGGTCTTCCCCATGCTGTTGCCATGTCATTTGAGCACTCTTCTGAGACTTTTGTGACATTTTTAGGGTTTCTACATGCTGCCGGGGGTCATTTCATAAAAATACTCGGGTCTCCCATAGGATAACATTGGGCTCGGTGCTCGGCCCGAGTACACGAGTATCTTGGGATACTCGGCCCGAGCCTCGAGCACCCGAGCTTTTTAGTACTCGCTCATCACTAATCAGATCACATCCACGTCCTGCAGCGGCGGGACACACACACACACACGCACACACACACACACGTAAGAACAGACACACACACACATCAGATCACACTCACTCTCACACACACCTCACACACACATCAGATCGCATCCACATACTCACAACATCCCCTGATATCACTTGCTTCTCGGCGGCGATACTGTGCAGTGATCTTCCAGGACCTGCCGGAGGATCACATGGCCGGAAGCATGTGGTACAGTTAGGTCCAGAAATATTTGGACAGTGACACAATTTTCGCGAGTTGGGCTCTGCATGCCACCACATTGGATTTGAAATGAAACCTCTACAACAGAATTCAAGTGCAGATTGTAACATTTAATTTGAAGGTTTGAACAAAAATATCTGCTAGAAATTGTAGGAATTGTACACATTTCTTTACAAACACTCCACATTTTAGGAGGTCAAAAGTAATTGGACAAATAAACCAAACCCAAACAAAATATTTTTATTTTCAATATTTTGTTGCGAATCCTTTGGAGGCAATCACTGCCTTAAGTCTGGAACCCATGGACATCACCAAACGCTGGGTTTCCTCCTTCTTAATGCTTTGCCAGGCCTTTACAGCCGCAGCCTTCAGGTCTTGCTTGTTTGTGGGTCTTTCCGTCTTAAGTCTGGATTTGAGCAAGTGAAATGCATGCTCAATTGGGTTAAGATCTGGTGATTGACTTGGCCATTGCAGAATGTTCCACTTTTTTGCACTCATGAACTCCTGGGTAGCTTTGGCTGTATGCTTGGGGTCATTGTCCATCTGTACTATGAAGCGCCGTCCGATCAACTTTGCGGCATTTGGCTGAATCTGGGCTGAAAGTATATCCCGGTACACTTCAGAATTCATCCGGCTACTCTTGTCTGCTGTTATGTCATCAATAAACACAAGTGACCCAGTGCCATTGAAAGCCATGCATGCCCATGCCATCACGTTGCCTCCACCATGTTTTACAGAGGATGTGGTGTGCCTTGGATCATGTGCCGTTCCCTGTCTTCTCCAAACTTTTTTCTTCCCATCATTCTGGTACAGGTTGATCTTTGACTCATCTGTCCATAGAATACTTTTCCAGAACTGAGCTGGCTTCATGAGGTGTTTTTCAGCAAATTTAACTCTGGCCTGTCTATTTTTGGAATTGATGAATGGTTTGCATCTAGATGTGAACCCTTTGTATTTACTTTCATGGAGTCTTCTCTTTACTGTTGACTTAGAGACAGATACACCTACTTCACTGAGAGTGTTCTGGACTTCAGTGGATGTTGTGAACGGGTTCTTCTTCACCAAAGAAAGTATGCGGCGATCATCCACCACTGTTGTCAACCGTGGACGCCCAGGCCTTTTTGAGTTCCCAAGCTCACCAGTCAATTCCTTTTTTCTCAGAATGTACCCGACTGTTGATTTTGCTACTCCAAGCATGTCTGCTATCTCTCTGATGGATTTTTTCTTTTTTTCAGCCTCAGGATGTTCTGCTTCACCTCAATTGAGAGTTCCTTAGACCGCATGTTGTCTGGTCACAGCAACAGCTTCCAAATGCAAAACCACACACCTGTAATCAACCCCAGACCTTTTAACTACTTCATTGATTACAGGTTAACGAAGGAGACGCCTTCAGAGTTAATTGCAGCCCTTAGAGTCCCTTGTCCAATTACTTTTGGTCCCTTTAAAAAGAGGAGGCTATGCATTACAGAGCTATGATTCCTAAACCCTTTCCCCGATTTGGATGTGAAAACTCTCATATTGCAGCTGGGAGTGTGCACTTTCAGCCCATATTATATACATAATTGTATTTCTGAACATGTTTTTGTAAACAGCTAAAATAACAAAACTGGTGTCACTGTCCAAATATTTCTGGACCTAACTGTATCTCCGGATGTTGTGATTGTGTCAGCGCGTATGTGCGATATCGTCAGTGTGTGTGTGAGTGTATGCGATCGGATGTGTGTGAGTGTGTGTGTGAGAGTGTATGCGATCGGATGTGTGTGAGTGTGTGTGTGTGAGTGTATGCGATCGGATGTGTGTGAGTGTGAGTGTATGCGATCGGATGTGTGTGAGTGTGTGTGTGTGTGAGTGTATGCGATCGGATGTGTGTGAGTGTGTGTGTGAGTGTATGCGATCGGATGTGTGTGAGTGTGTGTGTGTGAGTGTATGCGATCGGATGTGTGTGAGTGTGTGTGTGAGTGTATGCGATCGGATGTGTGTGAGTGTGTGTGTGTGAGTGTATGCGATCGGATCTGTGAGTGTCGGCAGAGGAGCACGGCGTGCAGCACAGCTGCTGGGACCGCCCACCGGTGGGCACAGGGAGAAGTGGGGTGTGTGTGTGAGTGTATGCGATCAGATGTGTGCGTGTTTACTGTCTGATGCGTGACTGTGGAGCACGATGGGGAGTGCGCAGCATGAGGGATGGAGCATGATTGGGAGTATGCAGCATGGGGGATGGAGCACGTTTGGGAGTGCGCAGCATGGGGGATGCAGCACGATGGGGAGTGCGCAGCATGGGGGATGGAGCATGATGGGGAGTGCGCAGCATGGGGGATGGAGCACGATGGGGAGTGCGCAGCATGGGGGATGGAGCACGATGGGGAGTGCGCAGCATGGGGGATGGAGCACGTTTGGGAGTGCGCAGCATAGGGGATGGAGCATGATGGGGAATGCGCAGCATGGGGGATGGAGCACGATGGGGAATGCGCAGCATGGGGGATGGAACACAATGGGTAGTGGGGATAGAGGACGATGGGGGGGTGCGCAGCATGGGGGATGGAGCACGATGAGGGGTGCGCAGCATGGGGGATGGAGCACGATGGGGGGTGCACACCTCCCCCCAAAACACACACACACACTGCCACACACGCACTGCACAACACACCACACACACACAGAACCACAAACACTGCCCTACACAGACACCCACACACACAACGCCGCACACACACAACACCCAACACACAAACACCGCGGCACACACAAATATACGCACATACCGCACAACACACACATTGCACAAAACATACCTCCCCCCAAAACACACACACACACCCACACAAACCAAGCAACACACATACACAACGATACACACACACAGCGCTCCACAAATAACGACACACAACGCAACACACAAACAACACCGCTCTCACCCCCCGCCACACCCAGACAACACCCAGAACATGTACAGCCCCTACACAAACACTTGGTAACTACACACAACAACATCTATATATATATATATATATATATATATATATATAACAAAAATCATACATTAACTACACAACACGTAAATTCTAGAATACCCGATGCGTAGAATCGGGCCACCTTCTAGTTACCTGATAATTATGTAAATCTCTGAAGGTGGAAAGAGAAGACAAATATTCACCACAGTCTCCAAATGGAAGATTGTATGGAGGGTAATGCTGCACACCTCCACATACTGACTCTATAGGGGATTTCCCTATATGGTGGATAGATGGCGGCAGAGGGGGATTAACGTTAGTAATCGTTTCCATATGAAGATGATGGATAACATTCTGCTTCTCTTTGAATATATTTTGGCTGATGGACTCGGTGGTTTTCCTAGGACAAGGAATGTCCGTGTGTAAGAAAAACTGCGACTGATTGTATATAATAGATTCCATTATTAACTACAATAAATAAGATGCTACAAGAAATCCTGTGCTATCTGCAGGCAGAGGACAGGTCTCTATGCGCACTGTAGAGTTTGCTAAAAGGCGCATGTTATACTGAGAGAAGCCGAAAATGATCAAGTAATAAAAACGTTTATGGCAGCTATAGTGTGGGCCCTTAGAGTCAATTTCCCTGGTGGGCCCCTCACATCCCAGTCCGACCCTGCATATTACTGATCAGTAAGGTGTTGAGTTTGCTGTGGAACCATAGCCTGAGTCTAGAGCCTCATTTTACCATCAGTTTATTTTACTATTCATTTTCATCAGTGTGCTAAATCTAATTATCATCTATATTTGATCCATTTGTCTATTTTGCCCATGTGTCATCTGTTTTTGCTGTATAAGGCTACTTTCACACTTGCGTTGGACGGCTTCCGTTGCTATCCGCAGCCTTGAGGAATTACGGTAACCGTTGCAGGAAACCGTTATATTCCTCATAGACTTCTATTAGCTACGGACAGCAACGCATTGGTCTTGCGTTGCATCCGTTGCACGACGCAGTGTCGTTATTTTGACGCTGCGTCGGGCGGAGGGAACGCTGCATGTAACGTTTTTTGAGCAGCGCAATCCGTAGGATTTCGCTGCGCATGCTCTCTTTGGCTCCCTGCACTCGTAACCAAGGTAAACATCGGGTTACTAAACAATGCGCTTTCCCTAGTCACCTGATATTTATCCTGGCTACGGGTGCAGGGAGCCCGACACTTTCCCGCTCGGCTCCGCCCCCTCCCGCACTTCACTCCACGTGTACACACGCACACACACACTCACACTCACACTCACCTGTCTCCAGCCTTGTATTCCTCGCTGCACTGACGCCCTCAGTGCCATGGTCCCGCTCGGCTGCACAAACCCCGCACTCCGCCCCCGCACTCCGCCCCCTCACACATTCTCGGTGGGCGAACGATCAGCTGATCACCCGGCGACCGACTGCTGTGAGCGATCAGCTGATCACCCGGCGAACGGCTGCTGTGAGCGATCAGCTGATCGGTCACAATAGTCTGCCACCGGTAAAACAAATGAAGAAGAAAAAAAAAATAAATAAAGATTCCGTTGTTTTGTACGATCCGTTGCATCCGTTGTGCCACTAAATGCAACACATCCGTTATCCGTTGCATCCATCACACAACGCAATGCAACGGATGCCGTTCAACGCAAGTGTGAAAGTAGCCTAAAAGAGTCCAAGCTTCTCCGCTGCAAAAACAACAACACTCGGATGACACACGGACTGTATCTGTGTGCTAACCTTTTTGCATGGATCAATTGATTTGAATGGGTAAGGGGCACTTTGCACACTGCGACATCGCAGGTGCGATGTCGGTGGGGTCAAATTGAAAATGACGCACTTCCGGCATCGCATGCGACATCGCAGTGTGTAAAGGCTGGATGATACGATTAACGAGCGCAAAAGCGTCGTAATCGTATCATCGGTGCAGCGTCGGCGTAATCCATAATTACGCTGACGCAATGGTCCGATGTTGTTCCTCGCTCCTGCGGCAGCACACATCGCTGTGTGTGAAGTCGCAGGAGCGAGGAACGTCTCCTACCGGCCTCACTGCGGCTTCCGTAGGATATGCGGAAGGAAGGAGGTGGGCAGGATGTTTACATCCTGCTCATCTCCGCCCCTCCGCTCTGATTGGCCGCCTGCCGTGTGACGTCGCAGTGACGCCGCACGACCCGCCCCCTTAACAAGGAGGCGGGTCGCCGGCCACAGGGACGTCGCACGGCAGGTGAGTGTGTGTGTGAAGCTGGCGTAGCGATAACTTTCGCTACGCCAGCTATCAACACATATCGCTGCTGCGACGGGGGCGGGCACTATCGCACTCGGCATCGCAGCATCGGCCTGCGATGTCGTAGTGTGCAAAGCCCGCCTAAGTTTGATACTTGACTCAGATCAAAAATGGATGTCTTCTGTTTTTTTTATTGGACACTTGAACTGCACAAAGCCGGCCATGTGAACAGACTCATAACACACCCATGATGGTTATGTGTTCTATTTGTGGAAAAAACAGAAAGAACACAAATGAAAAAAACAGACATCAGAATGCGGTCTAATATTTGAAACTTCTTGTGCTTAACTAATACCGCTGTGCATTATTAAAATAATGTATTTAACTAAAGCTCTAGAAGCCTAAAGCCTTATAGAGTATTTAACTAATTTGTTAAACATTCATTTTTTGATATTTTTGAGTTTCAAAATCTTAACTATGCAAATGAGTTTTTGCTGTCTGTAAGGATTTAAGAAATGAATAACGACAATAAAAAAAAATCTTGGTATGCTTGAATAAATAGCAAAGTTCAGCACTTCTCTTCTGGAACTTAGGAAGCCTGGAAGGAGCATCAGATGTCAATTATTAGTGACTTGTGACTTTGTAGTTTGCAAATGTGTTGCAAAGATTTTTTCAGAATGCACACACTATTTTAGAATGAGAATATAATTTTATAATTTATAAAACTGTCATCACAGTCTCCAAAAGAATAATATTGGCAGCAATAAAATCTTGGATAAGTGGCATTATTTTCAAATAGTGAACAATTCATACCGATCCACTAAGGGCTCACTCACAAGAGCGATGATTTTCTCTTCTGACACTCGGCTCAAATTCTGATCAGAGTTTTGAGCTGAGTGTCAGTTTACTATGATCCAATTCTCTCGCATAAGAGAATCGTAACACAGGTATGAAGAAGACGGAGAACTTAACGTCTTTATCTTCTCCATTGTCTGTATGTGGCCCTATGGTAAGGGGTACTTTGCACGCTGCAACATCGCTAGCCGATGCTTGCGATGCCGAGCGCGATAGTACCCGCCCCCGTCGCACATGCGATATCTTGTGATAGCTGCCGTAGCGAACATTATCGCTACGGCAGCTTCACACGCACTTACCTGCCCTGCGATGTCGCTCTGGCCAGCGACCCGCCTCCTTCCTAAGGGGGTGTGTCATGCGGCGTCACAGCGACGTCACATGGCAGCCGTCCAATGGCAGCGGAGAGGCGGAGATGAGCGGAACGTAAACATCCCGCCCACCTCCTTTCTTCCGCATAGCCGGTGGAGGTAGGTAAGGAGATGTTCCTCGCTCCTGCAGCTTCACACACAGCGATGTGTGCTGCCGCAGGAACGAGGAACAACATCGTATCTCCTATTGGTGCGACATTATGAAAATGTCCGACACTACACAGATCTCCGATTTATGACGCTTTTGCGATCGTTTATCGGCGCATATAGGCTTTACACATTGCGACGTCGTTACCGACGCTGGACGTGCATCACTTTCGATTTGACCCCGATGATATCGTAGTAGCGATATCGCAACGTGCAAGGTACCCCATAGGGCATGTATAGCAGTGCAAAGGGAGGCCATTATATGGTTAAAAACACAACCACACACAATGGGTGATTATTTATCAAGATAAAAGTGTCAATATCTATCAAAAATTTGCATGGCTTGCAACATATTTATTATGTGTTTTAGACACTTTTTTTGCACCTTGATCAATGAGAGGAATGCTTTCATAAAAAATAAAACTGCATGGTTTAGTGGAAATTATCCATTTCCTAATGTTCAATAAAAAATGTGTCTAAATTTTGGTGCAAATTTCTTTTAAAAAGTAAACCAGTAAGCCAACCAACAGGTTAAACTAGACCACATAACCATCTATGATAAATCTGGTGCTTTTTAACACTGTCTTCTTCAAGTTATTACGATCTAAAAATGTCACAAGGGTACCATGATGAAGAGTGGTTCCTCCTATTTCTGGTGTCAGGAGATCACAGCGCAGAGCTTCATTGCTCACATTTGCTCAGATTAATACTGCTGGCTGTGCAGATTCTCCTTTGTTCAGCTCTGCTAGGGTTAAGTAGATCCTTCGGTCTCCTGAAGTCTGAATGAAAGCTATAGCTAGCTGCTCTCTATTGCTAATTAGCTCTTCCATAAAGACTTACTTCCTATCCCAGGTAATCGCTGGTGATTGTTTCTGCTTTGATTGCCTCTTTAAGGAACCTGTGATCTATGGAACAGGAAGACATTCAGAGAACATTTGCTGTATGAAAGCTGTGTTGAGATTTTCTCTTCCTTAGTATTTTTTGTTCTTTTCCATCTAGTCCATTCCTCATTTTTACCTCTTGCTGTTCCGAGTGCTTTGTATGATTGCTGTTTATTTTACCCCTGTCTGTCTAATCCACTCTGTGTCTTTAACCTAGAGTGGGACTAGCGTTCCTGCTGCCCATTTCACCACAGGGCTATATAGGGCTGAGTCCAGGGAAAGACAGGGTAGGCATGTGATTAGTGACAGGATGAAAGAACCCCTCTAGGTATGTTAGGGAGTGCAGGGATCAGCCTCAGGTGAGTTTAGGAGGTGACCCTGCTCCCCTTTCCCTAGCACCAGGGTCCATCGTTGTATTATGTATCCTGTGTGTTGCGATGCTTCCGGGGGTTCTCGTGTACCTGACAGAACCCCGGTAGTCACTGTATGACAAAAAATTGCACAGTATTAATAAATAATCCCTGGTGTGTTTTAATTGCCCAGTATTTCCAGAAAAAAACATGGCACATTACAAACCTGCTGTAATTTGCTTTCAATTAGGATTTTTAGTTAATATTTTTTTAACCACATTGTTGACAGCCATACTCAATAGTAAAACCAAACACCAGCAGATTGTTCCCTAAAAATTGCTTTCATCTTCATTTATAGAATATGCATGCAGTGAATTACAAACATTTTACAAAAATAAGAGAAAAAAAAAACACATCATTTCTGAGCCTACATTTCTTAATCATAGCCCATAATTTACAGATTTAATATTTAACCTTTTTAAACCCTTGTGCTATACACATGTACCGCCCCGTGCTCGGCGGCAACCGAGCCGCTCGGATCCGGACTCGCCGGGTGGTGGCTCGAGCGTCTCCGGACCCGGGGGCCCCGTGGTCCACTTCGATCTGAAAGGGGCTGGCGGTTTTAGGGGACATAGGTGTACGGCCGGAGCCATGTTTGAGTTCGTGACGCCACCCACGGGATGTGGTGAAGGTGGACACCACCGCTGCGGTTACTGGGCACCCGGGGGAAGATGTTGCGTAGCAAGATGTTAACCCCCTCCGTGGGCAGGGGTGGTGGCCCCGGGACCCGTTGGGGTTTGTAGTAGTTGGGCGGTGCAGGGAGATGGGCGGCCGGAGGGCACTGTTGTACTCACGATTAGCAACACACACAAGTCTCTGGCGAACCAAGTTGATGGTGGTCGGTGCCCGCAGCCGGCTGCGTCTGGTCCCCCACCCGGCTGGTGGTCTCCGCCCTTCTCCTGCACCGTGTTGTGTATTTGTGGGCTACCTGCACTTCAGAGTCGGAAGTCCGCTCCCCGGCTTTGTGGATGTCGGGAGAGCCCTTTTGCCCGCAGACACTGGCCTGTGGGATCTCTCTGTCTGTGCGGTGGCTTTCTATCCCCCTCATTGGGCTGTTGTCTTCAGTCGGGACTTTGGGTGGTAAAGGACCTATAGTCCAGACCGCAATCAGATAATTAACTCAGTCCAGTGGCTTCTGGACCTCGTTTCAGGGTCTGAGTACAAAGAACTGAGTACTGTGCTCCGGTTTCTGAGTCGGTTCCCCGGGTCGGTACCGGCGGGCCACTATCCTGTCCTGGTCCACCACATTTCCATCGAGCCGTCTTCCTGACTCCTGCAGGCTGAGGCCACCATATGCCTCCTAGCCAAAGGTGCCCGGGCTCCAACCCTGGCACCTGTCAGACTCCTTCACTCCACTCCACTACTCTCTCTGCACTCACTGACTGGTTTCCCGCCTCAGGCTCTCTGAACTCCTCGGTGGGCATGGCCAACCGCCTGGCTCCGCCCCCTGGTGTATCCATCAAGCTCTGAAGGGGGGTGACTAGGGTTTAATGGTTGGCTGGTGACACCTTTTTAGGGGACAGGTGTTGTGCGGGGCTCTACCTTTGACTACCTGGCTAGTCCAAGGCGTCACACACAACCATACCACTCTACTTCCTCTTTGTTTTGTACATACAATATTCTAATACAAGAAGACCGAAGAGAGAAATAGCCAACAACCAAAATGTAATAAAATCATTACTTTATTATTCCAATGTCAATAAAACAAATATCAAGGTTAAAAAAGGTGATAGAAAAGGGAGGCTAACACACAGTACTATTAACAAGGTTCATTAATTACACAAGGTGTAATAAATAAGGTCACTAGATGGCACTATCAAAAGGAATGTGGAACAGATGCAAGCAGAGAATCATCACCATGAAATAATAATAAACAAGGGCACCTATAATAGACGCAATAAATATAAAGTGCATAAATGCTATCCAGGTCTATATTAAAGTGCATGATAGTCATGGTGATGCATGTCAGCTAGCATCTCCCCACATCCCCATCAACATAGTGTATACAATGGAACTCCATGCTAAATGGCACCAAAGTCAAATGATCATAGGGAGCCCATAAATTAAGGAGAATATACCTGAAGTCATCAGCCTGTACAAGTGTGGCAGCCAGCCGACCCAACACGTGTTTCGGACAATCCTTCGTCAGGGGGCGTGTACAGGGACGGCTGGCATGGAGTCTTTTAAGTAGGGACGGACCAATCAAATAATGGGAGTCTATTACCAGGATAACTTATCGGGCGCATGCGCGTGACGCCGCTCAGGGAAGCGCCAGCTGACCGCGGACGTCATCCGGAAATGGAGAGGATGACGCGAGCGGCCGCCGCCACGTGACAACTCACATGACCGCGGTCCGATCACGTGACCCCATCCACGCCAGATAGAGACGCCCACAGCCGTGACGATCCCCAGCCGCGTCACCACATGCGCACATCCCGGATGCAAACGGATATGAGTAAGAAAGAGATTCAAGGAAATATTCATATAGTTCCCATTGAAGACCTGACGAAAAGTGCCATAAAGCATAAATTGTATCAATGCTGTTGAAATGCGTGAAAAAGGAAGTGAACATATAAACTAAGTGCATCCATGAAAATCACATAGATACAACGAAAGATGATAAACTGTGAAAAAGACAGTGGAAAATGTGAATGCAAAGAATAATTATATATGTTGTAATAAAATAATACATGTGAATAAAATACAAAATAACAAGATAGTACAGAATGAGTGCAAAAAAATGAACATACATATACCCATAGCATACATATAATATATGTACACATATATACACACTAGTGAAATAAAAAAATAAAATAAAAAATAAAAAATACATGTGAATAGTCAGGATAAAACAAGAGAACAATAAAACATCCAGAGTAAGGTGAATAGTCAGGATAAAACGAGATTCTAATACAGAATTATGCTAGTCACCATTACAGATGAATGGACCTATGGAAGTTTGTGTCGGCCAGGTTTGGCCGGATTTTATCCCCTTTATGACCTAGGACATACCTATGTGTCCTAGGTTGCCTCCCTCCTTTTAATGTGAGAGCCTGCATTATTTCCCACACCTGTCTGATGATCTGATCGGCAGACATGTTTAGCTAATAGGTCTTGGTGGATCTCCAGTCCATCCGTGGCTGCTAACCCATTAGATCGCGCAGACAAACTCTGGCAGTGTGATCTAATGCGCTCCGGAGAGGATGGCTCTATCCTCCGCCATCGACAGCCTTGTGACGTAATCACGGGACGCTAATGGGTTTTCATGAAAGCACAGGGTCTGCTGATGACCCCTGTTGCTGTCATGACTCACTTCCTTGGAATTCTGGCAGAGCACCGGCATTCACAGGAGAACAGCATTTCTGCTGTTCACAGCAATACTTCAACTCCTTTAGAATGTAAGCCTGCAAGGGCAGGGCCCTCTTCCCTCTGTACTAGTCTGTCTATTGTAACTTGTATATGTGTTCTGTATGTAACCCCCTTCTCATGTACAGCACCATAGAATCAATGGTGCTCTATAAATAAATAATAATAATAAAAAAATAATAATAACTCTCAACAGCGATCGCATAGTACAGGCATAAAGAATGTAAAGAAAAAATGCTTAAGTTCAAATCACGCCCCTACCCCCATTGCATCAATGAAAATAAAACAATAAAAAAAATACACATATTTGGTATCGCCGAGTTCAGAAATACCCAATCTATCAAATATAAAATCATTTAATCTGATCGGTAAAGGGCGTAGTGAGCGAAAAAATCAAAACACCAGAATTACGTTACAGGTCTCGCAAAATGCCGACAAAAGCGCAAATCTTTTTTTTTTACATACAAAACAAGCCCTTGTGGCGCCCCTGAGGCATCAGGTGACACAGGGTATTGCATCCAGTAACAGATGAGGTGCCAATCCCGGGTTCTTGGAAGACCAGTGATGGTAAATAACATTTAAACACATACATCCATGCCCTTTTTCCAAGGCTGGGTAACAGGCTATAGACAGATCTGATGGATGGCCACCTATTGATCGGGACTTATCCAATCCGCTAGTCAGAAACCTGGAAGAGGAGGGGCTAGTCAGTGCAGTTGATGGGAGACGGACATCTTGACAGATAGTCAGTCGAATAGTCAGTCAAACAGTCAGTCAGAAAGTGTAAAGTGACTTGTTGGGCTCAAAGCGAATGGTCGCCAGGGAGAGTACGGTGTGAGTACTCACGGGATTGAGCACCGGCGGGGTTCAGAACCCTAGTTCAGAAAGACGCTTCAAGCTCACCTGATAAATCTGCCCGGTGAGGGAATCATCAGGGTTCATCACCAATGTTAGTGTCCGGGGCACAGCAGTAAAGAGGGAACCCGGGAACTAGGACAGAGGTCCAACCCAAGAGAGGTTGAAGCTGCCTGCTATATGGGCCAGGACGGTGACAACAGGAGGGGACCCCAGAACGCTTCACGCCACGAGGACCCACAAATTGCAGACGGGTGCATGGAAGTAAAGCTCACCTGGTCACCACACCAGCACTGGGATCAAGGGAATACTGGATTACCTGAGGCCCAGATTGGTAGAGACCAGCACCAGCCGGGTTGCAGCTTCACTGAACCAGTGAGTAAAGAACAAGTTAAACCGCCGCACTTGTGTTGTCTGAATTCTTCCAACACCTCTGCATCACCAACCTTCATCATACTACAACCACCATAGTTCTCCCTTGGTGCTTTGCTCTACTTGCGGAGGGCCATAACATCCAATCTGCTTAATATAACCAGTCCCAGCAGTGAGAGACTTTGCAGCGGCGGCTTCCCCCACATAGCCACATACCGCAAGTGGCGTCATGAAAAACATTTTATTTTTATTTTCCCTTTTATTTTTCCCTTTTATTTAAGCGACCCCCAGGGTCACGGGACCGGTCACCGGCTACCCGTGACACGTCCCCGTGATTAAAGGCCCGGGACCGAGTACCCAAAATCCCTGGGGTGCGTCAGCTTTCTGGCATCACGAACAGGATTGGACTAGATACGGTAATACCAGGTGATGTGCACCTTGTGGATTGTGTTTGTCACTAAACTTGTGAAGTTGTACGCCATCTTGTGTGACAGAAAATTAACCACGTCATTCAAAGAGCGGTTGTGAAAAGGGCGCAAAAAGAAACTCCGCCCATCACTCTGTCGACAACAGCCGAGGGAGTAGTGGCCTACCCGGAAGCTCCCGAAGTGCTCCAGTCCTGCGAGAAAGGGTGGTAAAAAGATAACCAAGGGGGATACAAGATGGAGGCGCAAGGAGACAGGGATGCAGCGGGGCCTGGTCCGGGCCTGGAAGCGGCAGCGCCTGGAGCAATGGTACCGATCATGCCAATTACCCTGCCGTATGTTCCGGGAGTGGCGTGGCTGCCCCAGTATGATGGTAAACCGGATGCCTTAATCGGGTTTAAGAAGAAAATATGTACTATATTTAACATGTACGCAATGACTGGCAAACAAGGAGCGTCTGTTGTGCTGGGACAGTTAATGGGTGCAGCAGAGCTGGAAGTAGAGACCTGGTCAGATGTAGACCAGGAATCAGTAAACACCATTTTTGAAAAGTTGAAGATTGCTTTTGAAACCCGTACAGAGGCAGAGTTGAGGATGGGATTTTACAATTGCAGACAGAGGCCGCAGGACACTCGTATAGTCTAAGATTACAAGCAGCACTGCAGAGCTTGAAACATGTAGATCCCTTCAGTGCCCAGGAAGGGAATAAAATGATGATTGAACAATTCCTGCAGAGGTTGCAATCATTTGAGGACCGTAAGCAGTTGTGCCTGTGGGCTCTGGAACACCCTGATGTGGACTTTGTTGTCTTAAAGGACCGGGCAATAAGAGCACTGCAACTCCCTAAAAACCACAGACCCTGCCCCTCAGTCATGGCAAGTCAGTACCTCACCTTTGAGAATGGAACCCTTTTCTTTAACCATTCTGAGGACTAATGAACAGGCTGCGACACCTGGTGCTTCTGATGACCTGGGTTCCCAAGTGCAACAGCTAAGTAAGGATGTAGCCATGATCTTAAAAGTAATGCAACTCAAGCCAGAACCCAAGTCCTCAGAGAAGATTCAGCTGGCCGACTGCCTGAGGACTAGAGATGAGCGAACCGGTCGCGGTTCGGCTCGAGGTCGGTTCGCCGAACGGGGGTCCCGTTCGAGTTCGGTTCGTCGAACGTTCGACGAACCGAACTCGAGCCAATAGGCTATAATGGGAGGCAATCACAAACACATAAAAATGCATGATAAATGTACACAAACAGTTAATAAACATTGCCATAACACTTACCGGTCCTCGCGATCCCTTCTGCACTCTGTCTCCTGCCGCTATTCCATCCGATGATCGCTGAATCCTCCCGGTGACGGCACTGCCAGCAGAGATGCAGGACCTATCGTGACGTCAAAATAGCCATCTGACCAGTCACGTGGCTATTATCTCATTGGCTACAGACTGGTCACATGACTATGATGCGACATGTAGGACCTGCGAGTGCATCTCTCCGGTACACGGTGCACATATGTGTATCGCCGTGTACCGGCGACATGCTCTAGCACACGGTCGACTCCCCGTTCCGTTAGGGACCGGCTGACACAGCCGGTCATTAACGGAGATCACCGTTGCCATAGCAACGCAGTTAGCGGTGACGTCACCGCTAACCGCGGCTCCGAGAGCACCGTTGCTATGGTAACGCGTCTGTCAGCGTTACCGCTGTTACTGCTGACAGCCAGCACTGATCACTCACGGAGTGAAGGCTGCACGCTGCTTCCCGATTGTAGTGAGGATTGTAGTGAGGATGAGGTGCCCCAGCCCCAAGTGATGAGCTGGTGAACCTCATCCTCACTATAATCGTCACTACTACTACACTAGTTAGGATTGTAGTGAGGATGAGGTTCCCCAGCCCCAAGTGATGGGCTGGTGCACCTCATCCTCACTACAATCGTCACTACTACTACACTAGAAAGAAAGAAGACAGAAAAGCAGGATCGTGGAGGGCTGACAGGGGGTAATAAAGATGGAGTCTCTAATGTGTCTGTGTATTTATTTCTATTAAAGTATTTTTTCTCTGTGTGGTGTTTTTTTTAACCCTTTATTGGAGATTCTTAATGGCCGGGTCAAACGTGCCTGACATTAAGAATCTCTGGCTTAATACTGGCTAGTAAAACAAAGCAAGTGTTAACTCATGATTACCCAACAAGCCACCCGCCTCCAGGGCTGTTGGAAGAGTTGGATACAGCGCCAGATGATGGCGCTTCTATGAGAGCGCCATTTTCTGGGACGGCTGCGGACTGAAATCCGCAGCAGAGGCGCCCAGAAACCTCGGGCTAACCTGTGCTGCGGATTCCAATCCCCAGCTGCCTAGTTGTACCCGGCTGGACACAAAAATGGGGCGAAGCCCACGTCATTTGTTTTTTAATTATTTCATGAAATAAGTGAAATAATTAAAAAAAAACGGGCTTCCCTATATTTTTGGTTCCCAGCCGGGTACAAATAGGCAACTGGGGGTTGGAGGAAGCCCGTGGCTGCCTGCTGTACCTGGCTAGCATACAAAAATATGGCGAAGCCCACGTCATTTTTTTGGTGGGCAAAAAAATTCTGCATACAGTCCTGGATGGAGAAAGAGGTTTTTTGCCCAGCTCACCTGTGTGATGGAAGCCAGTAATCCTGGGCTGTGCACGGAGAAGAGGTTTGGAGAGCCAGTCCATGTGCATTGAAATTGGTTAAAGGATTTCACCAGCACAAAACTCCAGGCATTTTGTTCTTTAAAATAAAACTTCCTTTATTTTCTTATCATTAAAAAGTCCATGCTATGGTGGTCAAGCCCATGTCAGAGAGGACGCGTTTCGAACATCCAGTTCTTATTCAGTCTCTAAACCATCTAGTCACAGAACTGTTTAAAAAGGGCTGAACCCAAACATGTGATCAAATGCAAGGAGAGAGCAAGACAATTACAAAAACATTAACCCCTTGAGTTATATCACTCCATATAATGCTTATAACACTTATATATATACAAAGTATTTTTTTAGCCAGATTAATATGCAAACATCAATTCATTTCTTTTATTTAAACCTTTCGGAAATCTTGTGCCCATTAAAAACATCCATTTTATTTCTCTCTGAAAGAGGATATCTTTCAAATTTCCACCCCTTCTAGGTAGTTGAATTTTTTCAATGGCATTGACTTTCATGCCTGTTAAATTACCTGCATGTGCGTCGCGAAAATGTTGAGACGCTCCTGATAATTTTCTGGTGGTGGCATTATTAACATCATAAATGTGTTCAGATATCCTCTTTCTGAGAGAACGACAAGTGCTGCCTATATATTGTAACTGGCAAATAGTACACGATATTAAATAAACCACATGGTCTGAACTGCAGTTTATGAGTGACATTATTTTATACGTTTTTTTATCTGTAAATGAAGAGAATTCCTTCACATTTGACATATAACCGCATAGTCCACACGATCTGTGGCCACATTTGAAAGAGCCTGTGCTGGGTAACCAATTGCCAGTGTTTTTTTCTTTTTTAGTGGAACCGCACCTATTCATATGATCACTAGGTGATAACATGGATCCCAATGTAATGTTCCTTTTTGAAACAAATTTAACTCCATTTTTTAAGATTTTGTGTAATGTGTCATCTGTAGATAAAATGGGTAAATATTTTTTAATAATTTTGATTACATCATAATAATTTTTACTGTATGTTGTTGAAAAAACAACTGACAATTCTTTCTGGGGATTATCTCTGGTTTTATTCATGTCCAAATATTGTGACCTACTCACTTTGATTGCCTTGGTTTTGGCTTTCTGGAGATTTGTCATTTTATACCCTCTTGCCAAAAACCTTTTTTCAATAGTGCTGCATTCTACCTCAAAACCATTTTGGGTGTTGCAACATCTCCTAGCACGGATATATTCACCTGTAGGGATGTTATTTATAACATGCTTTGGATGGCAACTTCCCGCATGTAATAGTGAGTTGCCTGATATGGGTTTTCTGTAAAGACTACAATTAATTTCTCCATTGTCACCCTTCCCATGGAATTGTATATCCAAAAAATTAATTTTTGATACATCATGAAAAAAAGTGAAAAAAGATTATGGGCATTATTATTAATGTATGATATGAAATCCTCAATTTTTTTGTTTGGATTTTGCCATACAATAAGTACATCATCTATAAATCTCAGATATAATGCTATATCCGAGAAAAAAGGATTGCACTGATTAAAAATATATTGTTCTTCCCACCAAAACATAAATATGCCTGCTAGAGAGGGGGAAAACCGTGCGCCCATTGAACGAGGACCCACAAATTGCAGACGGGTGCATGGAAGTAAAGCTCACCTGGTCACCACACCAGCACTGGGATCAAGGGAATACTGGATTACCTGAGGCCCAGATTGGTAGAGACCAGCACCAGCCGGGTTGCAGCTTCACTGAACCAGTGAGTAAAGAACAAGTTAAACCGCCGCACTTGTGTTGTCTGAATTCTTCCAACACCTCTGCATCACCAACCTTCATCATACTACAACCACCATAGTTCTCCCTTGGTGCTTTGCTCTACTTGCGGAGGGCCATAACATCCAAGCTGCTTAATATAACCAGTCCCAGCAGTGAGAGACTTTGCAGCGGCGGCTTCCCCCACATAGCCACATACCGCAAGTGGCGTCATGAAAAACATTTTATTTTTATTTTCCCTTTTATTTTTCCCTTTTATTTAAGCGACCCCCAGGGTCACGGGACCGGTCACCGGCTACCCGTGACACGTCCCCGTGATTAAAGGCCCGGGACCGAGTACCCAAAATCCCTGGGGTGCGTCAGCTTTCTGGCATCACGAACAGGATTGGACTAGATACGGTAATACCAGGTGATGTGCACCTTGTGGATTGTGTTTGTCACTAAACTTGTGAAGTTGTACGCCATCTTGTGTGACAGAAAATTAACCACGTCATTCAAAGAGCGGTTGTGAAAAGGGCGCAAAAAGAAACTCCGCCCATCACTCTGTCGACAACAGCCGAGGGAGTAGTGGCCTACCCGGAAGCTCCCGAAGTGCTCCAGTCCTGCGAGAAAGGGTGGTAAAAAGATAACCAAGGGGGATACAAGATGGAGGCGCAAGGAGACAGGGATGCAGCGGGGCCTGGTCCGGGCCTGGAAGCGGCAGCGCCTGGAGCAATGGTACCGATCATGCCAATTACCCTGCCGTATGTTCCGGGAGTGGCGTGGCTGCCCCAGTATGATGGTAAACCGGATGCCTTAATCGGGTTTAAGAAGAAAATATGTACTATATTTAACATGTACGCAATGACTGGCAAACAAGGAGCGTCTGTTGTGCTGGGACAGTAAATGGGTGCAGCAGAGCTGGAAGTAGAGACCTGGTCAGATGTAGACCAGGAATCAGTAAACACCATTTTTGAAAAGTTGAAGATTGCTTTTGAAACCCGTACAGAGGCAGAGTTGAGGATGGGATTTTACAATTGCAGACAGAGGCCGCAGGACACTCGTATAGTCTAAGATTACAAGCAGCACTGCAGAGCTTGAAACATGTAGATCCCTTCAGTGCCCAGGAAGGGAATAAAATGATGATTGAACAATTCCTGCAGAGGTTGCAATCATTTGAGGACCGTAAGCAGTTGTGCCTGTGGGCTCTGGAACACCCTGATGTGGACTTTGTTGTCTTAAAGGACCGGGCAATAAGAGCACTGCAACTCCCTAAAAACCACAGACCCTGCCCCTCAGTCATGGCAAGTCAGTACCTCACCTTTGAGAATGGAACCCTTTTCTTTAACCATTCTGAGGACTAATGAACAGGCTGCGACACCTGGTGCTTCTGATGACCTGGGTTCCCAAGTGCAACAGCTAAGTAAGGATGTAGCCATGATCTTAAAAGTAATGCAACTCAAGCCAGAACCCAAGTCCTCAGAGAAGATTCAGCTGGCCGACTGCCTGAGGACTAGAGATGAGCGAACCGGTCGCGGTTCGGCTCGAGGTCGGTTCGCCGAACAGGGGTCCCGTTCGAGTTCGGTTCGTCGAACGTTCGACGAACCGAACTCGAGCCAATAGGCTATAATGGGAGGCAATCACAAACACATAAAAATGCATGATAAATGTACACAAACAGTTAATAAACATTGCCATAACACTTACCGGTCCTCGCGATCCCTTCTGCACTCTGTCTCCTGCCGCTATTCCATCCGATGATCGCTGAATCCTCCCGGTGACGGCACTGCCAGCAGAGATGCAGGACCTATCGTGACGTCAAAATAGCCATCTGACCAGTCACGTGGCTATTATCTCATTGGCTACAGACTGGTCACATGACTATGATGCGACATGTAGGACCTGCGAGTGCATCTCTCCGGTACACGGTGCACATATGTGTATCGCCGTGTACCGGCGACATGCTCTAGCACACGGTCGACTCCCCGTTCCGTTAGGGACCGGCTGACACAGCCGGTCATTAACGGAGATCACCGTTGCCATAGCAACGCAGTTAGCGGTGACGTCACCGCTAACCGCGGCTCCGAGAGCACCGTTGCTATGGTAACGCGTCTGTCAGCGTTACCGCTGTTACTGCTGACAGCCAGCACTGATCACTCACGGAGTGAAGGCTGCACGCTGCTTCCCGATTGTAGTGAGGATTGTAGTGAGGATGAGGTGCCCCAGCCCCAAGTGATGAGCTGGTGAACCTCATCCTCACTATAATCGTCACTACTACTACACTAGTTAGGATTGTAGTGAGGATGAGGTTCCCCAGCCCCAAGTGATGGGCTGGTGCACCTCATCCTCACTACAATCGTCACTACTACTACACTAGAAAGAAAGAAGACAGAAAAGCAGGATCGTGGAGGGCTGACAGAGGGTAATAAAGATGGAGTCTCTAATGTGTCTGTGTATTTATTTCTATTAAAGTATTTTTTCTCTGTGTGGTGTTTTTTTTAACCCTTTATTGGAGATTCTTAATGGCCGGGTCAAACGTGCCTGACATTAAGAATCTCTGGCTTAATACTGGCTAGTAAAACAAAGCAAGTGTTAACTCATGATTACCCAACAAGCCACCCGCCTCCAGGGCTGTTGGAAGAGTTGGATACAGCGCCAGATGATGGCGCTTCTATGAGAGCGCCATTTTCTGGGACGGCTGCGGACTGAAATCCGCAGCAGAGGCGCCCAGAAACCTCGGGCTAACCTGTGCTGCGGATTCCAATCCCCAGCTGCCTAGTTGTACCCGGCTGGACACAAAAATGGGGCGAAGCCCACGTCATTTGTTTTTTAATTATTTCATGAAATAAGTGAAATAATTAAAAAAAAACGGGCTTCCCTATATTTTTGGTTCCCAGCCGGGTACAAATAGGCAACTGGGGGTTGGAGGAAGCCCGTGGCTGCCTGCTGTACCTGGCTAGCATACAAAAATATGGCGAAGCCCACGTCATTTTTTTGGTGGGCAAAAAAATTCTGCATACAGTCCTGGATGGAGAAAGAGGTTTTTTGCCCAGCTCACCTGTGTGATGGAAGCCAGTAATCCTGGGCTGTGCACGGAGAAGAGGTTTGGAGAGCCAGTCCATGTGCATTGAAATTGGTTAAAGGATTTCACCAGCACAAAACTCCAGGCATTTTGTTCTTTAAAATAAAACTTCCTTTATTTTCTTATCATTAAAAAGTCCATGCTATGGTGGTCAAGCCCATGTCAGAGAGGACGCGTTTCGAACATCCAGTTCTTATTCAGTCTCTAAACCATCTAGTCACAGAACTGTTTAAAAAGTGCTGAACCCAAACATGTGATCAAATGCAAGGAGAGAGCAAGACAATTACAAAAACATTAACCCCTTGAGTTATATCACTCCATATAATGCTTATAACACTTATATATATACAAAGTATTTTTTTAGCCAGATTAATATGCAAACATCAATTCATTTCTTTTATTTAAACCTTTCGGAAATCTTGTGCCCATTAAAAACATCCATTTTATTTCTCTCTGAAAGAGGATATCTTTCAAATTTCCACCCCTTCTAGGTAGTTGAATTTTTTCAATGGCATTGACTTTCATGCCTGTTAAATTACCTGCATGTGCGTCGCGAAAATGTTGAGACGCTCCTGATAATTTTCTGGTGGTGGCATTATTAACATCATAAATGTGTTCAGATATCCTCTTTCTGAGAGAACGACAAGTGCTGCCTATATATTGTAACTGGCAAATAGTACACGATATTAAATAAACCACATGGTCTGAACTGCAGTTTATGAGTGACATTATTTTATACGTTTTTTTATCTGTAAATGAAGAGAATTCCTTCACATTTGACATATAACCGCATAGTCCACACGATCTGTGGCCACATTTGAAAGAGCCTGTGCTGGGTAACCAATTGCCAGTGTTTTTTTCTTTTTTAGTGGAACCGCACCTATTCATATGATCACTAGGTGATAACATGGATCCCAATGTAATGTTCCTTTTTTAAACAAATTTAACTCCATTTTTTAAGATTTTGTGTAATGTGTCATCTGTAGATAAAATGGGTAAATATTTTTTAATAATTTTGATTACATCATAATAATTTTTACTGTATGTTGTTGAAAAAACAACTGACAATTCTTTCTGGGGATTATCTCTGGTTTTATTCATGTCCAAATATTGTGACCTACTCACTTTGATTGCCTTGGTTTTGGCTTTCTGGAGATTTGTCATTTTATACCCTCTTGCCAAAAACCTTTTTTCAATAGTGCTGCATTCTACCTCAAAACCATTTTGGGTGTTGCAACATCTCCTAGCACGGATATATTCACCTGTAGGGATGTTATTTATAACATGCTTTGGATGGCAGCTTCCCGCATGTAATAGTGAGTTGCCTGATATGGGTTTTCTGTAAAGACTACAATTAATTTCTCCATTGTCACCCTTCCCATGGAATTGTATATCCAAAAAATTAATTTTTGATACATCATGAAAAAAAGTGAAAAAAAGATTATGGGCATTATTATTAATGTATGATATGAAATCCTCAATTTTTTTGTTTGGATTTTGCCATACAATAAGTACATCATCTATAAATCTCAGATATAATGCTATATCCGAGAAAAAAGGATTGCACTGATTAAAAATATATTGTTCTTCCCACCAAAACATAAATATGCCTGCTAGAGAGGGGGAAAACCGTGCGCCCATTGAACATCCCTGTAACTGAATGGTGCCGGACCCAATCCACACTGTGCGGTTTCCCACTTTAATGTTCCTAATCCCAGTTTTTATCCCATACCTTCGAGGTGTGATCAGATGACTGATTTCCAGAACATAGTAGAAAAGGAGTTAACTGCTCTTTCTCATTTACAAGAACCTATGGTTCAAAATTTGTCTAAGACTGAGAAGGATGCGATTATTTCCTTGCAAAAAAACTCTAACATCATAATAAAAAATTCTGACAAGGGGGGGGCAGTCGTAGTTTTGGATACTGGACTTTATGAAAGGGAGGTAGTGACTATGTTACAGGATTGTGATACCTACAGGAGAGTCGATCATGACCCCTCTGCAGATATAAAAAAATCCTTGGAAAAAATTCTAGAAGAAGGCTTACATTTGGGTTTAATTGATGAAAAATTGAGAGATTATTTTAATCCATCTTATTGTTTAATACCATTATTGCATGCCTTACCCAAGTCACATAAAAATCAATTTCCCCCAAAAATGAGACCGATTGTCTCAGGTATAGATTCTTATACTGAACATCTAGCAGAGTGGTTGGATAACCACCTTCAATTTCTTCCTAAAATGTCTCCTGGCTATGTCCTGGATAGCAAACATGTGTTGAATATTATTTCTCAGATGAAATGGCAGGATAATTTTAGTTGGTTAACTTGTGATGTGCAATCATTGTATACATCCATTCCACATTCTCTTGCCATTTTAGCGTTGAAAGATTTGCTAAAAAAATATTCTGACTACTCACTTGAATTACAGGACTATTTGATTGACGTAACTGAGTTTTTACTCAAAAACAACTATTTTACCTTTTTAAATAAAGGATATGTTCAGTTGCAGGGATGTTCAATGGGCGCACGGTTTTCCCCCTCTCTAGCAGGCATATTTATGTTTTGGTGGGAAGAACAATATATTTTTAATCAGTGCAATCCTTTTTTCTCGGATATAGCATTATATCTGAGATTTATAGATGATGTACTTATTGTATGGCAAAATCCAAACAAAAAAATTGAGGATTTCATATCATACATTAATAATAATGCCCATAATCTTTTTTTCACTTTTTTTCATGATGTATCAAAAATTAATTTTTTGGATATACAATTCCATGGGAAGGGTGACAATGGAGAAATTAATTGTAGTCTTTACAGAAAACCCATATCAGGCAACTCACTATTACATGCGGGAAGTTGCCATCCAAAGCATGTTATAAATAACATCCCTACAGGTGAATATATCCGTGCTAGGAGATGTTGCAACACCCAAAATGGTTTTGAGGTAGAATGCAGCACTATTGAAAAAAGGTTTTTGGCAAGAGGGTATAAAATGACAAATCTCCAGAAAGCCAAAACCAAGGCAATCAAAGTGAGTAGGTCACAATATTTGGACATGAATAAAACCAGAGATAATCCCCAGAAAGAATTGTCAGTTGTTTTTTCAACAACATGCAGTAAAAATTATTATGATGTAATCAAAATTATTAAAAAATATTTACCCATTTTATCTACAGATGACACATTACACAAAATCTTAAAAAATGGAGTTAAATTTGTTTCAAAAAGGAACATTACATTGGGATCCATGTTATCACCTAGTGATCATATGAATAGGTGCGGTTCCACTAAAAAAGAAAAAAACACTGGCAATTGGTTACCCAGCACAGGCTCTTTCAAATGTGGCCACAGATCGTGTGGACTATGCGGTTATATGTCAAATGTGAAGGAATTCTCTTCATTTACAGATAAAAAAACGTATAAAATAATGTCACTCATAAACTGCAGTTCAGACCATGTGGTTTATTTAATATCGTGTACTATTTGCCAGTTACAATATATAGGCAGCACTTGTCGTTCTCTCAGAAAGAGGATATCTGAACACATTTATGATGTTAATAATGCCACCACCAGAAAATTATCAGGAGCGTCTCAACATTTTCGCGACGCACATGCAGGTAATTTAACAGGCATGAAAGTCAATGCCATTGAAAAAATTCAACTACCTAGAAGGGGTGGAAATTTGAAAGATATCCTCTTTCAGAGAGAAATAAAATGGATGTTTTTAATGGGCACAAGATTTCCAAAAGGTTTAAATAAAAGAAATGAATTGATGTTTGCATATTAATCTGGCTAAAAAAATACTTTGTATATATATAAGTGTTATAAGCATTATATGGAGTGATATAACTCAAGGGGTTAATGTTTTTGTAATTGTCTTGCTCTCTCCTTGCATTTGATCACATGTTTGGGTTCAGCCCTTTTTAAACAGTTCTGTGACTAGATGGTTTAGAGACTGAATAAGAACTGGATGTTCGAAACGCGTCCTCTCTGACATGGGCTTGACCACCATAGCATGGACTTTTTAATGATAAGAAAATAAAGGAAGTTTTATTTTAAAGAACAAAATGCCTGGAGTTTTGTGCTGGTGAAATCCTTTAACCAATTTCAGTCCTGGATGGAGTATGCTGAGCCTTGTAGTTCTGCAGCTGCTGTCTGCTCTTCTCCATACAGACAGACAGCAGCTGCAGAACTACAAGGCTCAGCATACTCCATCCAGGACTGTATGCAGAAGTTTTTTGCCCCCTGAAAAAATTATGTGGGCTTCGCCATATTTTTGTATGCTAGCCAGGTACAGCAGGCAGGTACGGCTGCCCCCAACCCCCAGTTGCCTATTTGTACCCGGCTGGGAACCAAAAATAAAGGAAAGCCCTTTTTTTATTATTTCATGAATTTCATGAAATAATTAGAAAACAAATGACGTAGGCTTCGCCCCATTTTTGTGTCCAGCCAGGTACAACTAGGCAGCTGGGGATTGGAATCCGCAGCACAGGTTGGCCTGAGCTTTCTGGGTCCCACTGCTGCGAATTGCAGTCTGCAGCCGCCTCAGAAAATGGCATTTTCATAGAAGCGCCATCTTCTGGCGCTGTATCCAACTCTTCCAGCACCTGGCTGCTATACCTGGCTAGCATACAAAAATATGGCGAAGCTCACGTCCTTTTTTTGTAGTTTTTTGGCAAAAAAAATAAAAAATGCTTCCCTGGATTTTCCATTGCCAGTGAAGGTAACACCAAGCAGTGGGGGTTAGCAGCCAGTAGCTGCTTGGATTACCCTTAGCTAGCAATACAAAAAATGCAGCGGGAGCCCATATATATTTTTTTTAATTATTTATTTAAATAACTAAAAATAAAATGGGCTTCCCTGTATTTTGATTGCTGGACATCACAGTGCTGTAAAAATAAATCTTTAAAAAAATGACGTAGCGCTCCGCGGTATTTTTGATTCTCAGCGTAGATAAAGCAGACAGCTATGGGTTGCCACCCCCATCTGCCTGCCGTTACCTTGGTTGGCAATCAAAATACAGGGAAGCCCATTAATTTTTTCTATTTAAAAAATAGTTAAAAAAAAAATGACGTTGGGTCCCCCCATTTTTGATAGCCAACTAGGGTAAAGCAGACGGCTGTAGCCTGAAAACCACAGCTGGCAGCTTTACCGTGGTTGGGGATCCAATGTGGAGGTCCGCTCAGGCTCTTTTTTATAATTATTTTATAAATATTAATAATTACACAATAAAAGTAGGGTCCCCCCCAAATTGGATCACCAGCCAAGGTAAAGCGGACAGCTGTGGTCTGGTATTCTCAGGGTGGGAAGGTCCATAGTTATTGGGCCTTCACAGCCTAAAAATAGCAGGCTGCAGGCACCCCAGACATGGCGCATCCACTAGATGCGCCAATCCTGGCGCTTCACCCCAGCTTATCCCGTACCCTGGTGCAGTGGCAAACGGGGTAATAAATCGGGTTGATACTAGCTGTAAAGTAACCTGAGATCAAGCCCAGCAGTTTGTGATGTCATGGTGTCTATTAGATCCCCAACATCATAAACTGTCAGTACTAACAAAAAAAAAAATCGACAAAAGAAATTTATTTGAAAAAACAGTCCCCAAAACATTTCCTCTTTCACCAATTTATTGTAAGAAAAAAAATAAAGGGGTCCCACGACGACTCTGGACCGTCTAGAATATGGGGGGGAGACACTCAGGGAACGTATCCCCCATTTTCTAGGAGTGCGGACCCTTCATGTGAGGAGTGTGGGTGCAATGAATCTGCACTCACTCTTCTCGGGTCCACAGCAGCAGAGTCCATGTCGTAATGGTTGCTACCAAAGCTGCAATGCCCTGCTCATGAGGTAAGGGCATGCCTAATCAGGAGAACTACTGTAGAGGAAGCTCTGCTCACTGGTATATAGGTGCTCAGAGGTAATAATAGATAAAATTAGTGAGTAACCTCGGCACTCTAAATCTCCCAGACTAAGTCAGTAAGTCACAACGGATAGTAATGCAAAATCACTCTTTATTGGTCCGTATTAAGAAAAAATTTTTTTTCATAAGCATATATGTTTTTGTCCAAAACAAGTTACAAATGACGTTTCGGCCTGAGCCTTCGTCAGATTGGACTTATTTGCATGTAATCATGAAAAATGACAATAATCAGTATCACATAAGAGTGAGAGAACAAAAACATAAACTCGAACAATGTAGAGGTACAATTGGGATGCAGCAAAAAAATTGCAACACAGCAAGAAATGAAACATATGATACAAATGTCATAATACAGTACAAGGACAATATAGTAATGACAAATATGGGGTCAGAGTAGGCTTAGACAGCTCTGGTACGAAAGAGATGTCAATCATAAAGTAACATGTGCAGTAGGTGTAGAGCTACAGTATGCATGGCAGAGCTAATGGGTAGACCGACCATAGAAAAAGAACGGAGAAAAAGTGGAGAAAAAGTGGAGAAAAAATGGAGAAAAAAAGGGAGAAAAAGTGGAGAAAAAGTGGAGAAAAATGGAGAAAAAGTGGAGAAAAAGTGGGGAAAAAGTGGAGAAAAAGTGGAGAAAAAGTGTAGAAAAAATGGAGAAAAAAATGGAGAAAAAGTGGAGAAAAAGTGGAGAAAAAGTGGAGAATAAGTGGAGAAAAAGTGGAGAAAAAGTGGAGAAAAAGTGGAGAAAAAAATGGAGAAAAAGTGGGGGAAAAGCGGAGAAAAAGTGGAGAAAAAGTGGAGAAAAAGTGGAGAAAAAAATGGAGAAAAAGTGGGGAAAAAGCGGAGAAAAAGTGGAGAAAAAGTGGAGAAAAAGTGGAGAAAAAAATGGAGAAAAAATGGAGAAAAAGTGGAGAAAAAAATGGAGAAAAAGTGGAGAAAAAGTGGAGAAAAAGTGGAGAAAAAAATGGAGAAAAAGTGGAGAAAAAGTGGAGAAAAATGGAGAAAAAGTGGAGAAAAAGTGGAGAAAAAGTGGAGAAAAAGTGGAGAAAAAAATGTAGAAAAAGTGGAAAAAAAGTGGAGAAAAAGTGGAGAAAAAGTGGAGAAAAAATGTAGAAAAAAATGTAGAAAAAGTGGAGAAAAAATGTAGAAAAAGTGGAGAAAAAGTGGAGAAAAAGTGGAGAAAAAAATTGAGAAAAAGTGGAGAAAAAGTGGGGAAAAAGCGGAGAAAAAGTGGAGAAAATGTGGAGAAAAAAATGGAGAAAAAATGGAGAAAAAGTGGAGAAAAAAATGGAGAAAAAGTGGAGAAAAAGTGGAGAAAAAGTGGAGAAAAAAATGGAGAAAAAGTGGAGAAAAAAATGGAGAAAAAGTGGAGAAAAAGTGGAGAAAAAGTGGAGAAAAATGTAGAAAAAGTGGAGAAAAAGTGGAGAAAAAGTGGAGAAAAAAATGTAGAAAAAGTGGAAAAAAAGTGGAGAAAAAGTGGAGAAAAAGTGGAGAAAAAATGTAGAAAAAAATGTAGAAAAAGTGGAGAAAAAGTGGAGAAAAAGTGGAGAAAAAAATGGAGAAAAAGTGGAGAAAAAGTGGAGAAAAAAATGGAGAAAAAGTGGAGAAAAAGTGGAGAAAAAGTGGAGAAAAAGTGGAGAAAAAATGGAGAAAAAGTGGAGAAAAAGTGGAGAAAAAGTGGAGAAAAAATGGAGAAAAAAATGTAGAAAAAGTGGAGAAAAAGTGGAGAAAAAGTGGAGAAAAAAATGTAGAAAAAGTGGAGAAACAGTGGAGAAAAAAATGGAGAAAAAGTGGAGAAAAAGTGGAGAAAAAGTGGAGAAAAAAATGGAGAAAAAGTGGAGAAAAAGTGGAGAAAAAGTGGAAAAAAAGTGGAGAAAAAATGGAGAAAAAATGGAGAAAAAAATGTAGAAAAAGTGGAGAAAAAATGGAGAAAAAGTGGAGAAAAAATGGAGAAAAAAATGTAGAAAAAGTGGAGAAAAAATGGAGAAAAAGTGGAGAAAAAGTGGAGAAAAAGTGGGGAAAAAGTGGAGAAAAAAATGGAGAAAAAGTGGAGAAAAAAATGGAGAAAAAGTGGAGAAAAAGTGGAGAAAAAGTGGAGAAAAAAATGGAGAAAAAGTGGAGAAAAAGTGGAGAAAAAGTGGAGAAAAAGTGGAGAAAAAATGGAGAAAAAAATGGAGAAAAAGTGGAGAAAAAATGGAGAAAAAGTGGAGAAAAAGTGGAGAAAAAGTGGAGAAAAAAATAGAGAAAAAGTGGAGAAAAAGTGGAGAAAAAGTGGAGAAAAAGTGGAGAAAAAATGGAGAAAAAAATGGAGAAAAAGTGGAGAAAAAATGGAGAAAAAGTGGAGAAAAAGTGGAGAAAAAATGGAGAAAAAAATGGAGAAAATGTGGAGAAAAAAATGGAGAAAAAGTGGAGAAAAAATGGAGAAAAAGTGGAGAAAAAATGGAGAAAAAGTGGAGAAAAAATGGAGAAAAAGTGGAGAAAAAATGGAGAAAAAGTGGAGAAAAAGTGGAAAAAAAGTGGAGAAAAAATGGAGAAAAAAATGGAGAAAAAGTGGAGAAAAAATGGAGAAAAAATGGAGAAAAAATGGAGAAAAAGTGGAGAAAAAATGGAGAAAAAGTGGAGAAAAAGTGGAGAAAAAGTGGAGAAAAAAATGGAGAAAAAGTGGAGAAAAAGGGGAGAAAAATGGAGAAAAAGTGGAGAAAAAGTGGAGAAAAAGTGGAGAAAAAAATAGAGAAAAAGTGGAAAAAAAGTGGAGAAAAAGTGGAGAAAAAGTGGAGAAAAAATGTAGAAAAAAATGTAGAAAAAGTGGAGAAAAAATGTAGAAAAAGTGGAGAAAAAGTGGAGAAAAAGTGGGGAAAAAGTGGGGAAAAAGCGGAGAAAAAGTGAAGAAAAAGTGGAGAAAAAAATGGAGAAAAAATGGAGAAAAAGTGGAGAAAAAAATGGAGAAAAAGTGGAGAAAAAGTGGAGAAAAAGTGGAGAAAAAAATGGAGAAAAAGTGGAGAAAAAGTGGAGAAAAAGTGGAGAAAAATGTAGAAAAAGTGGAGAAAAAGTGGAGAAAAAGTGGAGAAAAAAATGGAGAAAAAAATTGAGAAAAAGTGGAGAAAAAGTGGGGAAAAAGCGGAGAAAAAGTGGAGAAAAAATGGAGAAAAAGTGGAGAAAAAGTGGAGAAAAAAATGGAGAAAAAGTGGAGAAAAAGTGGAGAAAAAAATGGAGAAAAAGTGGAGAAAAAGTGGAGAAAAAGTGGAGAAAAAAATGGAGAAAAAGTGGAGAAAAAGTGGAGAAAAAGTGGAGAAAAAATGGAGAAAAAAATGGAGAAAAAGTGGAGAAAAAATGGAGAAAAACTGGAGAAAAAGTGGAGAAAAAGTGGAGAAAAAATGGAGAAAAAAATGGAGAAAAAGTGGAGAAAAAATGGAGAAAAAGTGGAGAAAAAATGGAGAAAAAGTGGAGAAAAAATGGAGCACCCTTTGGTGCCTTTCATGTGGCACTAAGGGGTGCTTAGCTTTGTATTTAGCCAAAAAAATGAAAAAACAAAATGACGTAGGGTTCCCCCTAGTTTTGTAGCCAGCTAGGGTAAAGCAGACGGCTGCAGCCTGCAGACCACAGCTGGCAACCTCACCTTGGCTGGTAATCCAAAACTGAGGACACCCCACGCTGTTATTTTAAATTAAATAAATAATTAAAAAAAAAAACACGTAGGGGTCCCCCAAAATTGGATCACCAGCCAAGGTAAAGCAGAGAGCTGGGGCCTGATATTCTCAGACTAGGGAGGGCCATGGTTATTGGACTCTCCCCAGCCTAAAAATAGCAGGCCGCAGCCGCCCCAGAAGTGGCGCATCCATTAGATGCGCCAATCCTGGTGCTTCGCCCCAGCTCATCCCGCGCCCTGGTGCGGTGGCAAACGGGGTAATATATGGGGTTAATACCAGATGTGTAATGTCACCTGGCATCAAGCCCTGGGGTTGGTGAGGTCAGGCATCTATCAGATACCCGACATCACCAACCCAGTCAGTAATAAAAAAAAATAGACGACAAACACATTTTTATTTGAAAAAATACTCCCCAAAACATTCCCTCTTTAACCAATTTATTAGAAAGAAAAACAAATCCAGGTCTGGTGTAATCCAAGGGGTTGCCATGACGATCCACACTGTCCCAGTCAATGAAGAGCAGGATGTTCCCCATTGGCTGGGGGAGCAGTGCAGTGACCTGAGCTAACATCAATGGGTCAGCCCAGGTCACTGCAGGGGGGTGACAAGTGCTGCTGTCAGCGAGGTACATTACCTGCGCTGATCTCCAGCACACTGACAGCCCCTGTCACTGAGTTCAATGACCGGCGCCTTCACACCAAGTATCGCGAGAGGCCCGTGACGTCACCGCTAGTCAGTCTCGGGTCGGAAGCGAGAGAAGGTGATTTGACAAGCGGCGGCGATGGAGGACAGTGACAGCGCTGAGGTCGGGATGGCGGGACTTCATCACCGCAGGTAAGCCGAGTGGGACCATGTGTGTGTGTGTGTGTGTGTGTGTGTGTGTGTGTATGTATGTGTGTGTGTGTGTACATGCCGCGGGCAGGAGGGGGCGGAGCGAGCTGAGCGGGGAAGTGTGGGCTTCCTGCACGTAACTAGGATAAACATCGGGTTACTAACCAAAGCGCTTTGGTTGGATACCCGATGTTTATCTTGGTTACCAGCTTCTGGCAGGCTGCCAGCGATGGCTCCTGCACACTGTAGCTGTAAAAAGCCCTGCTTTTTGCTGCTAGAACCATTCTCGAACGTATCTAGAACTATCGAGCTTTTGCAAAAAGCTCGAGTTCTAGTTCGATCTCGAACAGCCCCCAAAATCACTCGAGCCTAGAACTGGAGAACCTCGAACCTAGAACCGCGCTCAACTCTACTGAGGACATTTCATGAATGCGAGGAAGGAGGACCCCATCATCTAGAGGAAGGACCAGTGATTGCTAAGAGTCATCTGGGCAACCCATCTGCCGTCGTTGTAACAAGGCGGGTCATATTGCCAGAGCATGTCCTTTAAGCCAGCAATCCCTGGGGCCAAGGGCCAACCCCCAGGAATAAGACGACAAGGCCCATCTGATTGGCGTGATAGATATGTGGGAGGATGACCAGTTCTGTCCATCACGCTGGATGGAATTCCCACATCTGCATTGTTGGACACCGGCTTGCAGGTAACAACCATCCCGTATGTTCTTTACAAGAGATTCTGGTCTGATACTGAGCTCACCCGTCCGGAGTCAGGCCTCACCATTTATGCTGTTAATGGATTACCAGTGAATAAAATAAGGTTCAGGGAGGTAACCATAAAAGTGGGGAGGGTGGAGCTAAAGGGCCAAGGATTGATTGTAGTTGAAACTGATGCTAATGAGAAAAATCCACAGATGATCTTGGGTACCAATATAATTGAAAATTGTTTAGGAGAAGTGCTGTTCTTACTCTAACAGATTGCTGAAACTGCTGTCGTCGGGCAGCAGAGGGTCCTGCAAAAAGAAATCAGAGCCCTGCAACAGAGGCAACAGGTAAACCTATCTGGTGGGGAAATTGGTAATGTACGGGTAATAGACTCCGGCCCTATTGTAATACCCCCAAGAAGTGAAATGATGATATGTTGTCGGACAGCAATAGGACTCAAATGGCGAGTTTCCCAGGCAGTGGTGGAGCCCGTATACTCAGAGAATTGGTCTACACTCCTGACAGCCCGGGGAGTGGTTGATGTACGCAAGGGAAGGGTAACCGTACGAGTGTTAAATTGTGGGTAGGAAGAAACTAAATTGCCCTGGTACACCACCATTGCCAAACTGTTTACTGTCACCAATGACTCCATCCAGGAAATGGAACCCTTGACCTCATCAGAATCGGCAGAGGGTAACAGTTCCCAGGAACAGTTAGAGGATTGGTGTCAGAAACTGCATGTAGGCACGGATTCCACTCCTTCTCACGAGAAACATGGAGTTTATCGGGTAACACAGGAGTAGGAACAGATTTTCAGTAAGCATCCATTGGATTTCGGGAGGATAAAAGGGGTACAACGGGTTATTCCACATCAAGTGGACCAGTTTTATAAATCGTCCCCACTCGACCTTCTCCGATTTTGTTGAAAATTTTTAAGGATGTACATGTATGTTTGAAAAGAGGTTCTGTAAATTTATAGGGCCAGATCTCAAATACATTGGGCACGGTTGACCTTTCACTGGAGGTTCCACGAAGCCTGCGGCTTCAGCTAAGAGGATTTTGCAAACTTTGGCACATAGCCATTAGAATTCTATACTGGCTATGATGCTGAAATTTGGCATACTAGCTCAACTTTTGCTGCTAAACACGATAAAATTATTACCGGCTATGACAAAACAATATTTCGGCCGCAATTTTGTGTCAAAGTAGCTTGTAAAACGCCTCACATAAAATTTATGCCTAACTTTGCCCATATATAACTCAAGACCAAAAACCAATAGTAACTGGTGCTTTGCCCTGTACACCAAACATCTACATGACTTTGCATTGCTGCAGCAAAATCAGAGACGGTCGAGTGGGGACCACTGGTCCACTTGACATGGAATGACCCCAACACCATATAGCCACAGAAGACCATCCCCCCATTAAAGAGAGATATAGGCCTATACCACCAGCTCACTATCAGTGTGCCAAAGAAATGTTGTGGAACATGAAAGAGACTGGGGTTATCAGGGACAGTTGTAGCACCTGGGCATCTCCACTGGTCCTGGTTAGAAAGAAGGATGGCACAATGAGGATGTGTGTAGATTATAGGCACATAAATCGTATAACACATAAGGATGCTTACCCGTTACCCCGCATAGAGGAGTCACTAGCTGCACTGAAAGCTGCTAACTACTTTTCCACCCTGGATCTTACTAGTGGGTATTGGCAGGTCTCCATAGCAGAAGACGATCGAGAGAAGACAGCATTTGCAACACCAATGGGTCTGTGTGAGTTCAATAGCATGCCATTTGGACTTTGCAATGCACCCGGAACGTTCCAAAGACTGATTGAGTATTGCCTGGGACACTGCAGCTTTGAAACCATGCTACTCTACCTGGATGATGTCATAGTGTCTTCAAAAACCTATGAGGAACACCTGAAACATCTAGCTGAGGTATTCGAAGCATTGTCAAAATTCGGGATGAAACTGAAGCCATCGAAATGCCATTTGCTGAAGCCAAAGGTTCAGTATCTTGGACATTTGGTCAGCGCAGAAGGAGTGCCACCAGACCGAGAAAAGGTCACCGTCATTAAGAACTGGCCAAGACCGACCACCGTCAGAAAGGTACGTCAGTTCCTGGGCCTGTTAGGGTACTACAGGAAATTCATAAAGGGCTATACGAAAATGGCAGGACCTTTGCAAGAACTCCTGGTAGGCCAGGCAAAGAAGGGCAAGACGTCTGGTCCTCCATTTGAGTGGGGTGAAAAAGAGGAGAACTCCTTCAGGCAGATGAGGTGGGCACTGACTGGTGAGGAGATTCTGGCCTATCCTGATTACAACTTACCATTCGTGTTACATAATGATGCCAGCAACGTGGAATTGGGAGTGCTAGTATCTCAAGTGCAGAAGGGCAAAGAACTTGTGATTGCTTATGCAAGCAGGAAGCTCCGTCCTACTGAGAGGAACCCAGAAAACTACAGCTCTATCAAGTTGGAGTTCCTGGCCTTAGGCTGGGGTTACACGTAGCGACGCACCAACGATCCCACCAGCGATCCGACCTGGCAGGGATCGTTGGTGCGTCGTTACATGGTCACTGGTGAGCTGTCAATCAGGCAGATCTCACCAGCGACCAGCCATCAGCCACCAGCGACTAGTGTAACGATGCTACGCTTGTTAACCAGGGTAAATATCGGGTAACTAAGCAAATTGCTTTGCTTGGTTACCCGATATTTACCCTGGTTACCAGCGTACACCGCTTACAGGCTGCCAGCGCTGGCTCCCTGTATGCGTAGCTAGGGTACACATCGAGTTACTAAGCAAAGCGCTTTGCTTAGTTACCTGATATTTACCTTGGTTACCAGCGTACACTGCTTACACAGAGTCGGTGCTCATTGGTCTCCCGCAGTCAAACACGCCGATGCATGTTGCACAGCGGGAAACCAATGAGCAAAAAATGAACCAGAACAGTGTGTAACGATCAGCGATTTGACAGCAGGGGCCAGATCGCTGCTTAGTGTCACACACAGCAAGATCGCTGATGAGGTCACTGGTACGTCACAAAACCTGTGACACAGCAGCAATCTCGCTAGCGATCTGTTAGAAGTACCCCGTAGTCTGGGCTATCACTGAACAGTTTAAGCAGTATCTAGCAGCTGCAAAGTTCACTGTCTTCACAGAAAATAGCCCTCTGACTCACCTGGATACTGCAAAGTTGAGTGCACTAGAACAACATTGGATGGCTCGGTTGACAAACTATGACTTCACCATTAAGTACTGGGCTGGTCGCAAGAACGCCAATGTGGATGCGCTGTCAAGGATGCCTCACTTACCAGATGTGGGAGAAGATGTGGATGAGCTATAAGAAATCGAGTTGCCAGCTTTTCACCACCACAGTGGATCCCAGTATCAACAATCTTGCACCAAACGTAAACAAGCGGTGCTGAACTCGTTAACTCATCATGGGTGGAAGGAGACAGAAGACGGTGACCCAGCAGTTAGTTTGGTTTAAGAGTGATAACCCAACCAGACTCATGTCTATGCCCAGATGCCCAACTCGAAGCGCAACATCTATGGTAAGAGAGGAGCAGGCTGTTCCTATATCAAGGCAAGCTGTGTAGATGTGTTACCAACCCTAAAACCCACGAGAAGGTGTGGCAAGTGGTAGTACCAAAGAGAAATATCCAGAGAGTACTGGAGGCATACCATGATGTAGCAGGACACTGTGGATGGAAAAAGCTGGAGACACTGTTACGTGAGAGGTTTTATTAGGTTGGCATGAGAACCACCATTGAGAAATGGTGTAAACATTGTGGTCCCTGCAACTTGAGAAGAAAAGACCGTGACAGCCAAAGGGCACCGCTGCAACCAATTATAACCAAGCAGCCATTAGAACTTGTAGCTCTAGATCATGTTAAATTAACACCCAGTAGAAAAGGCTATACATATGCTCTTACAATAGTGGACCACTATTCCAGGTTTCTAGTGGTAGTTCCAGTAAAAGACTTAACGGCACAAACTGCAGCAAGAACCTTCAAAACCTACTTTTGTAGACCACACGGGTATCCAGAGCAGGTACTAACAGATATAGGCCCTGCATTTGAAGCTGAAGTATTTCAAGAGTTTTGCAACCTATATGGCTGTAAGAAAATTCATTCTATGCCTTATCATCCACAGACCAACAGGATGTATGAGAAGATGAACCAGGTAGTTGTCGACCTGTTGAAAACCTTGCCATTGTAAGAAAGAAACATGTGGCCAGAAAAGTTACCTGACTTAGTGGACATGTATAACAACATTCCTGTGAGTTCCACCAACTGTACACCAGCATATCTAATGAGGGCAAGACCCGGAAGATTGCCAGTTGATCTAGAGATTGGAATTGTAGTTCCTGAAATCAATTCACCAGATGCTGATTTGGACTCTAATCACCAAGCATAGTATAAAAGAGTACAAGAGTATGTAGAGAGAAATTTAAATCAAAGTAGAGAGAAACAAGAAAAGGATTACAACAAAAATGCACAAGCTATTTCCTTGACACCTGGAGAAATGGTTCTAAAAAGAAAGAGGAGAGTTCATAAACTTGATGACCAGTGGGAGGCAGAACCTTATGCTGTACTATTCTCTAATTTTCATAAAAGGAAGACCTACTTGATTAGCAAGGATGGAGGGAGGACATCAGCAACAGTCTCTAGAGATCTTCTAAAGAAATGTCCAGAACAATTGAAACCCAAAGGAGAAATTCCCTGTACACCTCAATTGAAGGAAAAGAAAGAGAAGGTGATATATACAGTACCCGGAGACTTTCCTGAGAATTGGTCTCAGTACAGTGGAGCCATCATAGTGCCATTACTTACTTTCCCACAACCAGCAGAAGTATAGGAAAGAATAGAAGAATCTGTTCAAGTTCCAGAAGAACCACCTATTGTAGCAGAACCAGAAGAGCCTGCAATCGGTGAACCTGTCAATCCTACAGTGAGACTAAGGAGTTGCAGACAATTACGCAGTCTACCTATAACACATAGGTCTATCCTGAGTACAGACACCAGAGTACAACAGGGACAAGCTGAGACCCTTGAGTTACGTAGGTCATGTCGTAGCAACTTTGGTCAGGTCCCGCCCAGGTACATAGAGTAGGTGTCAAAATGAAAAGTATAATAAGTAGGGATGAGCGAATGTATTCGCCACTATTCGGTATCCGACGGATAATAGGATATCCGACGTATTCGCTATGCGACGGCTAATATGGTATTCGCTCCGGTACTTTCATTTTCGTTTCTGGATTTCCTGGCACCATTTTCCAGCCAATTAACACATCTGATGTTGCTTGCCCTCACAGTAATGCCGCAGCCATCTTTGTTGTGGTGTTACTGTGATTGGCATGGCCGCACAGCGTCATAGGGGGTATATAAGGCAGCCACCATTTTGTGTGCATGCATTCATTCCTGAGCTGCCGGTGTATTGAGACTGTACTGTGTGCGGTACAGCATTTTTCCAGCCAAATAATACTAGTCCTTCTAAGGGCTGAAGCTATTTAGCATTACCTGTTAGCAACTGTGTAAATCATAGAAACAGGTATAGGGGCAGTGCAGTTCGTTCTATGAGATAGTGTTCCTGCTGCAGAATCCAAATTAGTCCTTATAAGGGCTGAAGATATTTAGCTTTAGCTGTTAGGGAGTGTGTAAATCATAGAAAAAGGTATAGGGACAGTGCAGTTTGTTCTATGAGATAGTGTTCCTGCTGCAAAATCCAAAATAGTCATTTTAAGGGCTGAAGACAGTGTCCACTGTGCTAGCAGCTGTGTAAATACTAGAACTGCTGCCAAAAAAAAATCCTCTTCTTAGTGCTGCATATGGTCTGTTCCTGCAGGGTGTGATATAGGGACAGCTAGGGACAGCTTACTCACAGGCAGGGAGAGATTTAAAGCTGTCCTGACATCTGCTACTAACAATCAACAATCTCAGCATTGCTACATCCCTTGGGTCTATTATACTAGCAATAGGTATTACAACTTGCAAAAAAAAGGTCCCAAAATTGTAAAAACAAGGGGTTCAGGTGTAGTGTAGTGCCTGTCAGCCACCATCTCAATTTACAGTCCGAGTGTTACCCAATTTTTATTAATACTTGGTGTCAGGGTCAATAATTGTGCCTCAAGACCAGTATCTTCCTAACAACAACCTTGTATAATTTTGGGGGCTTCAAATCTTACAGCACCTACATAGTGGCTTGCTGCAACTAACGCACAGTCTCAGTGTTAGAGCGGCGTCACACGGGACGATCTATCAGGCAATCGCACGAGCGATCGCACCCGCCGCTGTCATTTGTGCGTCACGGGCAATTAGTTGCCCGTGTCGCACAAAGTTGTTAAACCCCCGTCACATGTACTTACCTCCCGGACGACGTCGCTGTGGGCGGCGAACATTCTCTTCCTGAAGGGGGAGGGACGTTCAGGCGTCACAGTGACGTCACACAGCGGCCGGCCGATAGAAGCGGAGGGGCGGAGATGAGCGGGACGTAACATCCCGCCCACCTCCTTCCTTCCGCATTACCGGCGGGACGCAGCTAAGCTGTGTTCGTCGTTCCCGGGGTGTCACACGGAGCAATGTGTGCTGCCTCGGGAACGATGAACAGAAGGAGTACCAACATTTTGAAAATGAATGACGTGTCAATGAGCAACGATAAGGTGAGTATTTTTGCTCGTTCACGGTCGTTCGTAGGTGTCACACGCTATGATATGTCTAACGATGCCGTATGGGCGTCACGGAATATATATCCAATATATCGTAGCGTGTGACGACGCCCTTACCCAATTTTTATTAATACTTGCTGTCAGGGTCAGTAATTGTGCCTCAAGGCCAGTACCATCCTACCAGCCACCTAGCATATTTTGGGGGGCTTCATATCTTACAGCACCTACATAGTGGCTTTCTGAAACTAACATACAGTCTTAGTGTTACCCAATTTTTATTAATACTTACTGTCAGGGTCAGTAATTGTGCCTCAAGGCCAGTACCTTCCTAGCATTAACCTTGTATAGTTTTGGGGGCTTCATATCTTACAGCACCTACATAGTGGCTTGCTGCAACTAACACACAGTCTAAAGGGTGCTTTACACGCTGCGACATCTCTAACGATATATCGTTGGGGTCATGGTGTTTGTGACGCACATCTGGCGTCGTTAGCGACATCGCAGCATGTGACAGCTAGGAGCGACGATCAACGATCGCAAAAACGGCAAAAATCGTTGATCGTTGACATGTCGCTCCTAATCATAGTGTCGTTGGTGTTTCATTCCGCAGGTTGTTCGTCGTTCCTGCGGCACCACACATCGCTGTGTGTGACACCGCAGGAATGACGAACATTATCCTACCTGCGTCCACGGAAAAGGAGGAAGGAAGGAGGTGGGCGGCATGTTCCGGCCGCTCATCTCCGATATTGTTCGCTACGGCAGCGATCACCACATGTCGCACGAACAACGGGGGCGGGTGCTATGAATCTCGACATCGAGAGCAATCGCTAGCGATGTCGCAGCGTGTAAAGCACCGCCCCTCCTCTGCTATTGGGCGGCCACTTAGTGACGTCGCTATGACGCCGAACGAACCGCCCCCTTAGAAAGGAGGCGGTTCGCCGGTCACAGTGACGTCGCTAGGCAGGTAAGTATGTGTGACGGGTGTAAGCGATGTTGTGCGCCACGGGCAGCGATTTGCCCGTGTCGCACAACCAACGGGGGCGGGTACGCTCGCTAGCGATATCGGTACCGATATCGCAGCGTGTAAAGTACCCTTAAGTGTTACCCAATTTTTATTAATACTTGCTGTCAGGGTCAGTAATTGTGCCTCAAGGCCAGTACCTTCCTAGCAACAACCTTTTATAGCTTTGGGGGCTTCATATCTTACAGCATCTACATAGTGCCTTGCTCTTACTAAAACACAGTCTGAGTGCCAAAAACCAATACTAAAAGAAAAGTGTTGTGAAACCCTGCTTTCTTTTGGGGCTGAAAGACATTCACAACATCTTTGTCGACTCCTCCGAGTGGTAGTTTGTCCAATAAAGGTACCTTTTGGTTTTTAGACTTACAGAAACAGCTATCGTGAGAAACTATTAACGCAAGTTTAACAACCCGGCATAAGTGCTCCACTGCCTGTAGAAAAGGTCACATTACAGTATTCACCTTGAATACTCAAACAAAAAAATGGGAAAAAGAGAGGGTAAGGGCCGTGGACGAGGTGGTAATGACCGTGGTGGTCGCCCAAGCAGTGTGATCGAGCCAAAGAAAAAGGTTCCTGCTTTATCTACCTCTGCCTTCCTATCCCAATTTTCTTCTCCACGTGGGAAAGCACTCTTGTGCCCTGAACAGTGCGAACAGGTAACGAGTTGGATAGCAGAAAATGCCTCCACTTACTTGCCAAGTAGCAAATCCCAAGGGTCCACACAGACAGACTTGCGTAGCCCAGAGGCTGGCCCAGATCTTTGAGCAACCAAGGCCAGAAGAAAGCCATGTTGTTGGCCGTGACATGCTGAGCAATCAGGTGGAAGTGTTGGAGGATGATGAGACACAGTTGCCCTCAGGTCAGCCTGAAACCTCCATTCCCGAAGATATTGACCTTCAGGAATTTGAAGACGACATGGTTGATGATGAGGTGACTGATCCAACATGGACGGGTCACATGGATTGCAAGAGCAGCAGTGCAGAGGAGCATATGCCCATAGTCCGCAAAAAGGCTGTAAGACATAAGGGCACTTTACACGCTGCGATATCGATATCGCTAGCGAGCGTACCCGCCCCCGTCGGTTGTGTGTCACGGGCAAATCGTTGCCCGTGGTGCACAACATCGCTTACACCCGTCACACGGACTTACCTTCCTTGCGACGTCGCTGATGCCGGCGAACCGACTCCTTTCTAAGGGGGCGGTTTGTGAGGCATCACAGCAACGTCACATGGCAGCTGTCCAATAGAAGCGGAGGGTTGGAGATGAGCAGGCAGAATATCCTGCCCACCTCCTTCCTTCCTCATTGCCGGTGGACGCAGGTAAGGAGATGTTCGTCGTTCCTGCGGTGTCACACATAGCAATGTGTGATGCCGCAGGAACGACGAACAACCAGCGGAATGCACCACCAACGATATTATGAAAGGAGCGACGTGTCAACGATCAACGATTTTTGACGTTTTTACGATCGTTGATCGTTGCTCCTAGGTGTCACAAGCTGCGATGTCGCTAACAACGCCGGATGTGCGTCACTAACGACGTGACCCCGACGATATATTGTTAGCGATGTCGCAGTGTGTAAAGCACCCTATAGAGTTTCGACCACTGCCAGAAGTCAATCAACTGTGCACATTCCACCACCACCTGTGGCATCTCAGAGTCCAAGGGTCCGTGCACCACTCCAGCCATCTCAGAGTCCAAGGGTTCGTGCTCCATTTCAGCCATCTCAGAGTCCAAGGGTCCATGGCGCGGTTGTGTGGGAGTTTTTTTCCAAGAGTCCTTTGGACCAAACGGTTGCCATTTGTCAAATCTGTCAGACCAAGCTTAAAAAAGGCAAAAATACTTCCAGCTTGGGCACCTCCAGCATGAGAAACCATATGTTAGCCAAGCACACCACTAGGTGGTTGACAGCTCTAGGTGAAAAACACGATTTCCAGACTCAAAACTCCGCCACTTCCCCTGGGCTGCCTGCTTCCCAAACTGGTGTGCAAGAAGGTGGCGCTGATGTCTCCTTCTCCCAACCTGATCTTGGCCAAACTCAATCATCAACGACATCAGCTTCGGTGTCCCAGCATTCCGTTCAGTTGTCCTTACCACAGTTCTTTGAAAAGAAGCGAAAATACCGCGTTACGCATCCAAGGGCAGAAACCATAACTGCACACATTGCACAATTGATAGCCCTTGAGATGTTGCCGTATCGGCTTGTGTGAACAGAGGCTTTCCGCGAACTTTTGTCGGTGTTAGAACATCGGTACTCTGTGCCTAGCCGCCACTATTTTTCTCGTTGTGCCATCCCCGCGCTCCACAATCACGTGTCTGTAAACATCAAACGGGCTCTCACCAACACCATAACAGGGAAGGTCCACTTAACCACAGACACGTGGACAAGTGGAAGTGGACAGGGACGCTACATCTCACTGACAGCACACTGGGTGAACCTGGTGGCGGCTTGTACAGAGTCTGAGCCGGCAACATCCCATATAATTCCCACACCCAGCGGGGCCCACTTCAATCACAGTTTCAGTAGCTTCCTACACAGCAACATCTGGCTCTTGTGCATCCTCCTCAACATCCGCCGGTGCCAACCGTCGACATCATTCCTCAGCTGGGATCTCTGCAGCACTGCCTCGGCTAAGCGTCAACACGCTCTTCTGAAGCTTATCTTTATCGGTGACAAATCTCACACGGCACCTGAGCTTTTGAAAGCAATAACTGAGCAGACAGATGAGTGGCTTGAGCCTTTGGATCTCCGTCCAGGGATGATAATGTGCGATAATGGTCGTAATCGGGTGGCGGCTTTAAAGCTTGGAAAGCTTGTAAATGTTCCTTGTATGGCCCACGTTGTAAATTTAGTAGTTCAGCACTTTCTGAAGAAATACCCTGGGATACCAGACCTACTTACCAAGGTACGACGTATTAGCGCACATTTCCGCAAGTCATCTCCCTCTTTTGCTGGCCTGGCAGTGCTGCAGCAGTGCTTACACTTGCCTCGTCACAGACTAATATGTGACCTCTCTACGAGATGGAATTCAACCTATCATATGTTGGCCAGGATCCATGAGCAGCAGAGGGCAGTATCCCAATTCCAGCTGGAACATGCCCGTCAGACGCAGCTGCCAGACATAAGTACTGCCGAGTGGGTGTGGATTGCAGACATTTGTCAGGTCTTGGAGAATTTTGATTACTGTACCAACATTGTGAGCAGTGAGGATGCTGTTATCAGCATTACCAATCCACTGATTTGTTTATTGAAACGCTCTCTGGATGGTCTGACTGACCAAAGTGTTCATGCACCCGAGTTGTCTGTGGATCCAGACTTCACAATGGTTGCTGGTAATCCACACAACCTTGGCCAACAAGCTCATGCCACCTTTGCTCAGCATCATGAGGATGAGGATGAGGAGGATGATGAAGAACAGGAATGCTTTGAAGTTGGTAACCAACGGATTGACAACCCAAGCTTCAGGGCTGTCCAGCATGGATGGCCTGAGGAGGAGCAGGAGGAGGAGAGACAGACTGAGGAGGAGAGGAGGTTTAGGGAGACAGAATGTATTCTTAGCAGTGACACACAAAGGTTTCCAGTTCGGAGTCTGGGACACATGGCACAGTTCATGTCATACTGCCTTTCTGATGACTGTCGGCTAGTCCACATTTTGGCAGACAACAAATACTGGTTATGTACCTTCCTCTTGACCCACGCTACAAAGACAAATTGGCTTCGCTACTTGTGGAGGCAAATAAGGATTGTACTATGGAAACATTCAAGAGGGCTGTAGTGGAGCAGTTGATGAAATGATTACCCTCAGATCATGCTGGCGTCAGAGGTAGCGTGTCATCTCACGCAACAGGATTACAAGAGAGGGCTACGCATAGTAGGAGCAACACAGGCGGGGGACTAATGTGCCAAACCTGGTCCATTTTCCACAAACCGTCAACTGAGAATCAGATACCGGTTGGGGGAATGATAACAAGGAGGGAAGACTTAAGTAAGATGGTGAGGGACTATGTAGGTGACCGTATCAGCGTGCTTTTCGAGTCTACTGTTCCCTTTAACTATTGGGTTTCCAAGCTCAACATTTGGCCAGACCTCGTGTTATACGCTTTGGAAGTGCTAGCTTGCCCTGCTGCGAGTGTGTTGTCTGAGCATGTTTTCAGCTCAGCGGGGTCAATAATTACAGATAGTCGCACACGACTATCTACGGAAAGTGCAGACAGTTTGACCATGATCAAAATGAACCATAGATGGATTGCCCCAGAGTATCTCAGGCCGCCTGTTAACAATACCCAATAATAAGTGTAGCCCCAAAATTTGGATTTCTTCAGTTCAAATAAATTCCATTTTTTCTCATTCAAGACTATTTTGTCTTCTATCATCTAATGACACCGCATGACTAATGTAACTTGTTATGCTGCTGCGACGTAATTGTTTGGCCCAATCACCCATTATACAGCAGAATACCTAAAATATAACTTTTATTAAATATATCCTTAAAAGGAAGCAAGAATCATCTTGCCTCTATTTAAAATTCATTCAACTCTACCACCAGCTCAGGGGCACCACGATGGGCAGCCCCTGTGCGCCATCGTACGCTAACTTGCTCCTGGGCTGGTGGGAGGAGACTATAGTATTTAGTGATGACTCCAGCCTGCCCACAGATAAGATCTTAAAGTGGTGCAGGTTCAGAGATGATATTTTTATTCTATGGAACGGATCAGAACAGGAATTGTCTCAAATGATTCAAGACCTAAATATATATGGTATCCCTGAAAAAGGTATACCAAAAGGGCAATTCTCAAGAATTAAGAGAAACTGCTCCAATTCAGAGAAATGTAGACTGCAATTTGAGGACCTAGAGAATCGTTTCCAGGATAGAGGATACCCTAGCAGCGTGATCCAAAAAGCACGTGAGGAGATCAGTGGAGTGGATAGATCTACATTGCTCTATCCTCCACCAAAAAACAACAACAAGGACGAGTGAATTCGATTTATCACAGTATTTAATAACGGTTCGAGAGCTGTGAGAGAGGTGCTGGAGAGGCATTGGCCTATCCTTAAAATTGATTTAGATATAGGAAAATTTATTTCAGATAAACCCCAGATTACCTTCAGAAAGGCTAGATCCCTGCAAGATAGGCTAATAGCCACTTTGTGGATGAGAGAGAAAGAGGCTGCAATTGGCTTAAAAATAATCTTAAGGGCTGCTATCGGTGCGGTGGGTGTCTAGCCTGTAATGTAATTAAGGTGGGGAAGACATACTTTGGTAAAAACATTGGAAGAGAATACGATATCCGTTCATTTGTCAATTGCCGAACAAAAGGAGTCATCTATAAAGCAACGTGCTCCTGCGGACAAGAATATATAGGTAAAACTAAAAGGCAATTCCGCAGGAGAATAGGCGAGCATCTGAGAGATATAAGATTAAACAATGACACCCCACTGGCAAAGCACATGAATACAGTTCATGGGGGTGATATCGGTAAATTAACTTTTCAGGGCATCGATGTAGTCCCCCCACTAAAAAGAGGTGGAAACTGGGACAAGAAGATATTGCAGCTTGAGGCAAAATGGATTTTCCGATTAAAAACAGTCTACCCCCGTGGTTTAAATGATTCTTTATCCTTTGCACCCTTTTTGTAGATATAGGTCAAATGACAGATAGAAGGGAGAGTCATCGCACGAGCGGGGGCGCCCATCACCGTCTTTCTTAGGGTGCCAACCTCCGCGGTCAGGCAGGGTTATTTCCATATAGATAGTAATAGCCGGTGGTGGAGTTGTTAGACCTAATGTTCTCTTTTTCCTAATCCAATCAAATTCTTAATATCAAAGGGGTCATGCATCGCCAGCAACTCTCTCAATATAATATTTACTGTACTTTGGAATATTTCTCTCTAAAAGATCCAATTGTTTTTCTTTAAATCTCCTGGTTCTAAAATCTGCACATACTATCTGATAATTGCTTTGCCCCCATATGCGGACTGTCATAGAGTAAGAGACAGTCTGGATTATTACGAATAAATAAAGCATGTATACTCGAACGCACATCGCGCATGCGCATAATAGCGCCACAGAGTAGTGAGAGAAAGGGCGGGCAATGGGGACGCAATTGCGTTCCAGATCGGGCACTCCAACGCGATGACGTCCCGCGCTGGGAGGAGTGGCGTCGCATCCCAGGAAGTCATGCTCTCCATCTATGCGTTCCACCGCTTGAAGCGGAAGTTAGGAACAGCAGGAGGATGCGACGTCATGGTGCTCACCTATACCGGTGTGCAGCACAGGAAAGTCGCGCTGTCGCCAAACGGTGAGTTTTTTTCTCCTTTTCATTCTTGAATTTCCTTTAAGGAAGTAAACAGAGGGAACTGTTATAAGTCAATATCCCCTGCTTTGATTTTTTAGTACATTTTCTGGTTTCATGATTGGAAACCTTCATCTCCTACCAAAGCTCCCCTGATGAATATGGGACATAGGAAACGCGTCGGGAGGAGGAGAATTTGAACAGGCAGTGGGCTCAGTTCATGGGATCCCGGATCCATTATAAAAGGAATCGTGGAGACGCCTATAGAGCAACTGCTATATAGAAAATGAGCACATCATAATGGGTGAGACCATTCCTGATTATTTATATTGTGCTTGTAAAGAGATATCAACCCAGAATTGAAGGGTATATCCCTGAGCACTATCTATCTTTGTCTGAGTCTATTGAGATTATACTGATTCAGTCATCATTTGCTACAATACATCATTGCCATTCATTTTCTATTAAGGTGCCATCAGACAGGATATACTGGTCCCTGCGAACCCACAAGGGACAGGCGACTATAGAGCTGTTATCTGGCGTCCATTTGTTGAATTTTAAATAGAGGCAAGATGATTCTTGCTTCCTTTTAAGGATATATTTAATAAAAGTTATATTTTAGGTATTCTACTGTATAATAGACCAATCACCCAGGGCAATATTTTGCAAGCCTTTGTATATTATGCACTGGCACAAGCTCTGTCGAGGCTACACTGTCTAGAACAATTGGTCAGGCAGTCTCTATTTATGTTCTTTATTGATGCTGTGCTCCACAGTGTGTTACACATGGCCCCCTGCAAAACCAGAATTTTTTTTAACTTCTTGGCATGTTATGCCCTCTTGCCTTGCTTATGCTAACAGTTTTTTTAAAATAAGCTGTTGGGAGTTGTTAGGAGTACCTTGTGATGCTTAGCTACATGGTGTTTGAACCACTACACCCTAGGGGAACTGAACGTATTAAACTCCTTGGCATGTTATGCCTTGTTGCTTATGCTACCAATTTATTTTAAAATAAGCTGTTGGGAGTACCTTGTGATGCTTAGCTACATGATGTCTGAACCACTAAACCCTAGGGGAACTGAATGTATTAAACTCCTTGGCATGTTATGCCCTGTTGCTTATGCTACCCTTTTTTAATAAAAAGCTGTTGGGAGTACCTACTTATGTAGTTCTCCATAGTGTCTGAGCCATTATCCCCTGGGGAAACTGATTTTTTTTAAATCCTTTGTGTTAGCTAGTGGAATAAAGCCCGAGTTCCAGACTCCAAACTCTGCCACTTCCCATGGGCTGCCTGCTTCCCAAACTAGTGTGCAAGAAGGTGGGGCTGATGCCTCCTTCTCCCAACCTGATGTTGGCCAAACTCAATCATCAACGACCACATCCGTTTCGGTGTCCCAGCGTTCCATTCATTTGTTTATACCACAGACCATCAAAAAGAAGCGAAAATACCCTGTTACGCACCCAAGGGCAGAAATCATAACTACATACATTGCACGATTGATAGCCCTTGAGATTTTGCCGTAGTGGCTTCTGGGAACAGAGGCTTTCTGTGACCTTTTGGCAGTGTGAGAAAATTAATGTATTAAACTCCTTGACATGTTATGCCCTGTTGCTTATGCTACCATTTTTTAATAAAAAGCTGTTGGGAGAACCTACTGATGCAGTGCTCCATAGTGTCTGAACCATTATCCCCTGGGGAAACTGAATGTATTAAACGTCTTGGCATGTTATGCCATGTTGCTTATGCTAACAATTTTTTTAAAATAAGCTGTTGGTAGCTGTTGGGAGTACCTTGTGATGCTTAGCTACATGATGTCTGAACCACTACACCACCCTAGGGGAACTGAATGTATTAAACTCCTTGGCATGTTATGCCCTGTTGCTTAATGTACCATTTTTTAATAAAAAGCTGTTGGGAGTACCTACTGATGCAGTGCACCATAGTGTCTGAACCATTATCCCCTGGGGAAACTGAATTTTTTTAAATCCTCGGTGTTAGCTAGTGGAATAAAGCCTGAGTTCCAGACTCCAAACTCTGTCACTTCCCCAGGGCTGCCTGCTTCCCAAACTGGTGTGCAAGAAGGTGGCGCTGATGCCTCTTTCTCCCAAGCTGATGTTGGCCATACTCAATCATCAACGACATCAGCTTTGATGTCCCAGCATTCCGTTCAGTTGTCCTTACTACAGACCTTCGAAAAGAAGCGGAAATACCCCGATACGCACCCAAGGGCAGAAACCATAACTGCACACATTGCACGATTGATAGCCCTTGAGATTTTGCCATATCGGCTTGTGAGAACAGAGGCTTTCTGCGACCTTTTAGCGGTGTGAGAAAATGAATCTATTAAACTCCTTGGCATGTTATGCCCTGTTGCTTATGCTACCATTTTTTAATAAAAAGCTGTTGGGAGAACCTACTGATGCAGTGCACCATAGTGTCTGAACCATTATTCCCTGGGGAAACTGAATGTATTAAACGTCTTGTCATGTTATGCCCTGTTGCTTATGCTAACAATTTTTTTTAAAATAAGCTGTTGGGAGCTGTTGGGAGTACCTTGTGATGCTTAGCTACCTGATGTCTGAACCACTACACCCTAGGGGAACTGAATGTATTAAACTCCTTGGCATGTTATGCCCTGTTGCTTAATGTACCATTTTTTAATAAAAAGCTGTTGGGAGTACCTACTGATGCAGTGCACCATAGTGTCTGAACCATTATCCCCTGGGGAAACTGAATTTTTTTAAATCCTCGGTGTTAGCTAGTGGAATAAAGCCTGAGTTCCAGACTCCAAACTCTGTCACTTCCCCAGGGCTGCCTGCTTCCCAAACTGGTGTGCAAGAAGGTGGCGCTGATGCCTCCTTCTCCCAAGCGATGTTGGCCAAACTTAATCATCAACGACATCAGCTTTGATGTCCCAGCGTTCCGTTCAGTTGTTCTTACCACAGACCTTCGAAAAGAAGCGAAAATACCCCGATACGCACCCAAGGGCAGAAACCATAACTGCACACATTGCACATTGATAGCCCTTGAGATTTTGCCATATTGGCTTGTGGGAACAGAGGCTTTCTGCGACCTTTTAGCAGTGTGAGAAAATGAATGTATTAAACTCCTTGGCATGTTATGCTGTTACGGTTCCTGTTCTGGGTATCTGCGTGTCTCCTTTCCCTTTGCTGCGGCACTGGAGACTATGTTCGAATTTCTTGCTACTGCACATGTGCGAGCGCTGGAGACTAAGTCCTATCTTGGAGCCATTGCACATGTGCGAGTGACATCATCACTGACACGAGGTCACATGTCTCTGACACCTTCTAAGCCGATTGGTCGCTGGTCATGTGCTTGTGATGCCTTACTCGGTGATAGGCCAGAGTGACGTCATTGCTGTCGTTCTGGCAGCGGATTGGCTCTGGTGTCCTCCATCTTGGATGAGGCACAGAGTCTATATAAGACCCTGACACACGCTGCTCGGCGCTCAGTCCTCTTGGTTCCTGCATAGGAGTAGACGCTCTGTGCATGTCCCTTGCGGCATCTATTCTATCTAGGTGAGCGTTATCGGTAGGGTAACGCTCTTGTACCTTGCAGCTTATGCTGTGGTCCGTATCCTCGCACCTTAGTGGAGCGGACATAGGCAGGTGCTTGCTGCACATGGTCTGACTGGGCCTTGTGGTTCTACTCTGAGGTGAGCGCTATCGGTAGGGTAGCGCTCCTGTACCTTTCAGCCGTACTGTTGTCTGTGACGCCCTGGGCAAGCCAGGGGTCACAGGTCATAACACCACCACACCCTACACCCCAGATCGGTACACCTAAGCTAACCAAAAATCCTTGTTGCCTTCCTCCAGGGGCTGATGTCCACACCAGGGGGTGGGCCAGGCGGTTGGCTCCGCCCATCGAGGAGTTCACAGCCCTGGAGGCGGGAAAACCAGAGAGATTAATTTGTGAGTTAAAAAGTGAGAGGAAGGAGAAGGAGGACAGTGAGAGTAGTGACAGTAAAGGTGACAGTTGAGAAAGCCTGAAGTTGGTCCGGGTGTGTGCCCCAGACTGAGACAGCAAGGTCAGCAGACGGCGGTGACTGTCTGCAGGAGAGGCTGCTTGGAGGTTGCCGGAAGGACCGTGGACGGGTGGTGGCCCGGCGGTACCGGAGCGGTATACGAAGAGCAGTCAGCACCATTGGCAGGGGCCTTTCGGATCCCGGCAAGGCTAGGAGTCGCCGTGAATTTGCCAAATCCGTCAGTGAAGGGGACCTCTGGGTCTCCCAACAACCAAGTCCCGATTGAAGGCAACAGTCCGACCATTAGAGAGAGACACCGCCACCGCCAGGGCACCAGTTTCTCAGGGCCAGCGCCTGCGGGCAAAGTAAGGCTCCTCCGGCCCATAACCAAGTCGGGGAGCGGGTTACCGGTGTGAACCCATCGCTACCATCATCATCTTAGGTGCAGGAAAAGGGACCGTCACCGTCAACTACTGGGGAAAAGCAACTGCAACCGTCCGTGGGAACCGTCTTTCCAGCCGTGTGTTTTACCGAGAACTGTGTCCCCGTCTCAGGCTGAGTGAGTACCACAGTGCCGTGAGGCACAGCGCTGCCCCCGCGTCCTTGCACCCCACCAAGCCCTGCACCGGCCCTGCCATCCAGCATCCCCCACCTCATCACTGGGACATCCACCCCCTACCCACGGAGGGGAGAACTAACAACTTTGCTGCTCCCTGTCACCGCTCCCGGGATCCCCATACAGAGCAGCGGTGGTGTCCATACAATCACCACAACCGTGGGTGGCGTCACGGACAATAAACTATCCCAAAAACCAATCCCCTTTCACTCACGGGCGAGGAGCGCCGCTCGAGTCCCCGGGATCCGGCCCATCGCTCGAGCCACCGAGCAGCAGTAGGCCGCAGCAGCAGCGGCAGCCGGACCCGAGCAGTGGGAGAGCGCGGCGTCCCCTCTTCCGCCCGCGACAACTTGGCGCTGTGAACAGGATCTTACCGCTCTGCCGTTGGGTAGAGGTGCGCCCTTTTACCGCCGGAGGTGTCCAGCCGCAAAATTTCAGAAGCCGCCATCTTTGGCGCGAAAAGTTCCCGCTCGAGCGTCTTCTCGAGTAGCGGAGGCGCGAAGGCCAAAACCCCGCCCCGATAGAGGAGGGGCCGGAAAGAGGCTAAGGGGGACGGAAACAAGATGTCTGCGCCCGACGGAGCCGCTGGAGGAGCGGTGGTCGCAGCCGCAGTGGCACCCGTGGATGGGAATGGGTCTGCCCAGGTCCCGGCCGTGCTGGCAGGAGGTGTCGCGGCCCCCGCTCTCGCTCAGGTGATGCCGTTCTCCTTGCCCTATGCGCCTGGAGCTACCTGGCTACCGCAGTATGACGGGAAACCTGATGCTTTACAAGTCTTCCGGAAAAAGCTTAATCCGCTGCTAGAACTGTACCCCTTGACTGATAAGCAACGTGCAGCGGTAGTGCTAGGCCAGCTAACCGGCGCGGCTGAGCAGGAGGCGGAGACCTGGGCCGAGGGGGACCGGTTCTCTGTAGCCACCATCTTTGAGAAGCTACAGACTGCCTTTGAGACCCGTACCGAAGCTGAGCTGAGGATGCAGTTTTACCAGTGCCGGCAACGGTCTGTGGATAGCATTCGGGACTATGCTTTATGTCTGCAAACCGCCCTCCGCACACTAAAGCGGGTGGACACTATCAATGAGGCGGACAGCAACAAGATGTTAGTAGAGAAATTTGTGCAGGGGATGAGGTCCCCTGAGGATTGCAAACAACTCCGGCTGTGGGCCCTGGAACACCCTGATGTGGACTTTGCTGTGTTAAAGGAACGGGCCACTAAAGCTCTGCAACCCCCAGCTTCAGAAATCTTGGAGCCAGCCCCGTGGCCCATTGAGACGGCCCCCGTCGTGGTGGCCCATGCCCTACCAACCTCTCCAATACCTACAGCCCCAAGCAGCACGATGGAAGAACTGGCAGCCCAGGTCCGCTGCATGGACGGAGACCTCGCCAAGATCCTCGCTGCACTCCAACCTTTGACCAGATCCCAGCCTCCAGCAAAGAAACAGCTTGCCGACAGCCCTGAGGATGTTCCCTGGATGCAGCGGAGAAGTGCTAACAACTCGCGGAGCAGACCTCCAACCTGCTACAAGTGCAGTAAGCCTGGTCATTACTTCCGACAGTGCCCGTTAAACGAGCAACCCCTGGGGCCACGGGCCAATCCTCAGGAGTAGAACCCCGTGGCCCCCCAGACTGGCGGGACCGGTATATCGGGGCCCAGGCCATCATCCCCGTGGCTGTGGACGGCATACCGGTGATGGCTCTCTTGGACACTGGATCCCAGGTAACCACCATACCATACACATTGTACCAGCGGTATTCGGGGACAGACGAGCTGGCACTCCCAGATACTAGTATAACACTGATTGCTGCTAATGGACTCCCATTGACCCAAGTGGGGTATAAACAAGTGGCTATGACAGTGGGGCGAGCTGAACTGCAACACCAGGGTATGATTGTGATCATGAATGAGCCCAGTGATCATAACCCGAAGATAGTGCTAGGAACCAATGTAATGGAGCACTGTATGGGTGATGTGTTGGCCCTACTGCAGCAGTTGGCCGCCACAGCGGCGGGGAGCCGACAGAGAGCTTTACAACGTGAGATCCGAGCCTTGATGTACCGCCAGCATGTAAACTCAACAGGAGGAGAGATTGGTGGAGTGAGAGTGATGGATGTTGCTCCGTTGATTGTGCCCCCTAGGAGTGAGATGATGATTTGGTGTAGGGCAGCAGTAGGGCCTCAGGGGCGTGACTACCCTGCCATGATGGAGCCTATGCCCTCCGAGCACTGGCCCACTGTAATGGCCGCCCGAGGGGTGGTAGACGTAAAGAAGGGGAGAGTGCCCGTGAGGGTACTGAACTGCGGGGAGGAAGAAGTCAGGCTTCCCCGGTATGCCACCCTTGCCAAACTGCTTACCCTGGATCCCCACACCATCCACGAGGCAACTCCCCCAGCTTCCCCACCTACTACCAGCACTCCCCCGCCCCAAGGGGAGGTGAATGAGTGGCACCAACAGTTACACGTGGGCACTGACGATACCCCTACCCATCACAAAGCAGGGGTATACAGGGTGGTGCGGGAGTATGAGCAAGTTTCCAGCAAACATCCACTAGACTTTGGGCAGATCAAAGGGGTCCAACACCACATCCCCACCGGTGAGCACCCCCCTATCAAAGAGAGGTACAGGCCTATCCCTCCTGCGCATTACCAGTGTGCCAAAGATATGTTGAGGAACATGAAAGAGGCAGGGGTTATTCGGGACAGCTGTAGTCCCTGGGCCGCTCCGTTGGTACTGGTCAAGAAGAAGGATGGCACCATGCGGATGTGTGTGGACTACCGCAAGATTAATCAGATCACGCATAAAGATGCCTACCCACTGCCCCGTATTGAAGAGTCTTTGGCCGCCCTGAGAACCGCAAATTACTTCTCTACCCTTGACCTCACCAGTGGGTACTGGCAAGTGGCGGTGGCCCCGGAGGACCGGGAGAAAACCGCCTTCACCACCCCAATGGGGCTCTGTGAATTTAATAGTATGCCGTTTGGGCTGTGCAATGCCCCTGGAACCTTCCAAAGGCTGATGGAGTGCTGTCTGGGACATCTAAACTTCGAGACCGTCCTGTTATACCTGGATGATGTGATCGTGTACTCTCAGACGTATGAAGCCCATCTGAAGCACCTAGCGGAGGTGTTAGCGTCCCTTGCCAAATACGGGATGAAGTTGAAGCCCTCTAAGTGTCACCTGCTGAAACCCAGAGTGCAGTACCTGGGGCATGTGGTGAGTGCGGAAGGTGTCGCCCCCGACCCTGAGAAGATCACTGCCATCCAGGATTGGCCCAGACCAACCACCGTGAGAGAAGTAAGGCAGTTTTTGGGTCTGGTGGGGTACTACCGACGCTTCATCAAGGGGTACACGAAGATGGCTGCCCCCATGCAAGACCTCCTCGTGGGACAGACCAAAGGTGGTAGACCCATCGGAGCCCCACTGGTGTGGGAGGACAGGCATGAAGAATCCTTCCGCCAGCTGAAAGCGGCCTTGACTGGAGAAGAGGTCCTAGCATACCCTGACTACGGCTGCCCCTTCATCCTCTACACAGACGCCAGCAATGTGGGTTTGGGGGCAGTCCTGTCCCAGGTCCAGGACGGAAAGGAGAAAGTGATTGCCTATGCTAGCCGAAAACTCCGGCCAACTGAAAGGAACCCTGAGAACTACAGCTCCTTCAAGCTCGAGCTCCTGGCACTGGTATTGGCTATCACCGAGAGGTTCCGCCACTACTTGGCCGCAGCAAAATTCACCGCTTTCACGGATAACAATCCGTTGACTCATCTGGACACGGCCAAGTTGGGCGCGTTGGAGCAGCGGTGGGTGGCCAGACTAGCCAACTATGACTTTACAATCAAATACAGGGCCGGTCGTGTCAACATTAATGCTGATGCACTCTCTCGGATGCCCCACTTGTCAGAAGGAGGGTGCGAGGATGACGACCTCGAAGAGATTGAGTTGCCTGCATTTCACCAGCCACCAACTGAGAAGATACATGTCCACCAACAATGGGTGAACCTGGATCCGCTGCCCAGTCGGGAGTGGCAGGAAGCTCAAAATCAGGCGCCCGCTGTCCGCCTAGTCAAGACCCTGGTGGAGCAAGGCGCTGTTGGGATGGACCCTGCCGCCCCAGCTGAAGCCCAACGCTTGTGGAAGGAACGGACCCGGCTGTACCTACATCAAGGGAAGTTGTACCGTGAGCTGATCAACCCGAAGACTCATGAGAAAGTCCGCCAGTTGGTTATTCCCCAAGCTGATGTAACCACTGTTCTGCAGGCGTACCATGATGGTGCCGGACACTTCGGATGGAAGAAGCTGGAGATGCTGTTGAGGGAGCGGTTCTATTGGAGTGGGATGCGGGAGTCTGTGGAGGCCTGGTGTCGAGAGTGCGGTCCTTGTACGCTGAGGAGGAAGGACGAAGCTAGCCAGAAGGCGCCCCTACGCCCGATCATTACACATCAACCGCTGGAGCTGGTCGCCTTGGACCACGTAAAGCTCATCCCCAGCCGAAGTGGGTACACTTACGCTCTGACCATAGTAGATCATTACTCCCGGTTCATGGTGGTCGTCCCGGTCAAAGACCTAACCGGCCGTACCGCCGCTAGAGCGTTCCAAGCTTACTTCTGTCGACCCCATGGATACCCTGAGAAGGTGCTTACTGACCAAGACCCAGCCTTTGAAGCAGAAGTGTTCCATGAGTTCTGTCAGCTGTACGGCTGCAAGAAGATCCGGACCACGCCTTACCATGCCCAGACCAACGGTATGTGTGAGAAGATGAACCATTTGGTCCTTGGCCTCCTCAAGACGTTGCCGCTGGAAGAGCGGAACCTGTGGCCGGAGAAGCTGCCCGACTTGGTCGATATGTACAACAATATCCCGTCTAGCTCAACGAAGTGCACCCCAGCATATTTGATGAGGGCTCGGCCCGGCCGACTGCCGGTGGACCTGGAAATGGGACTGGAAGCCCCAGAGACACTCCCCTCGACGGCTGAATGGGACACCCGGCGGAGGGTGCAGTACCGACAGATTCAGGAGTATGTGGAGAAGAATTTAAGTCGGAGTTGAGCACAACAGGAGCGGCGCTTCAATCAGAAGGCGTCTGCAGCCCCTTTCCAGCCTGGAGATGTGGTGTTAAAGCGGAAGAGGAAGACCCACAAGCTGGATGATCAATGGGAGCAAACCCCATAAGTCATACAGCCCACAGGATGGGAAGATGGGAAGGCCTACCAGATCAGTCGTGACCAAGGGGGCACTTTAGCCACGGTTTCTCGGGACCATCTGAAAAAGTGCCCACCAGCATTGAGGGCGACGCCTGAAGTACCCGTTCCTCCACCAGCAGAGAAGGCAAAAGAGGTGATCCACACTGTGATGGGTGACTTCCCAGCAGATTGGCCTACACAGAACGGCGCGGTGATACTTCCAGTGATACTGTTCCCACAACCTGTGGATGAAGAAGTGATGGAGGCGGTCAACCGTGAGCCAGAACCAGTGCCAGTGCCCAGGGATGAACCTGCGCCCAGCTCCCCTATGCCTCCGCCTGCCCCACACGATAGCAAGGAGGAGGAACTGATTGTTCCCTCTGCCCCACTGCCTAGCCCCACTGACACCGGACCCCGGAGGTCCACCCGTCCCAACCTAGGTAGGCCCCCACTTAGGTACAGAGAAACCGTTCTTTAAAAAGGGGGGGGGAAGAAAGTATGTGTGTTAAAAGTTTGAAAAGTTGAGGAAATGATAAACGATTACCGAACAGTAACCTGATTAACCGTGATTGAAACCGGCCGTTGCCGGCACCGTTGTCCCCGTGGGGACCCTTCAAAAAGTTGCATAGGGAACTCTCTATGGACAAGCCCGTGAACTTGCAGGCAACCACAAACATTAGTGGCTTGTAAATAAAATGTGTTGTTGCAGCTAACCGTTACCGCCTCCGGAGAGGCAGGTTGGAGGGAGGGCCCACAGTGGAGCAGGCTGGGGCCCAGCCACCACAGGAACCGGTGGCTACCCTCTGGAGGGGAAGGACAGATCCCGCTCGGGTAACTGGTTCAGGACTGGGATCAAGGGGTGCTGCCTGGGTTTTAGGGGCAGCATTAGGGCCAGGTTACTTGGGTGGGAGAGAGCGGCAGCCGCAACCATTTGAAATGTTGGTAACGTTTAAGAAATGAACCTCCCGATGTGGGATGAAGTTATTTTATGTGTATGTTTACCTTTTATATCTTTCCAGAAAATAAAACCGGTGTTGGACGGGCAGCCCGCGGACGGTCTGCATTTTGCTAAGGGGGAATGTGACGCCCTGGGCAAGCCAGGGGTCACAGGTCATAACACCACCACACCCTACACCCCAGATAGGTACACCTAAGCTAACCAAAAATCCTTGTTGCCTTCCTCCAGGGGCTGATGTCCACACCAGGGGGTGGGCCAGGCGGTTGGCTCCGCCTACCGAGAAGTTCACAGCCCTGGAGGCGGGAAAACCAGAGAGATTAGTTTGTGAGTTAAAAAGTGAGAGGAAGGAGAAGGAGGACAGTGAGAGTAGTGACAGTAAAGGTGACAGTTGAGAAAGCCTGAAGTTGGTCCGGGTGTGTGCCCCGGACTGAGACAGCATGGTCAGCAGACGGCGGTGACTGTCTGCAGGAGAGGCTGCTTGGAGGTTGCCGGAAGGACCGTGGACGGGTGGTGGCCCGGCGGTACCGGAGCGGTATACGAAGAGCAGTCAGCACCATTGGCAGGGGCCTTTCGGATCCCGGCAAGGCTAGGAGTCGCCGTGAATTTGCCAAATCCGTCAGTGAAGGGGACCTCTGGGTCTCCCAACAACCAAGTCCCGATTGAAGGCAACAGTCCGACCATTAGAGAGAGACACCGCCACCGCCAGGGCACCAGTTTCTCAGGGCCAGCGCCTGCGGGCAAAGTAGGGCTCCTCCGGCCCATAACCAAGTCGGGGAGCGGGTTACCGGTGGAACCCATCGCTACCATCATCATCTTAGGTGCAGGAAAAGGGACCGTCACCGTCAACTACTGGGGAAAAGCAACTGCAGCCGTCCGTGGGAACCGTCTTTCCAGCCGTGTGTTTTACCGAGAACTGTGTCCCCGTCTCAAGCTGAGTGAGTACCACAGTGCCGTGAGGCACAGCGCTGCCCCCGCGTCCCTGCACCCCACCAAGCCCTGCACCGGCCCTGCCATCCAGCATCCCCCACCTCATCACTGGGCCCCGGGACAACCACCCCCTACCCACGGAGAGGAGAACTAACAACTTTGCTGCTCCCTGTCACCGCTCCCGGGATCCCCATACAGAGCAGCGGTGGTGTCCATACAATCACCACAACCGTGGTTGGCGTCACGGACAATAAACTATCCCAAAAACCAATCCCCTTTCACTCACGGGCGAGGAGCGCCGCTCGAGTCCCCGGGATCCGGCCCATCGCTCGAGCCACCGAGCAGCAGTAGGCCGCAGCAGCAGCGGCAGCCGGACCCGAGCAGTGGGAGAGCGCGGCGTCCCCTCCTCCGCCCGCGACAGTCCGTGTCCTCGCACCTTAGTGGAGCGGACATAGGTAGGTTAGGTGGTCGTTGCCTTCTAGGGTAACCCTCCACTACGCTGCCTCCTGCAGCAGTCCGTATCCTCGCACACTAGGGGAGCGGTCATAGGCAGGAGTTTCAAGCTAGCAGCCTTGCTGCTGTCCGTATCCTTGCACCACAAGTGGAGCGGACATAGGTAGGTGCCATATTGCACACACTACACCTAGTCTCTGTGACTGTTAACTAAGACAGGTGCCTTCACGCTCACAGACTGTGAGACTTCTATGCACTTTTATGTTGTATTCCTCACTCTTTTGCATTTCCACTCTTATGTTATTCTAATAAGGTAGTCGCTGTGACTTAAACAGCATACGCCGCTATTGGTGTTGGTGACACTGTGACGTAACAGTGTCAGTACCGCTTTGGTGGTACAGGTTTCCCCTATCCTCTGCCATACTCTGCATCAAAGCTCTGCACAGTGGACCCTGACTGTCGGATAGCCTTCCATTCCCTTATTATCCGACAGCCCCCGTAACATATGCCCTATTGCTTATCCTTCCATATTTTAATAAAAAGCTTTTGGGAGTACCTACTGATGCAGTGCTCTATAGTGTCTGAACCCTTATCCCCTGTGGAAACTGAATGTATGAAACTGCTTGGCATGTTATGCCCTGTTGCTTATCCTACCAATTTTTTTAAAATAAGCTGTTGGGAGTACCTTGTGATGCTTAGCTACATGATGTCTGAACCACTACACCCTAGGGGAACTCAATGTATTAAACTCCTTGGCATGTTATGCTCTGTTGCTTATCCTACCATTTTTTTTAAAAATAAGTTGTTGGGAGCTGTTGGGAGTAACGTCTGATGCTGTGCTACATGGTCTTTGAACCATTCCCCTTTTGGGAAACTGATTTTTTTAAATCCTTGGTGTTAGCTAGTGGAATAAAGCCTTAGTTACAGAGTGAAACAACTGCCACAACCACGGTGCTGCATGCTTCACAAACTGCGGTCTAGGAAGCAGGCGATGATGCCTCCTTCTCCCAACCTGCTTTTGGTCAGATGCAGTCATCATCAACGGCATCAGCTTCGATGTCCCAGCGTGGCGTTCATTTGTCCATAAAACATACATTTCTGAATCATTTGAATATAGAATTTGAATAGAGGGCCACTGGAGTCGGTGGTGTTGGTGGAGGAGGAGGAGGAGGAAGAGGGCAAGGCCAACATCCAAATGGCCACATTGGCAATAATACTGTAAAGTGTTATGGAGTACGTATTCCAACTTTAACACTAATGATATAGGGGACGCAGAAAACTACAAATGACTGCCATCCCTCTCCAATGTATGTTACAGGGCCCACCTGAGAGCCCTAAGAAGTCTGAGATTTGAGGACAGCCAGTGGCCCTTTCTACATTTGAATAAAGGGCCAGTGGAGCCGGTGGTACTGGTGGAGGAGTAGGAGGAGGGAAGGTCAACATCCAAATGGGCACATTGTAGCTGACCTTTTAAATTGCTGGCAAATTTGTCCCAAAAAAGGAGGTGTGAGACAGACACCAAAATAATGTAAGTTACAGCCCTTTCTAATCAAAAAAGAAGGAAAAATGTAAAAAACGAAACATGTGAACATATGCTAAAGTGGTATTTTTGGAGGTCGGGGCTTGATTAAACGTTTTATTACAGTTATAGAACACTAGAAACTGTTTCTTAGCAATTCCTGTCTTTTACTTTGGTTTGAGAGCTGTTCTGGCGACTACGTAAACACTGTGTGCTGCTCTGAGCACGTTATTCAAAGACATCAGAAATGCAGTCAGGCACCTTCTACAGGCTGTGCCCGTACTGTTTCAGAATTTTCCCATCCATTTCAGCATTTTCCTTAGTCAACACAGGTCACCGACAGGTTCAACGTAAAATTATTCGAGTTTCCCATAGACTTACATTGGGGTATTCGCCGGATATCTGTCGAAGCGAATAATAGGGTATTCGATCATCCCTAATAATAAGGTATCCTTATGTACATAGACTATAAATAGTAGTGTATAGAAGGGTGGAGGAACTGGGCTCAGCCCTATGAACATTAGGTTAGGAAAAGCAAGTTACTGGGGTTGGTAGGTAGAAACCAGGGCTCCTAAGCCGAGACACCCATAGGGAACCATAGAAAAGTAAGAATGGTTATAAATAGGGATGATCGAATACCCTATTATTTGCTCCACCGAATATCCGACGAATACCTTGCAGCTATTCGAATATTCGCGAATATCCGACGCCCAATGCAAGTCTATGGGAAACTCGAATAATTTCATGTTGGACCTGTCGGTGACCTGTGGTGACTGAGTAAAAGGCTGAAATGGATGGGAAAAGGCAGAAACAGTATGGGCACAGCCTGTAAAAGGTGCCTCACTGCATTTCTGCCCCCTCTCAATTCATCCAAAGTGACAGGACGCACACTAACGCGCCGCCCGCATTCACCCTCTTCCTCTGATTTCTGTCGCATGTGCCATGACACATGTGACAGAAAACTACTCCCCGGGTCCAGCTAAGTCCCCCCCATACCCACATGGTGTCTCCTGGTGATCCCCCGCTGTTTTTACCTTTTTACAGCGCTGATCCCCCGCATCCCTCCTCCTTCACAATGAACGCTAGGCGTATGCGCAGAGCGCGGCTCTCAGACTTAGCTCAGCTTCCTGTGTTCCCTGAGAATGGCTGTGGAGCTGCGCTGGCTGCATGCACACTGCTGTGACAATGTGTTGGGGAGTGTTTTTTCAAATAATTTCTTTTTTGTCGTCTATTTTTTTTTCTACTTTTATTACTGACAGTTGGTGATGTTGGGTATCTGATAGATGCCATGACATCAACAACTGCCTTGCTTGATGTCAGGTGACATTACACATCTGGTATCAACCCCATTTATTACCCCGTTTGCCACCACATCAGGGCAACGGGATGAGCTGGGGTGAAGCGCCAGGATTGGTGCATCTAATGGATGCGCCACTTCTGGGGCGGCTGCGGCCTGCGATTTTTAGGCTGGGAAGGGCCAATAACTATGGACCTTCCTACCCTGAGAATACCAGACCACAGCTGTCTGCTTTACCTTGGCTGGTGAACCAATTTGGGGGGAACCCCTTTTTTTTATTATTTATTTATAAATAATTATAAAAAAGAGCCTGGGGGCCCTCCAAATCGGATCCCCAACCAAGGTAAAGCTGCCAGCTGTGGTCTACAGGCTGCAGTCATCTGCTTTACCCTAGCTGGCTATCAAAAGGGGGAGACCCCACGTCACTTTTTTATTGATTTTTTTTTAATTTTTGCTAAATACAAGGCTAGGCACCCTTTAGTGCCACATGAAAGTCACTAAAGAGTGCCAGCTTAAAATATGCAGGAAGGTGGGACATTATGTATGTGTTTGACATCGGTCTGCCTAGCTATCTATCTATCTATCTATCTATCCTTTTTTATCGATCTATCAATCTATCAATCTATCTATCCATTATCTATCTATCTATTCATCTATCTATCATCTATCTATCCCTCTATCTTTCCATCCATCTATCTATCCCTCTATCTATCTATCCATCTATCCATCTATCTATCCCTCTCTCTCATCTCATCTCTCTCTCTCTCATCTCTCTCTCTCTCTCATCTCTCTCATCTCTCTCTCTCTCTCAGCTCTCTCTCATCTCTCTCTCATCTTTCTCTCTCTCATCTCTCTCTCTCTCATCTCTCTCTCTCTCATCTCTCTCTCATCTCTCTCTCATCCCTCTCTCTCTCATCTCTCTCATCTCTCTCTCATCTCTCTCTCTCTCATCTCTCTCTCTCATATCTCTCTCTCTTTTCATCTCTCTCATTTCTCTCTCTCTCTCATCTCTCTCTCACTCATCTCTCTCATCTCTCTCTCATATCTCTTTCTCTCTATCTCTCTCTCATCTCTCTCTCATCTTTCTCTCTCTCTCATCTCTCTCTCTCTCATATCTCTCTCGCTCTCTCTCATATCTCTCTCTCACTCTCTCATCTCTCTCTCTCTCTCATATCTCTCTCGTCTTTGTAGCTGAATAATCTGCTTCTGGTTTCTCTACTGCAATACAGAGGTCAAGATTACCAAACCTTCCTATGTTTTTCATTACAGGCAGTGGCTCAATGGGTATAGCTGGTGCTAAAGGACAATTAGTTCACGAGTTGACGTCTCGGCCGTCCTTCAACTGTGAGCCGCGGGACACACCTCTAAAATCGGAGCAGTTCATGGAACGAGGCTGCATTGAGCACGTCGCCGAGTGTGGATTACGACGGACCTGGATATGTGGGGGCTTAATAAAGTGGTGACAGAGGGGGCTTTTTGGTGTTTTATTTCAAATAAAGTATTTTTCGGTGTGGTGTTTATTTACTTTACTTACAGATTAGTGATGGCGTGTCATAGACGCTGCCATTACTAATCTTGGACCTAGTGACAGCGATGCGCTGCCATTAACTCCTTATTACCCTGATGGCCGCCGCATCACGCCAATCAGGAAGGGCCGGTGACACACCGAGACTGTCACATCTAATAGATGCGACATTCTCGGGGCACCAGCGGGCTGATATTTTCGGCTGTGAGAGGGGGGCGCGTAACCAATGAAAGTACCAGAGCGAATACCATATTAGCCGTCGGATAGCAGATACCTCGGATAACCTATTATCCGTCGGATAGCGATTAGCGGCGAATACATTCGCTCATCCCTAGTTATAAAATGTAAATGTTTATTTAATGTATTAATCCTTCAGAGACTTTCCTGTATAAACTGTTTGGATCATTCTGTGATGTATTGATAAGTATGGATCCCCATCTACTGGACTAGTAGTACCGAAAACTTTCAATGTAAATAGTTGCACCAGTTGTGCAAACTACCAGAGTAATACTGCAACACAGTCTTTCGAAGAGGACCCTTATTCTGCAACAAAGTCTTTCGAAGCGGAGACCAGGGACTCCGGGTGGTGGGTGGCAGGAGGGGTGCCTCATGTTTACCTGTTTGATTTTCCTGAAATGTGTAAGAAAAATGCCTCCCATGCAAGGGAAGGAAGTTTCTAAGTTTTCTGCACATTAAAATGTGGTATTTTGTTTGTTTATGTCTGCAGCCTGAGGACGTGCTGGGATTTACCAAGGGGTAATGTGGTGCCCCTGAGGCATCAGGTGCCACAGGGTATTGCATCCAGTACCACATGCAGTGCTAACCACAGGTTCCTGGAAGACCAGTGCCGGTAAATAACATTCAAACATATACTTCCATGCCCTTTTTCCCAGACTGGGTAACAGGCTAGAGACAGATCTGATGAATGGCCTCCTATTGGTCGGGACTTATCCAATCCGCTAGTCAGAAACCTGGGAGGAGTAGGGGCTAGTCAGTGCAGTTGATGGGAGACGGACATCTTGATGGATAGTCAGTGTGATAGTCAGACAGTCAGTCAGAAGTTGACGGTCAGACAGAAAGTGTAAAGTGGCTTGTTGGCCTCAAGGCATACGGTCTCCAGGGAGAGTATGGTGTGAGTTCTCATGGGACCAAGCACTGGCGGGGTGAAGAACCCTAGTTCAGGAAGACGCTTCAAGCTCACCTGATAAATCTTCCCGGTGAGGGAATCATCAGGGTTCCTCACCAATGTTAGTGTCCAGGGCACAGCAGCAAAGAGGGAACCCGGGAACTGGGACAGAGGTCCAACCCAAGAGAGGTTCAAGCTGCCTGCCATACGGACCAGGACAGTGACAACAGGAGGGGACCCCAGAATTCTTCAGGGCACGGGGACCCACCAATTGCAGACAGATGCATGGAAGTAAAGCTCACCAGGTCACCACACTGACACTGGGATCAAGGGAATACCGGATTACCTGAGGCCCAGATTGGTAGAGATCAACACTAGCCGGGTTGCAGCTTCACCGAACCAGTGAGTAAAGAACAAGTTAAACCGCAGCCCCCGTGTTGTCTGAATTCTTCCTACACCTCTGTATCACCAACCTTCATCATACTACAACCACCATAATTCTCCCCTTGAGCTTAGCTCTACTTGCGGAGGGCCATAACAGCCAAGCTGTTTATTACCACCAGTCCCAGCAGTGAGAGACTTTGCAACTTTTCCCACATAGCCGCATACCGCAAGTGGCGTCATGAAAAAAATTGTACTTTTATTTTCCGTTTTCCTTTTATTTTTCCCTTTTTTAAGCGACCCCCAGGGTCACGGAACTGGGCACCGGCTACCTATGTCACGTCCCCATAAAAACGTTGTGGCTCTTAGAAGAAAGGGAGAAAAAACTAACATGAAAAATCAAAATCGGCAGGTGATACAGGGGCTAAATAAATTTTTGGTTTGCCACCCGGACTCAACCCAAACTTGACCCCGGACACCGAACCCAATAAAAATCAATGGACCCTAAATTTATATGCTGTAAAATGGTCATAATAAGGGCTAGGTGTCTGCAAAAGGAAGCAAAATAGGGTATTGGCCTGCAAACAAATCTAGATAGGTACTAAATAATAAAAAAAAGACATTTAGTCCAGCCTACTTTTGATAACCATAGAAAAAACCTACATACACCCCAAAAGTAGTCTGAAATATAATATAATCATATACCGCAATTGGAGTAATTTATACAATGCAATTCTTTTGACACAAAACACACAACGTGCAAAGGAGCATGTTTAAAAACATTAAAAATTAGAGCAGTGTGGTCAAGTACAGTAGTCACAAAGACATTTTTACAAAGACTGATTACAGACAATTAATTATACACAGGTATACAGGGTTATTGTACGTGATAAATAGTCACATAAATACTGGAGGATGCCCCTACAAAAACATTAATAGCAACATGGAAAGGGACATAATCCCTATATTGTCTGGAAACTGAGGCGAAACACACGTCGAGGTGCAGGGCAGTGTGATAAGGATATTATGTGGCTATTGTACAGTAATATTGTCTCTCCACCCAGTGGTCTTATGTTTTTCATGCAGTCCAGCTCCATGTTCTGTGTTAATATTCCTTGCCCATAGGGTTGTTTTCTGCACTAGCACATTATTATATTTGTATTGATTGGTCTATGGGTTTCTAGATTCTATTTATGGAGGAACTAGGTTTTGTATACCTTATATATGGAAAACCAATACACCAATACAAATCATGTGTCTATTAAGATATGACAGGGAAACATGAGTAAATAAAGTGCAAGTGCTCAACTTCAAATAAGAAAAACTTCTTCAATCTCACCAGTTTTGTTGATTGACCATCCTTGTATATGGAGTCTCCTGGGGAAGGGACAGATTCCAAGGAAGATCTTCGACCTGCCCTCTCATGACACATATGAGTGCTCTCCCCTGTACAAGGACTAAGCTAGACGTCCCCAAAATGAAAAAGGGTTATCCCTTCAGACATGTTTCTTTCTCATTGACGAGAAGTCATCAGTGGAGCGTACGTGCAAAGTGTAATTGATAGCCTAAGTTATAAAAGGTTGTCAAACACATATAAAAAATGTATGGCACAGAGGATGCTGCACTGGAGGACATATCCCCTATGGTATACAGTGTGCTGTACCACCCAACACATAAGCACATTATTATAAAAAAGATAGAGTCCATGTGAAGGAAGACATGGATGCTGCGCTGTTCGGGCTCTGCGCTACTTCGCCAGAGAAAGTCGGTGTGTTTGCTCGACTTTGGGTGGGGTGTGAGAGACTGGTTCCTTCAGGTGAATGTCCATCACCCAACTGCTGGTCCCTGTTTAGATGAAGTAGCAAAAGACGTAACACCGGAGTTCTCTTCGCAAACCAAACTTGAACAGTTTATTCTTTTCATTGCTATGACAGCCGTGGCCTCAACTTTTCATGGTTCTGCTGTTACTGTATGTTGGGGAACACTGCTTATTTAATTGATGCATTATCTGTTTATGTGGTCTCAACATTGGTCAACATATGTAATATAAATATATATATATATATATATATATATACAGTACAGACCAAAAGTTTGGATACACCTCCTCATTCAAAGAGTTTTCTTTATTGTCATGACTCTATAAATTGTAGATTCACATTGAAGGAATCAAAGCTATGAATTAAAACATGTGGAATGAAATACTTAAAAAAGTGTGAAACAACTGAAAATATGTCTTATATTCTAGGTTCTTCAAAGTACCCACCTCTTGCTTTCATTACTACTCTCTTGGCACACTCTTGGCATTCTCTTGATGAGCTTCAAGAGGTAGTCACCGGAAATGGTTTTCCAACAGTCTTGAAGGAGTTCCCAGAGATGCTTAGCACTTGTTGTCACTTTTGCCTTCACTCTGCGGTCCAGCTCACCCCAAACCATCTCGATTGGGTTCAGGTCTGGTGACTGTGGAGACCAGGTCATCTGACGTAGCACCCCATCACTCTCCTTCTTAGTCAAATAGCTCTTACACAGCTTGGAGGTGTGTTTGGGGTTATTGTCCTGTTGAAAAATAAATTATGGTCCAACTAAACGCAAATCGGATGGAAGAGCACACCGCTGCAAGATGCTGTGGTAGGCATGCTAGTTCTGTATGCCTTCAATTTTGAATAAATCCATAACAGTGTCAGCAGAAAAGCACCCCCACACCGTTACACCTCCTCCTCCATGCTTCACGGTGGGAACCAGGCATGTAGAGTCCATCCGTTCACCTTTTCTAGAAAGACACGGTGGTTGGATCCAAAGATCTCAAATTTGGACTCATCAGACCAAAGCACAGATTTCCACTGGTCTAATGTCCATTCATTGTGTTCTTTAGCCCAAACAAGTCTCTTCTGCTTGTTGTCTGTCCTTAGCAGTGGTTTCCTAGCAGCTATTTTATCATGAAGGCCTGCTGCACAAAGTCTCCTCTTAATAGTTGTTCTAAAGATGGTGTGTCCAAACTTTTGGTCTGTACTATATATATATATATATATATATATATATATATATATGTGTGTTTATTATTGTTCAGTTCTTAGCTCCCTTTATAGTTATCTATCTATTTCCACTAATATGTTATGTGCCATATATTTTGTGGCCACTTGAGGTAGCATTGCTTTCTATCTGTGGCATTACTAGAATCCTACAATCTCCTGTGCACCTGTGCGTCTTTGGTGTGAGCCAGCTCGTTGGCAAGCTGTATCTCTACGCACTGCGTCACCAGGATTATGTGCTTCTGCACGTGGGCCGGATTTGTGATGTGGTGCATGATGCAGTAACCGATGGGTGGTCATATTTCCATGGCTGCTTATGCGCTAATCACTGCATGCCACCCGGAGATTGATCACAGCCCCTTTTTAATCTTCCCTCTGTGCACATGACGCCACCGTCTGATGAAGTCAGACGCTGAAACGTATGTCAGGGTGAGTGCCATCCCTCTGCATCACAGTACAGCATCTGTTCGGTTTTACATCTACATTCAGCATGATTCAAGTTTATTCTGGCAGATGTGCTCATTCTTAAGGCTTTCTCATTGAGTTGTTTGGTAGGCTTGATACATAGCATATATTAATAAAATATATCCTCCAATATTATCATTAGGGTATGTTTTCCCCTTATATATCTCTATAGGGAGACTGTGATATTTTTGTAACCCCCGCATGGTTCCAGGTTCCCAGAAACTGGTGTCACCTCCACCAGCACCACAAACTCCAACCAACACCTCACACCATGATCTGTCAGACACACCTGTGGGTTGGTCTAGCTGGAACAGGAACGGGTGGTAGGGACCAAGAGAGACAAGGGACAGCTCTCAAAGTGAGAGATGCTGGAGTGTTAGCTCCCGGGGAGCTAGGAAGACAAAAGCTTTGTCACAGACAGTCGTCTGGGACCAGAGGAGTTGGTGACCAGGTTCAGGGACGTCGGTCTGGAGTGCGACAGACACGGTCTAAGACGAACTGCAGGTACCAGAGAGGGACCAACAGAGCTGACCGGTACCGAGAACGACGGGGTACAGGACCCTAGGTCAGCAGCTGATTCAACATTCTGGCAATTAACCTGCAGAGGAAGGGGGCCTTCAGGGACCTTCCTAAAGCTCAGAGACTGAGGGCATCAGTACAACGCGGGGGACAGGGTTTTCCAAAGAAAGCAACTCACTGAGGTCCCAAGTGTCAGCCCTTAGGAGCAGGACTTCACCTAAGACTGAAGAACTGGCCCTTACAGCTTCAAGCTATACAGACCCACACAGACACAAACAGTACACGGAGGCAAGTTCTAGACTACTAGCGACACCGGTGGTACCCGGGACCTGGACGTGCTCCAGGCAGTAGCAGCTGTGCACAGAGACTTGTTCAAGAACGGTGTGTGTCTCGTTTCATCTCAACCTATCCAATGCCTCAACCACCTCAGTGAGTACAGCTGCCCCTCCATCCCTCATCATCACTCGAGCTCCGGGGCCTTCCCTACCTGCGGAGGGACTGTCACTTTGCTGCTCCCCACCATCTGCCCCAGTCCTCATCAAAGCAGCAGCGGTACTCTCATTACCGCACTCCGCAGGTTGCGTCACGAACACTTCCCCTGTAAATAATCCCCTTTTCCAGTTTGAGTGCCCGCCGAGCCCGGGTCCGGACCCCTCGAGCCATGACCATCCCGGATCCGAGCACCCCGGTCGTCACCGGGGCGTCACACCTCAAATCTTTTGGCATCACGAACATGATCCGTACTGGACCCGCTAACCCGGGTGACGTGCGCCTTCCAGAACTGTTTAAATTTGAACTGTGACTGTTTATTTGCTTTGCTGCCATTTTGCCCGCCATTTTGATGCCTAAAAAAACAACTGCGCCATCATCCCCGCAAAAGGGCGCGGAACAAAGCCTCGCCCCTCGTGCGCGGGCGGAAAGCGGTAGTGGCCGGACCCGGAAGTCCCAGTTAGCCCCTATTATCGGAGGTTGGTGACGAAAACCAAGGGGGAGCAGAAAGATGTCGGCGCCGGATGATGGGAGCGTAGTAGCGCTTCCCCCGCCAGATCAAAGTAACGCGGACGCAGCGGGAGCCGCTCCGGTCGCACAAGCGGTAGCACCCGAGGCTGAAGTGGCCGCGCTCATAATGCCGATCACCTTACCTTATGTGCCTGGTACCGCCTGGCTCCCTCAGTATGATGGCCGTCCTGACGCCCTGCAGGGGTTCAAGAAGAAGATCTGCACTATCCTGGATAAGTACGCGATGACCGGCCGGCAGCGAGCGTCTGTGGTACTTGGTCAGTTAACAGGCGCAGGGGAGCTGGAGGTGGAGACTTGGACAGATTAGGACCTCGGTAACCGTCATCTTTGAAAAACTAAAAGTTGCTTTTGAGACCCGCATTGAGGCAGAGCTCAGGATGAGATTTTACCATTGCAAACAGTGCCCCCAAGACAGTATTATAGACTATGCCTTAAGATTGCAAGCGGCACTACGGACTTTGAAACTAGTTAATACCCTCACTGAGCATGAGGGGAATAAGATGCTTGTTAAACAGTTCCTGCAGGGCCTGGGGTCAGTGGAAGACCGCAACACAGCTACGGCTGTTGGCCCTGAAGCATACAACACTGGACTTTGCCGTTTTGAAAGACTGGGCCATTAAAACTCTGCAGTCTCCAGAGGCTACTGACTCTCTTACCATCCAGGCAAGCCGACACCTCTCCTCTACAGGTGCAGCCTCCTGCCTTAGCATTGCCAGAGCTAAGATCCCTGGCAGTGCCTTCGGGCGGTCCCAGTGATTTGTCTTCAAAGGTACAGCAGCTGAGCAACGATGTCACTAGGATCCTGAAGGTGATGCAGCTCCAGGAAAAAGACCAAGCCGGCGGAGAAGATCCAGCTCGCCAACTGCCCGGAGGATGTCCTCTGGATGAGAGGAAGGACCTCTTCGTACAGAGGAAAGAACAGCGACCGGTATGGACAACTTGTTTGCTATAAATGTAACAAGACTAGCCATTATGCCCGGCTCTATCCTTTACACGGGCAACCCCTGGGGCCAAGGGCCAGTCCCCAGGAATAGACCAACAAGGCCCAGTGGACTGGCAAGTGCTGTATGTGGGAGGAAGGCCCATCGTTTCCATCACTCTGGATGGAATCCCGACCTCCGCACTCCTTGATACCGGCTCCCAGGTAACAACTATACCCCATGTACTGTATAAAAAGTTTTGGTCAGATGCTGAACTCACCCCATTGGAACCCGGCATTACCATCTATGCCGTCAATGGGTTTCCAGTGACTCAAATCGGGTTTAAGGAGGTGACCATTAAGGTGAGCAGGGTGGAGTTAGAGCATCAAGGACTCATTGCAGTACAAAACGACCCTTGTGATCGAAACCCTAAAATGATTTTGGGAACAAATGTCATTGGGAACTGTTTGGGGGAAGTGTTGATTTTACTCCAACAGCTCTCTGAAACTGTGGGAGCAGGACGACAGAGAGTCATGCAACGAGAAATTCGAGCCCTCCTACAGCGACAACAGGTAAATTTTTCTGGTGGGGAAATTGGCGGTGTACGGGTGATGGATGCAGCTCCTCTTGTAGTACCCCCGCGGAGTGAAATGATGATATGGTGCAGGGCAGCTGTAGGCTTCCGTGGACAGGATTACCAGGCAGTGGTGGAGTCCCTGCCCTCAGAACACTGGCCCACAGTCTTGACGGCCAGAGGGGTAGTTGATGTCCGTAAGGGGAGGGTGCCCGTGCGAGTGTTGAACTGTGGGTAGGAGAAGGTTAAATTGCCCAGGTATGCCACTGTGACAACCTGGCCGGGCCAGGTAGTCACAAATAGAGCCCCGCATTACACCTGTCCCTATTAGGTAACATACAGCCATCATTTAAACCCTAGTCACCCCCCTCAGGACTTGATGGACACACCAGGGGGCGGAACCAGGCGGTTGGAAGATGCCCACCGAGGAGTTCAGAGAGCCTGGGGCGGGAAAGTAGCCAGTTCAGTTCAGACAGATAAGGTGTAGAGTTTAAGTTGGAGAGGTGTGTGGGCTGGAGCTGTGTGCAGCTCCAGCAGAGGCGAGAAACCGATTTGAGCAGGTGCCAGGGTAAGAGCCCTTGTACCTTTGGCTAGGAGGCAGACAGAGGCCTCTGTCTGCAGGGGCCGGGAAGACGGCTCGGTGTAACCGAGGTGGACAGGGACAGGGTTGTAGCCCACCGGTACCGACTCGGGGAACCGACTCGGAAACCAGCGCACAAAGGGGGTACTCAGACCCTGAAGCTAGGTCCAGAAGCTACTGGGGGCTAGCTAATTAACTGATTGCGGCCAGGACTAGAGGTCCTGTCCCACCCAAAGTCCCGACTGAAGGCAACAGCCCATTGAGGGGGATAAGCAGCCACGGCTCAGAGATCCCACGGGCCAGCGTCTGCGGGCAAAGGGCTCCTTAGGCAACCACAAGCCGGGAGCGGACTCCTGAAGTTGCAAGCACAGGCAGTCCACCATCCAACACAGGTGCGGGAGAAAGACAGAGACCACCAGCCGGGTGGGGGACCAGACTGCAGCCGGCTGCGGGCACCGACCACCATCATCTTGGTTTACCAGAGACTCGTGTGTTTACTAATAGTAAGTACAACAGCACGCTCCGGTCGCCCATCTCCCTGCACCGCAAAACACCCCCAATGGGTCCCGGGGCCACCATCCCTGCCCACAGAGGGGTTAACAACTTGCTGCCAAACATCTCTCCCGGGTGCCCCGTAACTGCAGCGGTGGTGTCCACCTTCACCACATCCCGTGGGTGGCGTCACAAACTTAACACGGCTCTGGCCATACATCTACGTCCCCAAACCACAACCCCCCTTTCAGTTGAAGTGACCGCGAGACCCCCGGGTCCGGAGACCCTCGAACCACCCACTGAAGGTCCGGATCCGAGTGGCTCGGCTGCCGAGCACGGGGCGGTACACCTCAATTTCTGGCGCAACGAACAGGATACTTACCCATCCACTTACCTTGTGGAAGTGCGCCTTGTATTAAAGCCAGCGGTGATTCGTTGCGAAAGTTTTCAGAATCCGCCATCTTGTCGCCATCTTGTTGGCGCGAAAGTTCCCGCTGAAGGTCTCCTTCCCCGAAAAAGGGCGCAAAACTGAAGCCCCGCCCCCTGGGAAAACGGCCGTAAAGAAAAGCCGGAAGTCGCAAAACAAAACTTACCAGCCGGCTAGTGGAGTGCCACGAAAAGACCAAGGGGGAGTAGCGGGTGAAGAATAGTGGCATGTAACTAGTGCTGTGGAGTGCAGGGATGCCAGGACTCTGCAGAAACCCATTCCTGGACACCAACGCGGCAGGATGTCTCGGAAGATCCAGGCGCAAGGCCACTTCATGCTGGCGAAGTGGACGTCGGGGGTGAAGGGCCTGGCTGCGGCTGTCCGGGTGCGCGAAGTGGAGATGATCTCGGAGGAGCGGGTAAGCAGTGACCCACGCCCTTGTGTTCCCTAGGAACCGGCCGATCCGGCTGAGGGACCCAGCCTGCCCCCGTCCACCACACCATCTCTCTCATCACTCGTGTCTGCAGCCAACGCCTCGACCGACCCGCTGCCTCAATCCGTGGCAGCGGAGCCCGTACCATCTACGGGGGAAGACCCAGCTACTGGACCCTCAGGCCTTACCGTCACCATTGCTCCAGCACCGCTGATGACATCCCATCCGGCTCCGAGTCTGGCCGCAACGGAGATGACGCCGGCCCTGGAATTCCGCCCGGCCGCAACGGAGGCAGCACCCGACCGGAAGTCTACCCCGGCTACTGTGCTGGCCTCTTCCAAGTACCCCATCCCAGCTGTGGAGCAGCCAGTGTACACCTGCAAAGAGGAGGAGCAGGCCACTGATCGGTGGGGCCCACGGCAGTATGAGAGGCCGGTCGTAGCCGGCGTCGGGGGCACCCAAGTGGGCCTGGCTCCTGAGCAGGAGAGCGGATGTGTATGCCCGCATTTATAAGAATATTAGGTAGTGGTTCCCGTCTACCTTCCTGCAAGTCCCCGTTGGGACCCTGTTGATGTTCCCATTGTTTTATTACCCGTTCATACAAAAAGACATGGCTGAGAACTTGCAGGCCAACCCAAAAACTATTGGGCCTTGTAAATAGCCCTGGACCACCCTTTCCCCGTCCTGCAGTCTCCGGAGAGGCAGGTTGGAGGAAGGGCCTGCGGGAAATTGTAGGCCGAGGTCCCGTCACCATGGCAACCGGTGACTACCCTCCGGGTCAGGGGTCCCCTGGACGTGTGGCCCCTGAGAGAGACTGCTGGGTAAAGAACTTATTACCCCGCCCGTGTGGGCAACACCCAGACCCAAACCCATTTTGTGTACTGGGGAAAAGGGGTGCTGACCTGGTTTTTAGAGGCAGCATCAGGGCTAGGTTTGCTTGGGTGGGCAAATGTGAAAAGGACCCGGTCCCGTCCCGTTCCCGGTTAATAAAAATGTTTTTTATTATTTAACGTTTAACTAAACTGCCTTCCATCTCAGGGATGAAACAAAACCTTCATGAATGTAAATATGTTAGTATAATTGTATATGTGTTTTATCTTTTTCAGTTCAAAAGCAAAATAAACCGTTGGTGGTCGGACAGCCCGCGGACGGTCTGTGGTTAACCAAGGGGGAGTGTGACGCCCTGGCCGGGCCAGGTATTCACAAATAGGGCCCCACATTACACCTGTCCCTCATAGGTAACATACAGCCAACCATTTAAACCCTAGTCACCCCCCTCAGGGCTTGATGGACACACCAGGGGGCGGAACCAGGCGGTTGGAAGACGCCCACCAAGGAGTTCAGAGAGCCTGGGGCGGGAAAGTAGCCAGTTCAGTTCAGACAGATAAGGTGTAGAGTTCAAGTTGGAGAGGTGTGTGGGCTGGAGCTGTGTGCAGCAGAGGCGAGAAACCAATTTGAGCAGGTGCCAGGGTAAGAGCCCTTGTACCTTTGGCTAGGAGGCAGACGGAGGCCTTTGTCTGCAGGAGCTGGGAAGACGGCTCGGTGGAACCGAGGTGGATCGGGACAGGGTTGTAGCCTGCCGGTACCGACCCGGGGAACCGACTCGGAAACCGGAGCACAAAGGGGGGTACTCAGACCCTGAAGCTAGGTCCAAAAGCTACTGGGGGCTAGCTAATTAACTGATTGCGGCCAGGACTAGAGGTCCTGTCCCACCCAAAGTCCTGACTGAAGGCAACAGCCCAACGAGAGGGATAAGCAGCCACCGCCACGGCTCAGAGATCCCACGGGACAACGTCTGCGGGCAAAGGGCTCCTTAGGCAACCACAAGCCGGGAGCGGACTCCTGAAGTTGCAAGCACAGGCAGTCCACCATCCAACACAGGTGTGGGAGAAAGACAGAGACCACCAGCCGGGTGGGGGACCAGACTGCAGCCGGCTGCGGGCACCGACCACCATCATCTTGGTTTACCAGAGACTCGTGTGTTTACTAATAGTGAGTGCAACAGCACCCTCTGGTCGCCCATCTCCCTGCACCGCCAAACACCCCCAACGGGTCCCGGGGCCACCATCGCTGCCCACAGAGGGGTTAACAACTTGCTGCCAAACATCTCCCCCAGGTGCCCTATAACTGCAGTGGTGGTGTCCACCTTCACCACATCCCGTGGGTGGCGTCATGAACTTAACACGGCTCTGGCCGTACATCTTTGTCCCCAAACCACAACCCCCCTTTCAGTTGAAGTGACCGCGAGACCCCCAGGTCCGGAGACCCTCGAGCCACCAACTGAAGGTCCGGATCCGAGCGGCTCGGCTGCCGAGCACGGGGCGGTACACCACTATTGCCAAATTGTTCACTGTAAATGAAGATTCCATCCAGGCAGTAGAATCCTCAATCACACCAGATCAGTTAGCCCGTCACAATTCCCAGAGTCAGCCAGAGAAATGGTGTCAGCAGTTACATGTAGGTACTGACTCCATGCCTCTACATCAGAAACAAGGGGTCTACAGGGTAGTACAGGAGTACGAGCAAGTCTTTAGCAAACATCCACTAGACTTTGGGAGGGTGAAAGGGGTGCAACATCACATACCCACAGGTGCTCATAGATCCATTAAAGAAAGGTACAGGCCTATACCACCTGCTCATTACCAATGTGCCAAAGATATGCGGAAGAACATGAAGGAGGCCGGGGTCATCCGTGATAGCTGCAGCCCCTGGGCAGCTCCGCAGGTTCTTGTTAAGAAAAAAGACGGCACTATGAGGATGTGCGTGGACTACAGGCAAATCAATAAAATCACACACAAAGATGCCTATCCACTACGCTGTATTGAAGAGTCATTGGTTGCATTGAAATCTGCAAATTACTTCTCTACCCTTGCTCTTACCAGTGGCTATTGGCAAGTGTCCGTTGCTGAAGAAGACTGTGAGAAGACAACCTTTGCCACTCCTATGGGATTATGCGAGTTCAACAGCATGCCATTTGGGCTATGCAATGCGCCGGGAACGTTTCAGAGACTCATGGAATGCGGCTTGGGCCTCTGCAACTTCGAAACTGTCCTGCTTTACCTGGATGACGTAATCGTATTTTCCAAAACATACGAAGAGTATCTAGAACATCTGGCGGACGTTTTAGAAGCTCTATCCAAGTGTGGGATGAAGTTAAAACCATCTAAGTGTTGCCTATTGAAACCTAAGGTCCAGTACCTCGGGCATGTAGTTAGCGCCGAGGGCGTGGCTCCAGATCCCCGTGAAGATCACAGCTATCCAGAACTGGCCAAGGCACAATACCGTCAAAGAGGTACGTCAGTTTCTGGGACTGATGAGATACTACCGAAGGTTTGTGAAAGGCTACACCAAGATGCAGGCCCCCTTGCAAGATCTCCTAGTCGGCCAAACAAAGTACGGCAAGACGTCTGGTTCTCTATTCACATGGGGTGAGGAACAAGATAATTCCTTCAGACAGATGAAGTCAGCCTTGACAGGAGATGAAATTCTGGCATATCCCAACTACAACCTTCCTTTCGTGCTGTACACCGACGCCAGCAACGTGGGATTGGCAGCTGTCTTTTCCCAAGTGCAGAATGGCAAGGAGAAGGTGATTGCCTATGCAAGCAGGAAGCTTCGTCCAACAGAAAGGAATTCTGAGAACTACATTTCTTTCAAGTTGAAGTTCTTGGCACTTGTCTGGGCCGTGACGGAGACGTTTAAACACTACTTGGCTTCTGCAAAATTCACTGTGTATACAGATAACAACTCCTTGACCCTCTTGGACATGGCGAAGCTTGGAGCACTGGAGCAACGTTGGGCAGCACGGCTGGCGAACTACGACTTCACCATAAAGTATAGAGCTGGTCGCAAGAACGCCAATGCAGATGCGTTGTCCAGAATCTCCCATTTACCTGATGATGGGAAAGATGAAGACGACTTGGAGGAGATTGAGTTGCCTGCTTTCCATCGCCCTGCTAACATAGCGAAGCCTCAATCCTACAGTAATCAACAAGAAGCAGCCTTCAATCCGCTACCACATCATGGTTGTCAAGAAGCGCAAGATAATGATCCTGTAATTAAATTAATCAAGGCATTAATATCCCAAGCTGATTCACATCTTGAACCAGACGTTCCAGAAGAAGATCAGAAGTTGTGGAAAGAAAGAAGTTGACTGTATCTCCATCGAGGCAAGTTATGCAGAAGTCTCATTAATCCCAAGACGCATGAGAGAGTATGTCAGATAGTGATACCTAAAGCATATGTGCCGGTGGTCTTAGAAGCATATCATGACAGAGCTGGACACTTTGGTTGGAAGAAGTTGGAGGTGTTGCTGAGAAATCGGTTCTATTGGGTCGGAATGAGAGACACCATCGAAGCATGTTGTAGGAACTGTGGTCCTTGTGCATTAAGAAGAAAAGATAGCAGCAGTCAGAGAGCACCACTACAACCAATAGTTACCAAACAGCCTATAGAAATTTTCGCCTTAGACCACGTCAAGCTCACACCAAGCAGGAATGGTTACACCTATGCACTTAGCATGGTGGATTACTATTCAAGATTCCTGGAGGTGGTACCTGTCAAAGATCTAACTGCCAGCACTACAGCAAAAGCTTTTCAAGTACATTTCTGTAGACCACATGGTTATCCAGATCACGTCCTAAAAATAATAATAACTTTATTCAATCAGGTCCTGACCTAGGGTCCTGTACCCCGTCGTGCTCGGTACCAGTCAGTTCTTTTGGGTCCTTCTGGTGCCGACAGTCCTCCAAGACTACGTCCATCACACCCTTGTCCAATGTCACTGCTACCGGTCCCCGATTCCTCTGGACCCGAATCACCGCTTGCAACCCAACCAGTCCTCCCTAGCTCCCCAGGAGCTCACTCTCCCAGCTCCTCTCTCTTTGGAGCCTACTTCACTTCTCTCTTCCCTCTCACAGTCTGCCCAGTCCCCCAGTGGCTGTCCCCTTTCTAGGTAGTCCAACCACCCTGGTGTGTCTGGCAGTAACTGATGTGAGGTGATTGGGATTTGTGGTGCAGATGGGAGTGACAGCGGTTTCTTGGGTACCTGAAACCATGGGTGCTAGGCCCTGCACACTGGGTAAGGATGCAGTTCCCTGTGTCACCCTGATGTATACATGGGCACCACAATTAAACCTGCAATTTCCAGAGATCACTTGAAGAAGTGCCCAGAAACCTTAAGAGTCCAAGATGAAGTTCAACCTCAACCTCAAGCCATTGAGAAGAGAAAGAAAACAATCCATACTATCCTAGGTGATTTTCCAGAAGATTGGCCTATGTACAATGGAGCAGTGATTGTGCACGTAATAACATCCCCACAACCGGTGCAAGAACCAGAACAGGAAAGGCCTGCAGACATTGCACCTACTCCCGCACTTAAGGGTGCTTTACACGCTGCAACATCGCCAGCGATAGCTAGCGATGTCGTGCGCGATAGCACCCGCCCCCGTCATTCGTGCGACATTTGGTGATTGATGCCGTAGTGAACATTATCGCAACGGCAGCGTCACACGCACATACCTTTTCAGCGAGCGACGTCGCTGTGACTGCCGAACAATCCCTCCTTCAAGGGGGAGGTGAGTTCGGCGTCATAGCGACATCACTGCGGCATCACTAAGCAGCCGCCGTCATGTCATCATACCAGCGGTGGTACTCTCATTACCACACCCCGCAGGTGGCATCACAAACACTTCCCCTGTAAATAATCCCTTTTTCCAGTTTGAGTGCCCGTAGAGCCCAGGTCCAGACCCCTCGAGCCACTACCATCCTGGACCCGAGCACCTCTGTCGTCACCGGGGCGGCACATCCTGACTAGAGTTAAGCGCGGTTCGTGGTTCGTGGTTCTCCAGTTCGCGGTTCGAGTGATTTTGGGGGGTGTTCTAGATAGAACTAGAACTCGAGCTTTCTGCTAACAGTTCGTTAGCTCGAGTTATGTTCGAGAATGGTTCTATCCTCAAAAAGCCTAGCTAATTACTAGCTGGCTTTTACCTGTAATAGTGTGAGTCACTCTGTGATTCACACTATTCTCAAATTTCAGCGTATAGTGTGCGGGGGCGCTGCTTGGATAATGGCGATCGCCATTTTTTTTTTTCTTCCTTCCCTAAGCGCGCGTGTAGTGGGGCGGGCCAGCATGTCAGCCAATCCCAAACACACACATGGCTAAGTGTACTTTTTGCCAGAGAAGCAAGGGCATGTGTCAAAGACTGTCCATGTCACATGTCCTTGCATTATAAAAACGGACATTTTCCCTCAGGACGCCATTATCTGCCTTCTGCGTCTCCTGTCGCCGGTCCTGCTGTGTACGCTATACACACAGCGCTCTACTCATTAGGGTCAGAAGTTTATTTCAGCCCTTTTAAGGGCTAATTACAGCTGGCTCAGAGCCATAGGTGACAGTCAGGTCCATGGAAACGCTGTATATAGCTTCAGATAACAGCATCTGTGTAGCTAAGCTCAGGGAATTCCTTGCTGTATTTCACCATTAGGAGGGATAGAAAGTGAGGCTTCCTTTCCTCTACACTGACCCACAAATCGGCCACTGTACCCTCCTGCCCTTTTTTGTAAAGCCATTTTAATTGCAGAGTGTTGCCAGTTAGTGCCATCCAAAGAGTGGCTGCTGTACTCCATTATTGTGCCACTTGTGCCAAGCAAGTCCCACTACCTCTGCATTCTCCCCTCCTGCTCATTTTTGCAAAGCCATTTTAATTTAAAAGAGTGCTGCCAGTTATTGGCATCCAAAAAGTGGCTGTTGGACTCCATTAGTGTCCCACTGGTGACAAGCAATTTTCAGCACCTCTGCATTGCACCCTCCTAATAATTTTTTACTAAGCTATTATAATAGCAAACACTGAGGAAACTTAGTGGCATCCAAAAAGTGGCTGTTGGACTCCATTAGTGTCCCACTGGTGCCAAGCAATTTCCAGCACCTCTGCATTGCACCCTCCTGATCATTTTTACTAAGCTATTATAATAGCAAACACTGCTGCCAGTTTAAGGGCCATAGTTGCATTGTCAGGGATAGTCAGTGTTGTTTCTTCAGCTGTCAATAAAGCTAGACCCCCTCTGCAATCTACACCACCTCTCAATTTTTACTACCACATTTTAATTGGCCAATCTTGTCGCTATCAAAATGAGTGTCAAAATGACAGATGCTGGTGGAAAGGGGAACAGGCGTGTTGGAAAAGGAAAAAAAGTTTTTGTCCGTGGGGAAGGTGGCAAAGCTACATTAACATCTGCTGAAGATAGGCCATCTTCAGGCAAAAGTAAGATGTCTACTACTTTCCGTGGACAATCCGATGTGCTCCCTTTTTTAAGGACCCAAAAAACTGTAAGAAAGGTAGATGATGCATAAAAAAAGCTCATGCTTGAATGGATCTCAAGTGCTCCAACAAGTGCCCTCTCCTCCACCTCAACTACCGTATCCGAAAAAAACCAGTCCTCTGAGTTGTCATTCCAATCACACTTGCTTTCTCCCAGCTCTCAAGTCTCCAACCGCCCTGCACAGTATGGTGGAACAGAGATGGCTGAGTCTGCAGAGCTGTTCAGTCACACTATAGACTTGGAATCAGAGGTATGCTCCCAAGCTACAGTGAGTACAGACCAGGAAATGGTCTGCAGTGATGCCCAGAACCTTTGTGACTCAGATTCAGGCCGTGATGACCAAGTTTCTGAGCATAATGTTGACCCTTATTCACAAACTGTAACACCTGTTGTTAGAGACAATGAGGAACATACTGATGACGATGAGACGCAGATACCAGATTGGGATGACAACTTAAATATTCGGTCAGGGCAGGAAGAGGCTAGGTCTGAGGGTGAGAGGAGTGCAAACACAACGCTAGATGAGGAAATTCTAGATCCCACCCACTGTCAACCCACAGTCAGGCACTCGAGGAGGTCAACAAAGGCGGTGGAGGAGGATGCAACTGACGATGAAATTACCTTGCGCCTTCCTGGACAGAGTCGGAGTACTGGTAGCACGTCTACAACTTCATCCTCAGCCACCACTCTGCCTCTGAGCACTAGTCGGGGTGGCTCAGCAGGTCGCATGTCCTCTAAGCCTTGCCTAGCCTGGTGCTTTTTTGACCTTGCAAAGGATCGCCCAAATCATGTGATCTGTAAAATTTGTCGGGAATCTGTTAGTAGAGGCAAAAACCTCAGCAGTTTGACAACTTCTTCCATGAATCGTCACATGAATAAATATCATATCAGTGGGAAGCTCACTGTGCTGCAAGCGGCCTAGCGGAGCGGACCATCCACCGCCTGCCTCTTCCAGTGCATCCGCGCGCTCTTCATCTTCTAGGACTGTGGGGACAGCTGTCATACCTGGTTTTCCACGCACACCTTCCACCACTGTAACCGCAACAGGCAGTTTACTTGGTAGGTCGTCAGTTGGTTTGGAAGGGGAAACAAGTGCGTGTGTACAGCTCTCTCAGACATCGATTGCACCAACGTTGGATGAAGGCAACATCATGTGTACGCCTGCACTTTCCTCACAAACCTGCATTTTTCCAGGGTCACCCTACTCACCACCGTCTACACACAGCAGCCAGATCTCTGTCCCTCAGATGTGGACAAATAAAAGGCCATTTCCTGCGACCCATGACAAAGCTAAGATGTTGACATTATCCCTCTGTAAGCTCTTGGCTACCGAAATGCTGCCTTTCCGCCTGGTGGACACACTGGATTTTCGAGACCTTATGTCTGTCGCTGTGCCCCAGTACCAGATGCCCAGTCGCCACTACTTCTCTAAGAAAGGTGTGCCTGCGCTACACCAGCATGTCGCACACAACATCACCGCTTCCTTGAGAAACTCTGTGTGTGAACGGGTGCATTTAACCACCGATACTTGGACCAGTAAGCATGGACAGGGACGTTACATGTCGCTGACTGGGCACTGGGTAACTATGGTGATAGATGGTGAAGGGTCTGCTGCACAAGTCTTGCCGTCCCCATGACTTGTGTGTCAATCCTCTGTCTGTCCAAGTTCCTCCACTGCTTCTGCCTCCTCAACCTCGTCTGGGTCCTCCACCTCCGCCCCAAGCCTGCCTGGTCAGGCCACCAGCGTTGTAACTGCGCAGAAGGAATCACGCACCCCTCATTACTATGCTGGCAGCAGAGCGCAACGGCACCAGGCGGTCTTTATTTTGAAATGTCTTGGAAATAAGAGTCACACAGCGGCTGAGTTGTGGGCAGCTCTGGAGACTGAGTTTGGTAAATGGTTGTCTCCACTCAACCTGCAGCCTGGTAAGGCCATGTGCGACAATGCTGCAAACCTGGGTGCGGCCCTTTGCCTGGGCAAGGTGACACATGTGCCTTGTATGGCTCACGTGTTGAACCTTGTTGTCCAGCAATTTTTAACACACTATCCCAGCCTAGATGGCCTTCTGAACAGGGCACGAAAACTGTCTGCTCACTTCCGCCGTTCAACCGCCGCAGCTGAGCGACTTGCATCGCTCCAGAAGTCTTTCGGCCTGCCGGTTCATCGCCTGAAATGCGATGTGCCGACACGCTGGAATTCGACTCTCCACATGTTACAGCGACTGTGGCAGCACTGGTGCAATACGTCATGACGAATAGCCTGGGCCAACGAGATACAGAGGTGGGGAAGATCACCCTGATGGAGTGGTCTCAGATCAAGGACCTATGCACCGTTCTGCACAGTTTTCGACATGGCGACGAATATGTTTAGCGCTGACAATGCCATTATCAGCATGACAATTCCAGTCATGCTGGAGCACATGCTAAACACTATTCGGAGTCAGGGGGTGGGACAACAGGAAGGGGAGGAACTACAGGATGATTCATATGCGCAAGGGACAACAACATCACCAAGGTCCAGACGTTCATCATCACCAAGGCGGCAGGCATGGGACCATGCGGGACAGGAATCAACAAGGGCGCATGGTAGCAGGCAAAATGTTGAGGAAGGTGCAAGAGAACATGAAGAAATGGAGGACGAACTGTCCATGGACATGGAAGACTCAGCGGATGAGGGAGACCTTGGTCAAATTTCAGTTGAAAGAGGTTGGGGGGAGATGTCAGAGGAAGAAAGAACCTCTATGCCACAAACACAGTGTGAACTTGATCTGCATGGCTGCGCAAGTCACATGAGTGCCTTCTTGCTGCACTACCTCCAACATGACCCTCCTATTGTCAAAATTAGAAGTGATGACTAATGGCTTGCGACACTATTAGATCCACGGTACAAGTCCAAATTTTGTGACATAAGTCCAGCCATATAAAGGGACGAACGTATGCAGGAGTATCAGCAGAAGCTGTTACTCAATCTTAGCTCAGCTTTTCCATCAAAGAACTGTGGTGCACGGAGTGAATCTCCCAGTTGTAACTTGACAAACATGGGGCGGTCTCGTCATCATCAACAGTCTAACCGTACCAGCAGCACCGTATCTGGTGCTAGTAACAGCAATTTTATTGAATCGGTTCATAATTTTTTTAGACCATCCTTTACAAGACCACCAGAGACAACAAGTCTGACACATAGTCAACGGCTGGAGAGGATGATACAGGAGTATCTCCAAATGAACATCGATGCCATGACTTTGCAAATGGAGCCTTGCTCATTTTGGGCTTCAAATCTTGGAAAATGGTCAGAGCTCTCCACTTACGCCTTGGAGATCTTGTCGTGTCCAGCTGCCAGCGTTGTCTCAGAACGTGTCTTCAGTGCTGCTGGGTGTGTGCTGACAGATAAGTGCACGCGTCTGTCCAGTGACAATGTGGACAGACTAACGTTCATCAAAATGTCATGGATCCACAAGGAATTTACTACCCCTGTGTCATCCTGGGGAGAGTAAATGCTTGTGTATTTTGAATGTGCTTGATGCAAATCTACCTGTGAAGTGTACAACTGGGGCACATGTGCTGCCACTGAAAGGGTGTCTGTGTGGCCCAATTTTTGGAAAAAAGGGAGACTCTGCTTGGAGTAACCCTTGCTGTGTTTTTAAAAAGGAGCCAAGATGAACAAGTCATGGTTCAGCAAAGACTTTGCTACCTACCCCGGGATCATCCTGGGGACGGTTAAGGATGGCGTATTTTTGAATGTGCTTGATGCAAATCTACCTGTGAAGTGTACAACTGAGGCACAAGTGCTGCCACTGAAGGGGTGTCTGTGTGGCCCAATTTGTGGAAAAAAGGGAGACTCTGCTTGGAGTAACCCTTGCTGTGTTTTTAAAAAGGAGCCAAGATGAACAAGTCATGGTTCAGCAAAGACTTTGCTACCTACCATGGTGCCATCCTGGGGACAGTTAAGGCTGGCATATTTTTGAATGTGCTTGATGCAAATCTACCTGTGAAGTGTACAACTGGGGCACAAGTGCTGCCACTGAAGGGGTGTCTGTGTGGCCCAATTTTTGGAAAAAAAGGGAGACTCCGCTTGGAGTAACCCTTGCTTGCAGTGTTTCTAAAAATGATCCAAGATGAACAGATCTGGGATCAGTAAAGACTTTGCTACCTACCCCGGTGCCATCCTGGGGACGGTTAAGGATGGCGTATTTTTGAATGTGCTTGATGCAAATCTATCTGTGAAGTGTACAACTGAGGCACAAGTGCTGCCACTGAAGGGGTGTCTGTGTGGCCCAATTTGTGGAAAAAAGGGAGACTGCTTGGAGTAACCCTTGCTGTGTTTTTATAAAGGAGCCAAGATGAACAAGTCATGGTTCAGCAAAGACTTTGCTACCTACCACGGTGCCTTCCTGGGGACAGTTAAGGCTGGCGTATTTTTGAATGTGCTTGATGCAAATCTACCTGTGAAGTGTACAACTGGGGCACAAGTGCTCCCACAGAAGGGGTGTCTGTGTGGTCCAATTTTTGGAAAACAAAGGGAGACTCCACTTGGAGTAACCCTTGCTTGCAGTGTTTCTAAAAATGATCCAAGATGAACAGATCTGGGATCAGCAAAGACTTTGCTACCTACCCCGGTGCCATCCTGGGGATGGTTAAGGATGGCGTATTTTTGAATGTGCTTGATGCAAATCTATCTGTGAAGTGTACAACTGGGGCACAAGTGTTGCCACTGAAGGGGTGTCTGTGTGGCCCAATTTTTGGAAAAAAGGGAGACTCTGCTTGGAGTAACCCTTGCTTGCAGTGTTTCTAAAAATGATTCAAGTTGAACAGATCTAGGATCAGCAAAGACTTTGCTACCTACCACGGTGCCATCCTGGGGACAGTTAAGGCTGGCGTATTTTTGAATGTGCTTGATGCAAATCTACCTGTGAAGTGTACAACTGGGGCACAAGTGCTGCCACTGAAGGGGTGGGTGTCTGTGTGGCCCAATTTTTGGAAAAAAGGGAGACTCCACTTGGAGTCACCTTGCGGTGTTTTACATGATTTTAGAAGGGCATGCCATGCCTATATCTGTGTCTCGTCCTCTTTTTCCTCGTAACGCTGTTTTGTTTTCGCATGAGAATTTGTTCTTGTCACTTTCCCATGTGTTTTTGTTGTCTTTTGAGTTGTTTGTCACTTTTTGGACACCTTTGAGGTGTTTTTATGTGTTTGTGATTGCCTCCCATTGTTTCCTATGGGGTTCGAGTGGTTCGCTGAACCGGTTTGCCGAACTCGAACGCAACATCCATTGCCTCCTCACTCCCATTGTACTGGGTCTACCCTGGTTGGTGAAACATAATCCTATAGTGTATTGGCAATCCACGGAAATTGTGGAGTGAGGAAACTACTGTATTGATAATTGTTTGAACACTTCTCTCTCTGTGGTCTCTATGGAGCCCTTACCTGCATTTTTGTCTGGGTTTAAGGATGTATTTTCGTAGATGGGGTGTCAGTATTTGTCTCCCTATCGTGTATATGACTGTCCCATTAATCTGCTTCCCTGGAGGAAAACTTCCTAAGTCCAGACTGTATAATCGTTTGGCCTAGAAAGACAAGCCATAAAAGATTACATTTTTTAGAGTCTGTAGAAGGGACATATTAGACCCTCCTCTTCACCAGTGGCGGCAGGGTTCTTCTTCGTTAAGAAGAACGAAGGGGTGGATTTTCGTGAATTGAATCAGATTACTGTCCAAGACCCTTATGCGGGCTTCACACGTAACGATCTATTGTGTGATTGCACGAGCGATCGTACCTGCCCCCGTCATTTGTGCGTCACGGGCAAATCGCTGCCCGTGTTGCACAAAGTCGTTAAACCGCCGTCACACGTACTTACCTGCTGAGCGACCTCGCTGTGGGCGGCGAACATCCTCTCCCTGAAGGGGGAGGGACGTTCTGCGTCACAGCGACGTCACACAGCCGCCGGTCAATAGAAGCAGAGGGGCGGAGATGAGCGGGACGTAAACATTCTGCCCACCTCCTTCCTTCCGCATAGCCGGCGGGTGCCGCGGGATGCAGGTAAGCTGTGTTCATCTTTCCCGGGGTGTCAGACGGAGCAATGTGTGCTGCCCCGGAACGATGAACAACCTGCGCAAATAAGATTAAACAATTTTTTAAAAATGAGTGACGAGTACACGATCCACGATTTAACTGATTTGGAGTCGCACGTAGCTGTCACACGAGACAATGTCGTGAACAATGCCGGATGTGCGTCATGAAAACCGTGACCCCGACGACACATCGCACGATAGATCGTCTCGTGTGATGCCCGCATTACCCTCTATCTCTGATTACAGATAGATTTAGTAATATGACGCATTTCATTGCATTACCAGCAGTTCCGAATGCCAAGACTTTAGCTCAGGTGTTCATCTATGAGATCGTGAAGCTTTACAGGATTTCTTCAGATGTTTTCTCAGATCGAGGAATCCAGTTTGTATCCAAATTTTGGAAAGCATTTTGTGCTCAACTGGGGGTACAGCTTTTTATCTCTGCAACCTTCCATCCTCAGTTAAATGGGCAGACAGAGCGCATAAATCTAGAAATGTACCTTAGGTGCTTTGTCTATGACAACCAGGAGGATTGGCCATCTTATTTACCATTGGCCTAATTTGCTTTAAATAATCATCATCAGGAGTCTACTGGCAAGTCACCATTTTTTGGTGCATACGGTTTTCATCTACAATTTGGTACTTTTAGTTGTGGGGTGCTTCGGGAGTTCCTGAGGTGGAGGGTTTTGCCTCATCACTCTCTTCTGTATGGCAAGGGTTTCAGAGTAATTTGAAGCTCATGGGAGGCAGATACAAATGTATGGCTGACAAACAACGCTTGCCTGGTCTGGACCTAAGTGTGAATGACTATTTGTAGTTGTCTACCAGGAACATAAAGTTGAAAATTTCTTCCTAGAAGCTGGGTCCTAGATTTATTGGTTCCTATAAAATAACCGCCGTCATTAACCCAGTAGCATTTCGTCTAGAGTTATTTTAGGCTCTAAGGGTATATAATATGTTCCACAGGGCACTGCTCAAAAAGTATGTGGAACCTTTGGAGCCATCCCCCTTGCCGATGGCCCCAATCATGGTTGATGGTAATTTGGAGTTTGAAAAAACAAAAATTGTTGACTCTCATTTTCTATGTCGTTCCCTTCAATACTTGGTGCACTGGAAGGGTTATGGACCAGAGGAGAAGATGTGGGTCCCAGCATCGGATGTGAATGCCACAAGATTGGTTCATTCATTTCATGTTGCTAATTCAAATAGACCTGGTTCTGAGTGTCCAGAGACCACTCGTAGAAGAAGGGGTACTGTCAAAGGTGTGTCTCAGGTGACAGACAGTCATGGGGTTTCTGGCAATAGAAGGTCCCATCATTGCCTGCGCAAAATGCTCCCTAACTTTCTATTGTTCCTGCTGTTAGTATTTATTGTACTAGATAGCTTTACTGCTGGATTTTCATTTCTCCCCCTTTAGGACCCAGCAGGGGCTCGCTTTTCACCCAGCTACTGATTATATCAGTATTCTCTTGGTGCTTAAATACTGCCTTCTTCCCTGGACTGGTGCTGATGATATTATTCAGTTCATTCACTCTCTGATTTCAAGCAGATGGCTTGCTTTCATCTGTAGTATCATTGCTAAAGCTTTGCTGAACTTTTTACTGAGTCATCTGTGGATAAGTAGTTAATGTATTTTACCGCATGTGTCCTCCTTGTGTCTTCTTTTAGCGTTTAGTGGGGTTGACGAAGAACTCATCCCACCAGTTCCCTATTTAGGGTCCAGCACTAGGGATAATTAGGGTAAGGTATCCGGTTCGGCGCATATGTGCGGAACCTATCTAGAGTGGTGAGAGATCTAAGGCACCAGGAGCAGGTTTGGTCAGGGGGTCACCATCTCTCCCTTCCCTAGTGCAGGGGTCCCCTTTCCCTTACCTTTTGCTGCTCGCTTAGTATTTCCCCATACCTATTGTGACACCTATTGAGATCGTTCACTGGCAAATTTTTAGCAGACACTAAAAAGTACCAATACCTATTGAGATGGTTCACTGGCAAATTTTTAGCAGGCACTAAAAAGTAGCAATACGTATTGACATGGTTCCCTAGCAAATGTTTTAGCAGACACTATTAAGTAGCGATACGTATTGAGATAGTTCACTGGCAAATTTTTAGCAGGCACTAAAAAGTAGCAATACCACTTTATATAATGAAATGCCGATTTGTGGCACTCCTTTCCCTACACTGCACGCCCCTACTCTACACTGTTGCTCTCCTATCTAACTTAGCTATTTATGAATAAACCTCTAGCTAAGCTAACTGTCTAGCAGCAGCAGCACCTTCCTTAGGGTATGTGCGCACACAGAAGTTTTGTTTCTTCAGCAAAAAACGCTCCCTCTGGCAGAAAAACACTTCTGGCCGGAAAAACGCAGCAAAAAACGCATGCGTTTTTGCTGCGTTTTTACCGCATTTTGCCATGTTTTTGTTAATACTTTTTTTAGAGGAAAAACAAAATATGATAGAGTAGGATAATTGATAGATAGCTGGAATAGATAAATAGATAGAAAAATAGAAAGAATAGATAGAAAGAACATATAGAGTAGATAGAACATATAGAATAGATAGAAAGAAAGACCATATAGAATAGATAGAAAGAACATATAGAATAAATAATTAGAAAGAGTCAATAGAATAGATAGAAAGAAATAACAGAATAGGTTGATAGAGGGATAGCTAGCTTGGCCAGCTGTTTTTTTAATTATTGTTTGGTAAAAAAAAAAATGACGTAGAGTCCCCCCCATTTTTTAAATTCAGCACAGGATCAGCAGCAGCTGTGGGCTGCAACCCTCAGCTGTCAGCTGTACCTTGGCTGGTTATGAAAACTTGATGGGATACCACGTTTTTTTTAAATTATTTGATTTATTTAAAAAAAAAAAAATAAAATAAATGGCGTGGGTTCCACCCATTTATCTAAAACCAGTCAAGGTGCAGCAGACAACTGGGGGCTTCTATTAGGGTGGGAAGGGCCATAGTTATTTGGACTTAACAATAGCAGCCCACAGCCACCACAGAAGTAGCGCATTTATTAGATGCTCCAAGTCTGGTGCTGGACCTGGCTCTTCCCGTTACCCTGGTGCAGTGGCAATCAGGGTAATAAGGATTTAATAGCAGCCCATAGCTGTCACTAAAGGGGGTGTTACACGCAGCGATATCGCTAGCGATATTGGTGGTGAAAGTACCCGCCCCCGTCGTTTGTGCGTCACGGGCAAATTGCTGCCCATGGCGCACAATATCGTTAGGAGCCGTCACACATACTTACCTGCCTAGCAATGTCGCTGTTGACACTGAACCGTCTCGTTTCTAAGGGGGCGGTTCGTGCGGCATCACAGCGATGTCACTATGCGGCCGCCCAATAGAAGCTCAGGGGCGGAGATTAGCGGGACGTAACATCCCGCCCACCTCTTTCCTTCCACATTGCCGGCAGCCGCAGGTAAGCTACAGTTCGTCGTTCCCGAGGTGTCACATGTAGCGATGTGAGCTGCCTCGGGAACGACGAACAACCTACGTGCTCAACAATCAACGATTTTTTTAAAAGGAACGACGTGTCAACGATTGACAATAAGGTGAGTATTTTCCATCGTTAACGGTCGTTCCTTGCTGTCACACGCAATGACGTCACTAACGATGCCGGATGTGCGTCACGGAATCCGTGACCCCGGCGATATATCGTTAGATACATCGCTGCGTGTGACAGGGCCTTAAGTCTTAGATTAGTGATTACAGGCGTCTATGAGACACCCCCCATCATTAATCTGTATCTGAAAGTAAATAGACAGAAACACCCCAGAAATCCTTTCTTTTTTAAATAAAAGACAAAAAAGCACCCTCTTTTACTACTTTATTAACACCCCATACACCCCTCCAGTTCTGACATAATCCACCTGAGGTCCCACTACGCTTCCACCACTGCTACATCTGACAATCTAGGACTTAGTGGCAGCTATGGGCTGCTATTAACTCCTTATTACCCCAATTGCCACCTCACCAGGGCAATGAGGAAAAGCCAGTAAAGTTCCGAGACTGTTGAATATAATGGATATGGCACTTCTGGACAGCTGCAGACTGATTTTCTTAGGCTGGGGGTCAGCCTAATAACCAATGGCCTCGCCAGTATGAGAATACCAGCCCCCAGCTGCGGGGCTTTATCTTGGCTGGGTATCAAAATTGAGAGGACCGCACAACGTTTTTCTTCCAATTATTTATTTATTTATTTTACTGTATGATATAGACCCACCAGCATCTGTGATTGGTTGGAGTCAGACAGCTGTCACTCTGTGTGGGTCTGACTGCAACCAATCACAGTTGCCGGTGGTTGGGAGTAGCAGTGAATATGTATGAGCCTAATGAACGGCCAGCTGGGAAAGAACAAAGAGCTGCCGCGGGAGCAGTGTGACAGCCACTCCAGTGATCAATGAGTATGAAGCGCTTCCTCCTACCCCATTGCGTTGGTTTCTGGTCCCCATGGACTTTATATGGGGACCAGTATCTGGCCAGATAGCGTGGATCAATCCCCTGCAGACCCTGAGACAGCGTGGGATTGATCTGCCAGTCCTCCATATGCAGGGAAAAAAAAGCGGCAAAAAGCAGGTAAAACACAATGAAACGCAAAGAATTAGCTACCTGCGTTTTTCCCATGCACTTTTTCATGACTTCATTGAAGTCAATGGGTGAAAAACGAGGGAAAAATGCAGAATGAAGTGACATTCTGCTTCTTTCTGCACTCAAAACTGCAGGCAAAAAAGAAGCACCATGCGCATAGTCTTTCTGAATTCTCATAGACTTTGCTGGGGAAGGACTGCATGCAGTTTAGGAAAACAAACTGCACCCAAAAACACGGAAAAAACGTTGCAAAAACATGACAAAAAACAGTGTGTGCACAGGGCCTCAAGCTGTAGCATTCACAAAATGGCACCGACGCTGCATGCCCGCATTTTAAATGCAGAGAGACGTGTGGTGCCCTGGACAAGCCAGGTCGTCACAGGTACTGCAACAACACACCCCACACCCCGAGATAGGCACACCAGTCACACACAAATCCTTGTTGCCTCCCTCCAGGCGCTGATGTCCACACCAGGTGGGGTGGAGCCAGGTGGTTGGCCCCACCCACCGAGGAGTTCGCAGTCCTGGAGGCGGGAAAGGAAGGGGTCGAGTTAGGGAGAGTGAAGGAGAAGGAGTAAGAAGGAGTAGTAGAGGAGCAGACTGACCGTGTCCGGGTACGTGGCCCGGGCACCGAGAGCAAGGTTGGCAGACGGTGGTGGCCGTCTGCAGGAGAGGCCGATCGACGCGGAACCGTAGGACCGGGGACGGGCGGTGGCCCGCCGGTACCGAACCGGGGAGCGAAGAGAAGCCAGCACAAACCGGCAGGGCCTACGGACCCCGACCAGGCTTGGAGTCGCCGTTAAACCGGTCAAATCCGTTAGCAACTGGAACCTCTGGGGTTTCCTAGCAACAAAGACCCGACTGAAGGCAACCGTCCAAACTGAAAAAGGGAAATACAACTACCGCCACAGTTAGAATTCCCAGGGCCAGGGCCTGCGGGCAAAAGGGGCTCCTCCGGCCCATATCCAAGCTGGGGAGCGGGTTACCGGTGGGAAGCCATCGGGACCGAAGATACACAACAGGTGCAGGGAAAGGCAGCCACCACCAACCTACTGGGAGTAACCACAGCAGCCGGCTGCAGGACCCGTCCATCCAGCCGTTTGTTTTACCGGAAACTCTGTATCCATCATTGGCTGAGTGAGTACCACCGTGCCGTCTGGCACCGCGCTGCCCCCGCGACCCTGCACCTCACCAACCCTGCCTCCCCCGTCACCTCACCGGGCCCCGGGACCACCAAATCCCCCTACCCATGGAGGGGAAAGAAACATCTCGGCTGCTCCCTGTCATCGCTCCCGGGATCCCCGTCCAGAGCAGCGGTGGTGCCCCAACCTCAGCACAAACCGTGGGTGGTGTCACGGACCAACTCCCCAAACCCCAAAATCACCCCTTTCACTGCACGGGCGAGGAGCGCCGCTCGAGTCCCCGGATCCGGCCCACCGCTCGAGCCACCGAGCAGCAGCAGCGCTGGACCCGAGCGCCAGCGAGAGCACAGCGGCGGCGGCCTCTTCCCCGCCCGCGACATTAACTTGGCATCACGAACAGGATCTTACCGTTCTGTCGGCTGGCAGAAGTGCGCCTTGTGTCCCGCTGGTGGTGTCCGGCTGAAAAATTTCAGAAGCCGCCATTTTGGGCGTGAAGATTTTCCCGCTCGAGCGTCTTCTCGAGCAGTGGAGGCGCGGAAGCCGAAGCTCCGCCCCTGAAGAGGAGGTGCTAAGAAAAGACCAAGGGGGGACGCGGATGGAGAGATGGTGGCGTTCTCGAATTGGAGCGCCGGAGCGCCCGCCACCGGAGCGTCTAAGCTCTGGGGGAACCGAGGCGGAGTAGCCTTAGAGGATTGCGGCCCGGGTGAGCTCCCCGCCAGGACCGCTGCTTGGCTGGAGTGGAAGCTGGGCCAGTTCTGCTTGAAGGTGAGGGCGCAGAGCTTGCAGCAGCTGCTGGATTGGAAGGCGGAGATGCGTAGAATGGTTGCCGTGCTGTGGGCCCGCGAGCAAGGGGCCGCTGCAGCCGTGACGCATCGCGATCAGGCCACCCAAGCTCCTGAACCAGCCTTGATTGCATGGGAGCCGGGGGCCAGCACCGCAGCAGGAGGTCCAGAGAGAGTGCAGCTGATGGAAGAGGAGGTTCCGAGCACGCTGCTCCCACCACCATTTCCAACGGCGATCAGCGGTTCCGGGTTGCACCGCTTATGGAAGGAGAACCCGATGTACCGTCCGGTCCCTGAGTGGGCCGACCCCCTGCGGTGGTAGCCGCCCCAAAGTCAGCGGTCCCTCCGTTGCACCGTTGTCCCCGTTGGGACCACCAGTACTGTTGTTAAGTAGATGAATGAAAGTAATCAACCAAGGAAGTTAACCTGATTGTCAACAGTGATTGAACCGGCCGTTGCCGGCAAGTTGTCCCCGTAGGGACCCTTTGCACCGTGCATAAGGAACTACTTACGGACACGCCCGAGAACTTGCAGGGCAACCACAAACTTGTGGAATGTAAATAATTGGCATAAATCCGTTGCCGCCTCCGGAGAGGCAGATTGGAGGAAGGGCCCGCAGCAGAGTATGCTGGGGCCCAGTCACCACCTGGACCGGTGGCCATCCTCCGGGGGTCAGGGGTTCCCCATGGACGTTGGTCCCCTAAAAAGACCGTAGGGTGCGAAACACCGTACCCGTACCCGCTCGGGCAGCCTGGATATGGACTGGGGTCAAGGGGTGCTGCCCACTTCTTAGGGGCAGCATCAGGGCCAGGTTGTTTGGGCGGGAGAGAGCGGAAGCCGTATGTTGTAATAAAAATGACTACCGTTAGTAACGTTTAGTACCGTGCCTCCCGTTAAGGGAAGATACATAAAAATGCTTTGTTTAAATGTTTTCTACCTTTTTCTACAGTTTCACAAAAATAAAACCGGTGATGGACGGGCAGCCCGCGGACGGTCTGCATTTAACGAAGGGGGAATGTGGCGCCCTGGACAAGCCAGGTCGTCACAGGTACTGCAACAACACACCCCACACCCCGAGATAGGCACACCAGTCACACACAAATCCTTGTTGCCTCCCTCCAGGGGCTGATGTCCACACCAGGTGGGGTGGAGCCAGGTGGTTGGCCCCACCCACTGAGGAGTTCACAGTCCTGGAGGCGGGAAAGGAAGGGGTCGAGTTAGGGAGAGTGAAGGAGAAGGAGTAAGAAGGAGTAGTAGAGGAGCAGACTGACCGTGTCCGGGTACGTGGCCCGGGCACCGAGAGCAAGGTTGGCAGACGGTGGTGGCCGTCTGCAGGAGAGGCCGATTGACGCAGAACCGGAGGACCAGGGAATGGGCGGTGGTCCGCCGGTATCGAACCGGGGAGCGAAGAGAAGCCAGCACAAACCGGCAGGGCCTACGGACCCCGACCAGGCTTGGAGTCGCCGTTAAACCGGTCAAATCCGTTAGCAACTGGAACCTCTGGGGTTTCCTAGCAACAAAGACCCGACTGAAGGCAACCGTCCAAACCGAGAAAGGGAAATACAACTACCGCCACAGTTAGAATTCCCAGGGCCAGGGCCTGCGGGCAAAAGGGGCTCCTCCGGCCCATATCCAAGCTGGGGAGCGGGTTACCGGTGGGAAGCCATCGGGACCGAAGATACACAACAGGTGCAGGGAAAGGCAGCCACCACCAACCTACTGGGAGTAACCACAGCAGCCGGCTGCAGGACCCGTCCATCCAGCCGTTTGTTTTACCGGAAACTCTGTATCCATCATTGGCTGAGTGAGTACCACCGTGCCGTCTGGCACCGCGCTGCCCCCGCGACCCTGCACCTCACCAACCCTGCCTCCCCCGTCACCTCACCGGGCCCCGGGACCACCAAATCCCCCTACCCATGGAGGGGAAAGAAACATCTCGGCTGCTCCCTGTCATCGCTCCCGGGATCCCCGGCCAGAGCAGCGGTGGTGCCCCAACCTCACCACAAACCGTGGGTGGCGTCACGGACCAACTCCCCAAACCCCAAAATCACCCCTTTCACTGCATGGGCGAGGAGCGCCGCTCGAGTCCCCGGATCCGGCCCACCGCTCGAGCCACCGAGCAGCAGCAGCGCCGGACCCGAGCGCCAGCGAGAGCGCAGCGGCGGCGGCCTCCTCCCCGCCCTCGACACATGTAACTTGGGCAGTCAATGACACAACCCTTGTGTCTGAACCTTTTTGATGTTTTCTGTACTATGATTGGAACATCCACAGGAACATCCACAGGAACATCCACAGGAACATCCACAAATAAAGTTAAGAAAAAATAAGTGCACCAGTCCTCTGGCCTCTGCCCACCCCCTTACGTCATTAAACACATCCTTCTGTTCAACATACAGCACCACAATCCTATCTAAAAGCATAATATATTGTTAGAAAAACATTTTGGAAACCGAACATAGCCGATCATTACCTGTTTTTCACAAAAATGCTTGGGTACACGACCTAGAACCAGATAGGAAAATGCTTGTAGCAAATTTGAAATTGGTGAACGCGAACCGAATAAGTTCGCTCATGTCTACTGATTACAATCACTCGATCATGATTCTGATTGCTCGTCCCCAATCTCTCGGTTCTTGCAACTCAGCTCTATTCTCTCAGTTCTGGTTTGTGCCACTCATCTCTGGTCTCCCAGTTCTGGTTCTGGCCACTCGTCTTTGGTCATCTCTTTCTTGTTGGGTCACTCCTCCTCAATCAGGCTGCGGCTTCACTTCACTGGTCTTGATCTGACCCATGCTGGTAATTGCGGCTATAAGCCAGCTCAGCTGTCTTCACATGTCTTCCCTGACACAGGCCCAGGTGTTGAGTCCTCTTCTCTGCCCTCCTGGGCTTTTTATAATTCCTACCTGTGACACAGTTGTCACTTGATCTGGTGTATCTTACTATCTCTTCCTTTCTTGAAAATACGCTTGGCTCTCTAGTTCCTGTTGACACAATTCTCTTTATAATCTTTGACCAGCAGATGGCGAAGTTCCTTCGCTGAGCTCCTTCATGCACTAGCTTCATCTTCTTAAGCCTACACTCCATAGCCATGGAATCAATTTCTATCCCTAAAACCACATCACCGCCGCCGGACCCTCCGTTTGTTCCTGCGCCAAAGGGATACTAAAACAGTCCGCCACTTTATGCAATGAAACAACAATCCCGCACAAATCATCGTGCCCTCCGGACCGACACAGAAAAAATCGTTCAAATAATGAATGATAGATGTCAGCCCGGACACATCCCGCACAACCCACTCAACAAACGAACTAAAGGCTTCGTAATATGAACAAGAAATCAAACAGCCCATCGGTAAACAGCGATCAACATAATTCCCATTCCACCAACAATCCAATAAATGCTGGCTATCTGGGTGAACCGGCAACAACCTAAACTCCGCCTCCACATCTGCTTTTGCCATCAACGCACCACGACCAGCCGCCCTAACCAAATCCCGAGCTCTATCAAACGATACAGAATACACCGCCGACAATTCCGGCACAATGCTGTCATTCACCAATGGCCCCTCCGGGTAAGATAAATGATGAATAAGCCGAAATTTTTTCGGCTCCTTTTTTGGCAACACCCCTAACGGAGATACAACAGGATCATGACATGGCGGAACCTCGAACGGCCCACCCATCCTGCCCAATTCAACTTCCTTACCCAATTTTTCACCCACAACAGGAGGATGCTTCTTGCAGAGCGCAAATTCTGATAAGGTGGCAACAACAAACCAACAACCGACAGGATTCAAAAACCTTGAGAAAAACCAAACCACAAAAGGGACGCCGCTTCCCCATCCGGGTACCTCATGAGCCACTGTGTGGGCACTGCCATCCAGGACTTGCTTCTTCCTATGCGGCGACACCCCGTGAGACCGTCCTATCCCGCGGGCGGCTGCCACAGACCACGTCCTCTTCTGGCTAGATCCTCCCCCTCGCCGACCGCCAGAGGTCCTTGTCGCCCTTCCTCCTGCTAGCCAACTCGGACCAAGAGCTGCCGCTGCCTCCTGCCCTCTGGGGCCGACATAAGCCTCCACATGCTGGATTCTCCCCTCTTTGGGGGAGACCGCTGCTGCCAGGTACTGCACTGTGGATCTGAGTGACTTGGCAGCAGTCCCAGGGCTCCTGCCGTCACTCCTGCTCACCGCCGCCTCCCGGGTACCCGCCTCACCAGTCCTCCGCTCACTCGCACTGGTGCCGGACTCCCCGCTGGCTGCAGCCCCACGGCCTCCCCATCGACCGTGGGGAGTATCGCCGGCCGACCCACGGACACAAACCTTTTTCCCCTTTCTAACACACCTGTTCCCCTTTCCACCAGCATCTGGCCTTTTTCCCCTCATTTTGTATATGACCAAATTTGCAACTCTGCAGGGACACCCTACTCAACGCCGTCTCAGCACAGCAGCCAGCCCTTGGTCCCTCAGATGTGGACAAGTAAAAGACCATTTCCTCCTAGCCATGACAAAGCGTTCAGATTCACTCTGTGCAGCACTGGTGTTTAGTGTAAAAGAAGATCTAAGATTGCGTACCAGCTTCTGCTGATACTCCTGCATATGTGCGTCCCTTTCTATGGCAGGACTTATTTCGCCAAATTTTGTCTTGTACCGGGAATCTAACAGTGTGGCAATCCAGTAGTTAGCATTACTTTGAATCTGAGGGTCATGTTGTAGGTAGTGCAGCAAGAAGGCGCTCATGTGTCTTGCGCATCCAGGAGGACCAGTCCTTGCTGTGTTGGTGGCGGCGAGGTGAGAATTATGCTTCCTTCCTCTGCCCTCTCCCCCCAACCTCGCACAACAGAAATGTGATCAAGCTCTCCCTCATCTGCTGAGTCTTCCATGCCCATCGCCAGTTCGTCCTCCATTTCTTCCTGGGCTCCAGTGTGCTGCCCCTGTGCCGGCACCCTGCCGCTGCTCGGGTCCGGGCCTTCTGGTGGGTGGCTCGAGGGTCTCCAGACCCAGGGGATCCCGCGAACACTCCGAATGAATAGGGTTTGGGGGTGGTGGATGTAGGACGTATATGTACGGGCTGGGCCGTACTAGGTTCGTGACGCCACCCACGGTATGTGGTGAGTTTGGATACCACTGCTGCAGTTACGGGGCACCCGGGGGAAATGTTGTGCAGCAAGTTGTTAACCCCTCCGTGGGCAGGTGCAGGGAGATGGGCGACCACAGGGTGCTGGTGTACTCACTATGAAGGAAACACACGAGTCTCTGGTAAACCAAGGTGATGGTGGTCGGTGCCTGCAGCCGGCTGCGTTCTGGTCCCCCACCCGGCTGGTGGTCTCTGTCTTTCTCCTGCACTTTTGTGTGATGGTGGACTGCCTGTGCTTGCAACTTCCGGAGTCCGCTCCCGGCTGGATGTGGCCTAAGGAGCCCTTGCCCGCAGATGCTGGCCCGTGGGATCTCTGAGCCCTGGCGGTGGCCTGTTATCCCCCTCGGTGGGCTGTTGCCTTCAATCGGGACTTTGGGTGGGACAGGACCTCTAGTCCTGGCCTCAATCAGTTAATTAACCAGTTCCAGTCGCTTCTGGACCTAGCTTTAGGGTCTGAGTATCCCCCTGTGTGCTCCGGTTTCCGGGTTGGTTCCCCGGGTCGGTACCGGCGGGCCACTACCCTGTCCCAGTCCACCTCGGTTCCACCGAGCCATCTTCCCGGCTCCAGCAGACGGAGACCGCCGTCTGCCTCTTAGCCAAAGGCACCAGGGCTCCTACCCTGGCACCTGTCAGTTTACTTCAGACCTGACACACAAGCCTGACCTCCACTCTCACTGAACTCTGAAACTCATCTGAAACTGAACTGTTGTTTTCCCGCCCCGGGCTGTCTAGACTCCTTGGTGGGCGTCTTCCAATCACCTGGTTCCGCCCCCTAGTGTGTCCATCTAGCCCTGAGGGGGGGGTGACTAGAGTTTTAAGGTTGGCTGATGTCACCTGTGAGGGAAAGGTGTTGTGCAGGGGCCTATCTGTGACTACCTGGCCTAGCCAGGGCATCACACTCCCCCTTGGTTAAACACAGACCGTCCGCGGGCTGTCCGACCACCACCGGTTTATTTTATTTAACTGAAAAAGATAAAAGGGATAAAACATTTACAAGCATAATAACATATTTACATTCATGAAGATTTTAGTTTCTTCCCTTAACTGGAGGCATGTTACTTAAACGTTGCATAACATTTTTATTAACCGGGACGGGACCATGTTTTTTTCAGCTTAGTCCACCCAAACAAACCTAGCCCTGGTGCCACCGCTAAGCACTGGTGCGCACCCCTTTTCCCCAGTACATTAAATGGGTTCGGGTCCGGGTGGTGCCCACACAGGCTGAGTAATAAGTTCCTTACCCGGCAGTCTCTCTCGGAGGCCCCACGTCCAGGGGACCCCTGACCCGAATGGTAGTCACCGGTTGCCATGGTGACGGGACCTCGGCCTACTCTGCCGCAGGCCCTTCCTCCAACCAGCCTCTCCTTAGGCTGCGGCATGATGAAAAGGGTGGTCTGGGGCTATTTACAAGACCCAATAGTTTTTGGGTTGGCCTGCAAGTTCTCAGCCATGTCTTTTTATAAAGGTATTGAAATGGGAACATCAACAGGGTCCCAACGGGGACTTGCAGAAAGGTAGCCGGGAACCTTTACCTCTTTAGCACTCTGAATCAGGTGAGAATCTCGGTCAATTGGCGTTCATTCATACATCTATTTACACAATTAACATGCGACACCCCTAAATTGCAGTCTCCCTGTATCTGAGTGGGGGCTTACCGAAATTAGGGCGTGTGGATCTTCTGGGCCCAATACTCTTGTATGGGACTGATGGAGGAGAGGGGATGACAGGTCCCTCTTCCCGAGTGTCGGGTATGGCTGGCAGAGACCTGCGGGGGTGTGGTGTAGGTACATCCCTGGGCACTCGTTCTGGTGTTTCGCTGACGGACCTCTCTGGCTCTATCTCTTCCACTGGTTGTGGAAACAATATAACGGGAACAATCACCGCGCCATTCTGCATAGGCCAATCAGCTGGAAAATCACCCATCACTGTGTGGATCACCTCTTTCTTCTTTTCCATGCTCGGCGTAGGAGGGGGAACTTCCTCTACCAACTTCAGGGGCTCTGGACAATTCTTCAGGTGGTCCCTAGAAACAGTGGCCGTGGTTTTCCCCTGATCACGACTGATTAGATACATCTTCCTATCCTCCCATCCGGTAGGTTGGATGACGTAGGGGGTCCTTTCCCACTGGTCATCGAGCTTGTACGTCCTCTTTTTCCTCTTCAGCACCACATCTCCGGGTCCGAAATGGGCAGCCTGAGCCCGTTTGTTGAAGCGTTGCTCTTGCTTCTCCCGACTCTGGCGCAGGTTCCTTTCCACATACTCCTGGATCTGCCGGTACTACTTTTGTCGCTTGATATCCCAATTGGCAGTGGGGGGAAGAGTTTCAGGTACCTCGACGTCCAATTCTAGATCTACCGGCAGTCTCCCAGGCCGGGCTCTCATCAGGTACGCAGGCGTGCACTTAGTGGAGCTGCAGAGGATATTATTGTACATGTCCACCAAGTCGGGCAGCTTCTCGAATCACAAGTTTCGTTCTTCCAGGGGCAGGGTCTTGAGGAGGTTAAGGACCAGGTGATTCATCTTCTCACACATACCATTAGTCTGGGCATGGTAGGCTGTGGTCCGGATCTTCTTGCACCCGTACAAGTTGCAGAACTCTTCAAAACACCTCTGCCTCAAAGACTGGGCCCTGGTCCATGAGCACCTTCTCTGGGTAGCCATGCGGCCGGCAGAAGTACGCCTGAAAGACTCTGGCTGCAGTGCGGCCTGTTAAATCCTTGACGGGGACCACCACCATGAATCTTGAGTAGTGGTCTACGATGGTCAGGACATATGTATATCCACTTCGGCTAGGCGTGAGCTTGACATGGTCCAGGGTGACCAACTCCAATGGCTGGTGGGTGACAATCGGCTGCAGTGAGGCCTTCTGACTGGTTTCATCCTGTCATCTCAGGGGCCACACTCTCTGCACCAGGCCTCTATGGACTCTCGCATTCCACTCCAATAGAAGCGCTCCCTCAGCAGCATCTCTAATTTCTTCCAGCTGAAGTGTCCGGCTCCTTCATGGTAAGCCTGCAGGACCTTGGGTACATACTCCTGTGGCACCACCAGCTGGCGGATCTTCTCGTGCGTTTTCGGGTTTATCAATCCCCTGTACAGCTTTCCTTGCTGCAGGTAAAGGTGGTCCCTCTCTTTCCATAACCGCTGAGCTTCGAGGGGGGCTGTAGGTTCTAGTCGAGAAGCACCTTGGGCAATCATCATTTTGACAAGCTGGACCGGGGGTTCCTGATCTTGTGCTTCCTGCCACCCCTGGCAGGGTAACGGGTCAAAGTTCGCTTGCTGCTAGCTAATATAGGGCTTTTCGTCCCTTGGCTGATGGAACACGGGCAGTTCGATCTCTTCCAAACCATCTTCCTCCACCCCTTCATCTCGGACAGTTGCGGCATTCGGGAGAATGCATCCGCGTTGGTGTTCTTGCGGCTGGCCCTGTACTTAATGGTGAAGTCATAGATGGCTAGCCGGGCCACCCATCGCTGCTCCAGGGCCCCCAATTTTGCCGTGTCCAGATGCGTCAAAGGGTTGTTGTCTGTGTAAGGGATGAACTTCGCCGACGCCAGGTAATGTTTGAACCGTTCTGTTATTGCCCAGACGAGTGCCAGGAACTCCAACTTGAAAGAGCTGTAATTCTCGGGATTCCTCTCTGTCGGAGAAAGCTTCCTGCTTGCGTAGGCGATGACCTACTCCCTGCCATTTTGCATTTGGGACAGGACAGCACCTAAGCCCATATTGCTGGCGTCGGTGTAAAGAATGAACGGTAGCCCATAATTGGGATAGGCCAGGATTTCTTCTCCCGTCAGGGCCGACTTCAATTGCTGGAAGGACTCCTCGTGCTTCTCGCCCCAGGCAAACAGGGGTCCGGGAGTTCTGCCATTCTTGGTCTGTCCCACGAGGAGGTCTTGAATGGGCACGGCTATCTTGGTGTACCTCTTGATAAAGCAATGGTAGCAGCCCACCAGGCCCAGAAACTGCCTCACCTCTTCCACCGTGGTAGGTTGCAACCAACTCTGGATGGCGGTGATTTTCTCGGGGTCCGGGGCCACTCCTTCAGCAATCACCACATGCCCGAGGTACTGCACTTTGGGCTTCAGCAAGTGACACTTAGAGGGCTTTAACTTCATCCCGTACTTGGAGAGGGCTGCAAACACTTCCACCAGGTGCTCCAGATGGGCTTCATATGTCTTGGAATAAACAATCACATCATCCAGGTACAGCAGAACGGTCTCAAAGTTGAGATGCCACTAGCAACACTCCATGAGCCTCTGGAAGGTTCCCGGGGCATTGCACAGCCCAAAACGCATACTGTTGAACTCGCAGAGTCCCATTGGGGTAGCGAACGCAGTCTTCTCGCGGTCTTCTTTTGCTACTGCCACCTGCCAGTAGCCACTAGTGAGGTCAAGGGTAGAGAAATAATTAGCAGTCTTCAGTGCGGCTAACGACTCTTCAATGCGAGGTAGAGGGTATGCATCCTTATGTGTTATCTGATTAATCTTCCGGTAATCCACACACATTCTCATGATACCATCTTTCTTCTTCACCAGGACCAGCGGAGCTGCCCAGGGACTACAACTATCACGTATGACCCCGGCCTCCTTCATGTTCCTCAACATATTTTTGGCACACTGGTAGTGTTCAGGTGGGATCGGCCTGTACCTCTCTTTAATAGGTGGATGTGTGCCTGTGAGGATATGGTGTTGGACCCCCTTAATCCTTCCGAAATCTAACGGGTGTTTACTGAATACCTGCCCGTACTCCTGCACTACCCGATACACCCCCTCTTTGTGATGTGTGGGTGTAGACTTGGTGCCGACATGCAGCTCCCGGCACCACTCCTCTACCTGTTTGGGCGGGGTGTCACTATCTGACTGTGATGCGGTGATGGTGGAGGTTGCTACATGGATGGTGTCTGCGTCTACAGAGAACAACTTAGCAATGGTGGCGTAGCGGGGCAGCCTAACCTCTTACTCTCCGCAGTTCATCACTCTCACGGGCACTCTCCCCTTCTTGACATCAATCACCCCCCTGGCTGCCATTACGGTGGGCCAGTGTTCTGAAGGCAAAGGCTCCACCACTGCCGGGTAATCCTGTCCCTAGGGGGCCTACTGCTGCCCTGCACCAAATCATCATTTCGCTTCACGGAGGCACCACTAGAAGCGCCGCATCCATCACTCGCACACCACCGATCTCCCCACCTGTCATGCTCACTTGTTGCCGCTACAGGAGAGCCCGGATTTCACACTTCAGAGCCCTCTGCCGGCCCCCTCCCACAGTGGCAGACAATTGTTGCAACAGCTGTAGTACCTCCATAATACAGTTCTCAATCACGTTGGTCCCAAGGACCACTTTTGGGTTACGGTCACTGGAGTCATTCTGCACCACAATCATCCCCTGACGTTTCAACTCCATTCGCCCCACTGTCAAAGTCACTTCCTTGAACCCCACTTGGGTCATAGGGAGTCCATTGGCCGCAATGATGGTCAAACTATCATCTGGAGGTGCAAGTTCACTATCAGACCAGTAACGTTGGTATAATACATAGGGTATAGTCGTTACCTGCGATGCGGTGTCAAGAAGGGCTAAGGTCGGGATACCGTCCTAAGCCAGGGAGATTATGGGGTGACCTCCAACATACTGATCCTGCCAATCAGCTGGGCCTTGAGGGTCTATTCCTGAGGACTGGCCCTTGGCCTCAGGGGTTGCTTGTTTAAAGGGCACCGACGGGAGTAGTGGCTGTTCTTGTTGCACTTGTAGCAGACAGGTGGTCCATACCGGTTGTCGTTGTTCCTCCTCCGCTGGACCCACGGGACATTTTCCAAGCTGTCAGCGAGCTGTATCTTCTCCGCCGGCTTGACTTTCGCCGGTAGCTGCAGGGCGGCGAGGATCCTGGCGACGTCATCATTCAGGCGCTGGACTTGCGACGACAGATCTTCCAGAGCCCCGGGAGTTGCTGTAGGGGCTGGCAAGGCCAACAGGGGGGCTGCTACTGAGACAGGAGCGGTGTCAGCTGGCCAAGATGGCAGGTCAGGAGCACCAGCATCCGCCGTCTGTAGTGCCTTAATAGCCCGCTCCTTTACGACTGCAACGTTCAAGTCTGTATGTTCCAGAGGCTACAGCCGTGGTTGCTTACGGTCTTCAGCGGACCCCAGCCCCTGCAGGAACTGTTCTACCAGCATTTTGTTACTCTCAGTTTCATGAATGGGGTCCACCCGCCTCAGCATACGCAACGCCGTCTGTAGCCGTAAGGCGTAGTCTCGGATACTGTCCGGCGGCCGCTGTCGGCAGTTATAGAACTGCATTCGCAACTCTGCTTCCGTGCGGGTCTCAAAAGCAATCTGAAGTTTATCAAAAATGGTAGTTAGCGAGTCCCAGTCCGCGTCTACCCAAGTCTCCACCTCCTGCTCGGCGGCGCCGGTCAGCTGCCCAAGTACTACCGCTGCACGCTGCTTGCCAGTCATGGTGTACAAATCGTGCATATTTTCTTCCGCAACACCTGCAAGGCATCATGCTTCACATCGTACTGGGGTAGCCAGGCAGCAGTAGGGGAAGGAGATTGGCATTACCTGGGTGACCGTCGGGTCCGCAGCTCCCCCCGCTCCTGCGACCGGAGCGAGAGCTGCCACATTCCTGTTGTCAGGTGCCTCTGCAGGCGCCACCACTCCAGTGGCCAGCGCCACTCCGCCGTCGGGGTTTGGCGCAGACATCTTCCCGCTTCTCCCCCTTGGTCTTTTCTTGGCACTCCTCTCTCAGGCCGGTAAGTTTCGCTTTGCGACTTCCGGCCTTGCTTTCCAGCCGTGTTCCCAGGGGGTGGGGCTTCGGCTTTCGCGCCCTTTTCTCGGGGAAGGAGACTCTGGGCGGGAATCTTCGCGCCAAAAGATGGCGGCAAGATGGCGGTTTCTGGAAATTTTGCAACGGATCACCGCTAACTTCAACACAAGGCGCACTTCCACAAGGTAAGTGGATGGGTAAGTATCCTGTTCGTGACGCCAAGTTTCGGGGTGTGCCGCCCCCGTGCCGGAAGCCTGCCGCTGCTCGGGTCCAGGCTTTCTGGTGGGTGGCTCGAGGGTCTCCGGACGCGGGGAATCCCGCGGATACTCCGAATGAATAGGGTTTGGGGGTGGTGGATGTAGGACGTATATGTACGGGCTGGGCCGTACTAGGTTCGTGACGCCACCCACGGTATGTGGTGAGTTTGGACACCACCGCTGCAGTTACGGGGCACTCGGGGGAGATGTTGTGCAGCAAGTTGTTAACCCCTCCGTGGGCAGGGATGGTGGCCCCGGGATCCGTTGGGATTCGCAGGTGCAGGGAGATGGGCGACCACAGGGTGCTGGTGTACTCATTATGAAGGAAACACACGAGTCTCTGGTAAATCAAGGTGATAGTGGTCGGTGCCCGCAGCCGGCTGCATTCTGGTCCCCCACCCGGCTGGTGGTCTCTGTCTTTCTTCTGCACTTTTGTGTGATGGTGGACTGCCTGTGCTTGCAACTTCAGGAGTCCGCTCCCGGCTGGATGTGGCCTAAGGAGCCCTTGCCCGCAGACGCTGGCCCGTGGGATCTCTGAGCCCTGGCGGTGGCCTGTTATCCCCCTCGGTGGGCTGTTGCCTTCAATCGGGACTTTGGGTGGGACAGGACCTCTAGTCCTGGCCTCAATCAGTTAATTAACCAGTTCCAGTTGCTTCTGGACCTAGCTTTAGGGTCTGAGTACCCGCCTGTGTGCTCTAGTTTCCGGGTCAGTTCCCCGGGTCGGTACCGGCGGGCCACTACCCTGTCCTGATCCACCTCGGTTCCACCGAGCTGTCTTCCCAGCTCCTGTAGATGGAGGCCGCCGTCTGCCTCCTAGACAAAGGATCCAGGGCTCCTACCGTTGCTCCTGTCAGTTTACTTCAGACTTGACACACAGTCCTGACCTCCACTCTCACTGAACTCTGAAACTCATCTGAAACTGAACTGTTGTTTTCCCGCCCCGGGCTGTCTAGACTCCTTGGTGGGCGTCTTCCAACCGCCTGGTTCCGCCCCATGGTGTGTCCATCTAGCCCTGAGGGGGGGTGACTAGGGTTTTAAGGTTGTCTGATGTCATCTGTGAGGGAAAGGTGTTGTGCAGAGGCCTATCTGTGACTACCTGGCCTGGCCAGGGCGTCACACCAGCACCTTCCTCAACAGTTTGGCTGCTACTATGCGCCCTTGTTAATCCCTCTCCCCCACCGTCCCATGCCTGCAGCCTTGGTGCTGCTGACCGTCTTGACCTTGTAGATCTTGTTATCCCTTCCGCATATGACTCATCCTGTACTTCCTCCCCTTCCTCTTGTCCCACCACCTGACTCTGAATACTGTTTACAGTGTGCTCCAGCATGTAGATGACTGGAATTGTCATGCTGATAATGGCATCGGCAGCGCTAAACATCTTCGTCGCCATTTGTAAACTGTGAAGAAGGGTGCATAGGTCCTTGATCTGAGACCACTCCAGCAGCGTGATCTGCCCCACCTCTGGATCTCGTTAGCCCAGGCTAGACGTCATAACGTATTGCAGCAGGGCTCGCCGGTGCTGCCACAGACGCTGCAACATGTGCAGATTCAAATTGCTGCGTGTCGGCACATCGCATTTCAGGCGGTGAACCGGCAGACCGAAAGACTTCTGGAGCGATGCAAGTTGTTCAGCTGCGGAGTGTGAATGGTGTAAGTGAGCGAGCCCTGTGCAGAAGGCCATGTAGGCCAGGATAGTGGTTTAAAAATTGCTGAGTAACCAGGTTGAACACGTGAGCAATACAAGGCACGTGTGTAACATTGTCACGGCGAAGGGCCGCACCCAGGCTTGCATCATTGTCACACACGGCCTTCCCTGGCTGCTGGTTGAGTGGAGACAACCACTGATGAAACTCGGTCTCCAGAGCTAACCGTCCACAACTCCTCAGCGGTGTGACTCACATTTCCCATACATTTCAAAGTAAAGATTTGACCGCCTGATGGCGTTCAGCTCTGCTGCCAGCATAGTAAGGAGGCGTGCGGGATTCCTTGTGCACAGTTACAACGCGGGTGGCCTTACCAGACAGGTTGTGAGCAGAGGTTGAGGACCTAGACGAGGTTGAGGAGGCAGAAGCAGTGGAGGAACTTCTACATACAGAGGAAGGATTGACACACAACTTGTGGGGATGGAAAGACTTGTACAGCAGACACTTCTCCATCTCTCACCATAGTTACCAATTGCCCAGTCAGCGACATGTAACGTCCCTGTCCATGCTTACTGGTCCAAGTATCTGTGTTGAAATGCACCCTGTCACACACAGAGTTTCTCAAGGAAGAGGTGATGCTGTGTGCGACATGCTGGTGTAGCGCAGGCATGCCTTTTTTGGACAAGGAGTGGCGACTGGGCATCTGGTACTGGGGCACTGCGATGGGCATGAGGTCTCGAAAATCCTCTGTGTCCACCGGGTGGAAAGGCAGCATTTTTGTAGCCAACAGCTTGCAGATGCTGAAAGTCAACCTCTTAGGCATGTCATGCCCTTCTAAAATCATGAAAAACACAGCAAGGGGATTCCAACCACAGTCTCCCTCTTTTCCAAAAATTGGGCCACACACACCACTTCACTGGCATCAGTTGTCCCACAGTTGCAAACTTAAAATTGTTATTTGCATGAAGCACATTCAAAAATCCACCAGCCTTTAGTCTCCCCAGGATGACACAGGGGTAGAAAAGTCCTATCTGATCCATGACTTCTTCATCTTGGTTCATTTTTTAAAAAAAAGGTAACTCCAACTGTGGCGCCCTGGGCAAGCCAGGACGTCACAGGTACTGCAACAACACACCCCACACCCCGGCTAGGCACATCTAGGTCAAACAAAAATCCTTGTTGCCTCCCTCCAGGGGCTGATGTCCACACCAGGGGGTGGAGCCAGGCAGTTGGCCCCACCCACCGAGGAGTTCACAGTCCTGGAGGCGGGAAAAGGAAGGCAGTTGAGTGGAGTTGAGAGATGAGAGTAGTTTTGAGTTGGAGAATTGAAGTGGTAGTGGAGGAGACTGACTGTGTCCGGGTGCATGGCCCGGGCACTTACAGCAAGGTTGGCAGACAGTGGTGACCGTCTGCAGGAGGAGCTGATTGACGTGAACCGTAAGGACCGGGGACGGGCGGTGGCTTGCCGGTACCGGATCGGGGAGCGAAGAGAAGCCAGCACCATTCGGCAGGGCCTATGGACCCCGACCAGGCTAGGAGTCACCGTAAAACCGGTCAAATCCGTTAGCGAAGGGAACCTCCGGGGTTTCCCAGCAGTCAAGACCCGATTGAAGGCAACAGCTCAAACCGTGAAGGGAAACACAGTCACCGCCAAGGCTACAGTTCCCAGGGCCAGAGCCTGCGGGAAAAAGGGGCTCCCTCAGCATCCATCCAAGCTGGGGAGCGGGTTACCGGTGGGAAGCCATCAGAACCGAGAACATAACAAAGGTGCAGGGAAAGGCAGTCACCGCCAACCTACCGGGAGAAGAACAACCGCAGCCGTCTGTGGGACCCGTCCATCCAGCCGTTTGTTTTACCGGAGACTTTGCATTCATCATTGGCTGAGTGAGTACCACTGTGCCGTGGGCACCGCGCTGCCCCTGCGACCCTGCACCTCACCAGGCCCCGTAACCTGCCTGCCATCCCTCCCTCACTGGGCCTCGGGACAACCAATCCCCCTACCCATGGAGGGGAAGAACAACATCCAAGCTGCTCCCTTTCATCGCTCCCGGGATCCCCATCCAGAGCAGCGGTGGTGTCACAACCTCACCACAACCGTGGGTGGCGTCACGGACAAAAAATCCCCAAAACCATCTCCCCTTTTCACTCACGGGCGAGGAGCGCCGCTCGAGTCCCCGGGATCCGGCCCCCCGCTCGAGCCACCGAGCAGCAGGCGAAGCAGCAGCAGCGCCGGACCCGAGCGTGGTGAGCGCAGCGCGCCCTCCCCGCCCGCGACACAACCACAGTCTCCCTCTTTTCCAAAAATTGGGCCACACACACCACTTCACTGGCATCAGTTATCCCACAGTTGCAAACTTAAAATTGTTATTTGCATGAAGCACATTCAAAAATCCACCAGCCTTTAGTCTCCCCAGGATGACACAGGGGTAGAAAAGTCCTCTCTGATCCATGACTTCTTCATCTTGGTTCATTTTTAAAAAAAAAAGGGAACTCCAACCACAGTCTCCCTCTTTTCCAAACATTTGGCATCAGACACAACTTAAGTGGCATCAATTGTCCCACAGTTGCAAACTTAAAAAGGTTATTTACATGAAGCACATTCAAAAATCCACCAGCCTTTATTCTCCCCAGGATGACACAAGGGTAGAAAAGTCATCTCTGATCCATGACTTCTTCTTCTTGGATCATTTAAAACATAGCAAGGGGACTCCAACCAGTCTCCCTTTTTTCCAAAAATTGGGCCCCAGACAACACTTAAGGGGCATCAATTGTCCCACACATGCAAACTTAAAATGTTGATTTGCATAAAACACTATCAAAAATCCACAAGCCTTTCGTCTCCCCAGGATGACACAGGAGTAGAAAAGTCCTTGCAGATCCATGATTTGTTCATCTTGATGAACGTTAAGGCCCCGTCACACTAAGCAACATCGCTAGCAACATCGCTGCTAACGAACAACTTTTGTGACGTTGCTAGCGATGTTGCTGTGTGTGACATCCAGCAACAACCTGGCCCCTGCTGTGAGGTCGTTGGTTGTTGCTGAATGTCCTGGGCCATTTTTTAGTTGTTGCTGTCCTGCTGTGAAGCACAGATCGCTGTGTGTGACAGCGAGACAGCAACAACTAAATGTGCAGGCAGCAGGAGCCGGCTTCTGCGGAGGCTGGTAACCAATGTAAACATCGGGTAACCAAGAAGCCCTGTCCTTGGTTACCCGATATTTACCTTTGTTACCAGCCTCTGCCGCTCTCACTGTCAGAGCCGGCTCCTGCTCTGTGCACATGTAGCTGCAGGACACATCGGGTTAATTAACCCAATGTGTGCTGTAGCTAGGAGAGCAGGGAGCCAGCGCTAAGCATTGTGCGCTGCTCCCTGCTCTGTGCACATGTAGCTGCAGCACACATCGGGTAATTAACCCGATGTGTGCTGTAGCTAGGAGAGCAGGGAGCCAGCGCTCAGTGTGCGCTGCTCCCTTCTCTCTGCACGTGTAGCTCCGTGCACTGGTAACCAAGGTAAATATCGGGTTGGTTATCCGATATTTACCTTAGTTACCAAGCGCAGCATCTTCCACGCGGCTCTGGGGGCTGGTCACTGGTTGCTGGTGAGCTCACCAGCAACTCGTGTAGCCACGCTCCAGCGATCCCTGCCAGGTCAGGTTGCTGGTGGGATCGCTGGAGCGTCGCAGTGTGACATCTCACCAGCAACCTCCTAGCAACTTACCAGCGATCCCTATCGTTGTTGGGATCGCTGGTAAGTTGCTTAGTGTGACTGGACCTTAACTCTGTCCACATTGTCACTGGAGAGATGCGTGCGCTTTTCTGTCAGCACACAACCAGCAGCACTGAAGACACGTTCTGAGAGAACGCTGGCTGCGGGACACGACAAGATCCCCAAGGCGTAAGTGACGAGCTCAGGCCATTTTTCCAGATTGGAAGCCCAAAATGAGCAAGGCTCAAGTTGCACAGTAATAACATCGATGTTCACTTGCAGATACTCCTATATCTGTGTCTCCTCCTCCTTTTACTCGTCTAGCTCTTTTGTTTTCGCATGTACTTGTCACTTTTCCATATGTTTGTGGTGTCTTTTGAGTTGTTTGTCACCTTTTGGACACCTTAGGAGGTGTTTTCTATGTGGTTGTATGTGTTTGTGTTTGCCTGCCATTGTTTTCAATGGGGTTCGAAGGAGTTCGTCGAACGTTCGTTGAACGGAGTCCCCGTTCGACGAACCAAACCGAACTCGAACGCTAAGGGGGTGGCTCAACACTAGTTACAATGTCATGTTAGATGTCATCATCTCAGGTTGGAGTAGCAGACTTCCATCTTCTCCAGTCTTCTACTGCACACTCCCACTTAAAATTAACAGTGTCATTATAATAAAATTGAAATTACATTGAATAAAAATATCTACCCTAAGCAGTGCCTCTGAATAAATAAATGCCCCTCACTGTGCACACTGCAAAAAATATGACCCCACGTGGTCTCCACACTGTCCTTTCCTATAAAATATTGCCTCCACACTATCCATTCTTATGAACTTTAAATACGACTGTCCATCCTTAGCTATATCCAACACTGTTTTTACATATTAGCTCTAACTGCCACAGTGTACACCTGTATTAGTTATAACTAGAGATGAGCAAACCTTTCAAAGTTTGGTTCGCTGATCTTTACCAAGGTTCCCGATGTTCACCGAACAGTTCGGTGAACATGCCGAACCCATTGAATTCAATGGGAGGCCAAACTTATGTGTTGTAAAATGGTGTAAAGAGTTGTAAAACATGAACATTAAGCAGAACATACTTATCAAGTCTCCGGCGTGGCTGTAACTGCTCCTGCGGCTGTAACTACTCCCACGGCTGAACTTCCAGGGCCGCTGATTATCCCTTATCATATTCTCGGCTTTCTCCTCCCACTGGCATCTCTGATTGGTTGCAGTCAGACCCCATCCCAAATAGAGTCTGTGATAGGTTGGAATCACAGACCCTGTCTTCAGGTCTATTGTGGTATAAAATAAATAAAATTGGTGTAGGGTCCCACCATCTATTGATACCGGCACAGAAAAAGTTCACGGTTACAGGCTGCAGCCTCCAGCCATGCGCTTATCTTATCAAACCCAGGGTTATTGAGCCCCCCAAGCCTAAAAGTAGCAGTCTGCAGCTGCCCAGGATTTCCGCGTCCATTACATGTGACAGTCCCCGTACTTTACTCGGCTCTTCCCGATTGCCCTCGTGCAGGCAGTTGGGGTAATAAGGAGTCAATAGCAGCTAACAGCTGTCACTAAGCCGCAGATTAGTAATGGGTGGTGTGGAGACACGGGGCTCAGTGGGTGCTCTCGTCCACTAAAACCCGCCGCCTTTAGAAAGACAGCGTGGTTCAGGGCTCATCCCAACTGAACGCCGGCCTCCTTAACCGTGGGCGTAACACTACTCAGACAACACAGGGTGAGGGAACCACAATAATTAGACTTTATTGGATCCCCAAACAATTAACGGCACATAACACATAACCAGCAAAACACAAATGTAACAGGCAACAGAGTCTCACCCTTCCGCTAGCTCACCAGGGATTTAGAATGTCCTTGCCTCAGAGGTTCTAGGGCTATTTACTCCAATCCAGCAGCACCCCGCTTTTGGCGGGAACCCACCGAGAAAGGAATAATGCCAGATTCAGGAAGCTGTGTGAGGTCTGCAAAGTCTGTAACCGGTGACTGAACTGTCCCAACCTGAGTGTCCTCCTTAGGTAGTCCTGGTATGATGTTACAATCCTGGCAGCCGGAGTCGAAATCCCTAGGCTGTGGATATGGTCTCCAACCGGAACCGGAGTCCCTAGATTGAAGCCATAAGATATCCTGATCCTCTAGTTAGCTCCAAAGAGCTTAGACTGGATCCATCAGCATCCATCAACAACCTGGTGGCTTAAAGAAGTCCCTTTTATAGCCACAGCCTTCCACTTAGATACACTGCGTCCTCATCGATTGGTTGGACAAGAGCGCCTCTCCCATTGGATGAATCTCAAGCTGCATGGACAATGTTCATCCAAATGATGTCTACAGAAAGACTGAAGATATCTACATGGAGTCTGCAAGTCACAGACTCAACAATGGCTACTAAGGTAATCACATTAGCAATACACAACTACAATACAATGGTTACTGGAAAAGTCTGGAGAACAATACATCTGGCTTTCAGTGGCCAACACAATTACATTGAGTCAACAAGAGTCTTGTAAAAACAATGAGGGACTTCTCCCCCGTCTATAGACAATCTATCATGCTGTCTGGCTGAATTTTAAGAAATTTTACCCCATGAGAGTCCATGTCGTCACAGGTGGCATCTATGAGACCCCTCATTACTAATTTGTAAGTGAAAATAAATGAACAAAACACCGATAAAATCCTTTATTTCAAATAAAATACAAAGAAAAGACCCAGGTCCGACGTAATCCACACGAGGTCCCATGACAATTCCAGTTTTGCTACATCTGAAAACTATACAATTTGAATGGCATTTGTGGTCTTCACTAACAAAATTGAAAATATTTTTTACTCCAACTTTTATAAAAATTTGCATTTTATTAATATTGTTATAAAGCACACCCATAGAAAAACACTATAAATACAATTCGCCATATAGACCATAATTATTTTAATTTCCCTGTACTATAGACTATAAATATTAAAAACAAAATATATTTATTTTGCAAAAAAGAAATAAAAACAAAATATGCATGAATAATTCAATTGTAGTGGACAATCATGTCCTGGCGTATATTTAGACCATGTGGAATGCGAGTATTTAATTTAAATATCCAAAAGGACTCTCTGTTTAAAACTTTGCGCTGGAAGTCTCCCCCTCTGGCCATTTGTTGAACTTTTTCTATGGCTCTAAATTTAAGACCAGAAGTATTACCACTTTTTAATGTTTACATGTCTATATATTATAGCATTGGGTTCTCCAGGTCATGCACAGGTGTATGCCACATATGTGTGATAATTAACTTAATCTTGAACCGACTTCATGATGGGGAATCCAAACAGGCTATATGGAGGTATCAGAACCTTCTTTGAGCATCCATGAATAAGACTTTATGACGTATCTTGGTGTCGAAACATGTTGGATGAATTAATATCATGAATACCTTTTCTGTGGATCCCACCTGCGTTGTGGAATTTTTAAAGTGAAAAATAAAGACGTAAGTTACATTTTACTAAAGCCTGCGTTCCGCTGGATTTTTCTCTGATTTCTTATTTGGAGCCATTGCCTTGAACTCTCCGTACTGGATCAGGTGTGTGGAAACCTTTTGGCTATACATGAAGGAGTGCTGGAATTTTTCTATTTTCATACTGACAAAGGCCCCTTTTTTTTTCATGCCCCCGTGGGAATACCTTGTTATATTTGTTATATACAGCCAGAGGATTACTGCTATTGATGCAAGATGGAAACACACACCAGCAGGCTGGGACTTTTAGCCACGATTTTCAATCGTGAAACGCAGGATCTGAATACAGGGACCACAGCCACAGGTAATGATATTTCTACGATATGCAAATCACTAGAGATATGTAAAACCAAAGAAATGAAATTGTGGTGGAATGCTACTACCTTACAATCTTATATAGATCGTAATATGATCCCGAGGGGTCTCCGGTTAAAAAAACCGCTACAGCGACTTATCCAGATAAGTTTACAATGGAATGGAACAATATACTCTACTCCTGCTCCATTAAATTAATGGGACTTATTAAATATGACAAGATTGAAATGGAGAATATAAATAAGGAAATTTTGAATCTTAATACTAAATTGGAGCAACACGAACAACTAGAAGATATAAATAAACTTGAAGAGAAAATGGAAATGAACATAAAAAAATAGAAAGAAAGATTGTGGAAATAAAAAAACGCAAATTTGAGCGCGATACTGGAGACTATGAATCAAATAATATATACTCATGGAAACTATTTCGTCCACGAAAATCTATACTTAAATATTCAGGACAAGACAAAAGAAAAGTGAGATTCTCTGATGCATCCTCAGCGACTTCTGGGGAAAATACAGATGAAAGTATAGATTTAGGAGAAGTCTCATATGATAAGAACTTTCCACCTTTGTCCAGAAATCAGCGTCCAAAAAACACAAAAGGAGGGCAGGGAGGAAACATGGGAGCAGTAAGAAGCTCTCCAAGAAATCGGAAGATCTACTAACCTGCCTTGTGATTAATCTCTCTGGACAAATCCTTACTACAGAATAAATAGAGGTGCTCTCCAAAGGACTTGGTTTTTCTCCATGTAAAAAAATGTGACATTTTCCAAACTTTATTAGATGTTAACAAATTAGCTAGAAATCTTAAGGTCCAGTCACACTAAACAACTTACCAGCGATCCCAACAACGATAGGGATCGCTGGTAAGTTGCTAGGAGGTTGCTGGTGAGATGTCACACTGCGACGCTCCAGCGATCCCACCAGCAACCTGACCTGGCAGGGATCGCTGGAGCGTGGCTACACGAGTTGCTGGTGAGCTCACCAGCAACCAGTGACCAGCCCCCAGCGCCGCGTGGAAGATGCTGCGCTTGGTAACTAAGGTAAATATCGGGTAACCAACCCGATATTTATCTTGGTTACCAGCGCACGCAGCTACACGTGCAGAGAGCAGGGAGCATCGCACACTGAGCATTGGCTCCCTGCTCTCCTAGTTACAGCACACATCGGGTTAATTACCCGATGTGTGCTGCAGCTAAATGTGCACAGAGCAGGGAGCAGCGCACAATGCTTAGCGCTGGCTCCCTGCTCTCCTAGCTACAGCACACATCGGGTTAATTAACTCGATGTGTCCTGCAGCTACATGTGCACAGAGCAGGAGCCGGCACTGACAGTGAGAGCGGCGGAGGCTGGTAACAAAGGTAAATATCGGGTAACCAAGGACAAGGCTTCTTGGTTACCCGATGTTTACTGTGGTTACCAGCCTCCGCAGAAGCCGGCTCCTGCTGCCTGCACATTTAGTTGTTGCTGTCTCGCTGTCACACACAGCGATCTGTGCTTCACAGCGGGACAGCAACAACTAAAAAATGGCCCAGGACATTCAGCAACAACCAACGACCTCACAGCAGGGGCCAGGTTGTTGCTGGATGTCACACACAGCGACATCACTAGCAACATCGCTGCTACGTCACAAAAGTTGTTCGTTAGCAGCGATGTTGCTAGCGATGTTGCTAGCGATGTTGCTTAGTGTGACGGGGCCTTTACTCTTAAGGTGGCTTTACACACTGCAACATCTCAAATGACATCGCTGTAACGTCACCGGTTTTGTGACGTTACAGCGACCTCCCCAGCGACATTGCAGTGTGTGAAACACATCAGCGACCTGGCCCCTGCTGTGAAGTTGTGATCGCTACAAATCGTTCAGGACCATTCTTAGGTCCTTTGTTTCCCGCTGTGCAGCATGCATCGCTAGAAAGTTTCAGTGTGTAAAGGGGACTTTACAGCGACTTCCCTTTCAAAAAGCTGCTTTACAACGTCCCCAACAACCAGCTAGGTCGCTCTGCAGGTCCGGATCGCTGTTGCGTCGTTGGCCAGGTCTGCCTGTTTGACAGCTCACCAGAGACTTTGTAGCAATCCCGGCCAGGTTGGGATCGCTGGTGGGATCGCTAGAAAGTTTCAGTGTGTAAACCCAGCTTAAGATGTCATTTTGAACAAGATAAACAAATGGATGTCATAGAGAATTTGTTGACTGATAAAAATGAATTTTCTGATGTGTCAATTGATAAGGGTATTTTTTGTTTCAATTAATTAATGAATTTGTCTAATCTGAGAATGTTGGAAATGGAAAGTCTCGATAGAAAAATATCATTAACCCCTTCACGACCGGCCAATTTTTCGCTTTCCGTTTTTTTTTCGCCATTCTTTTTCTGAGAGACGTAACGTTTTTATTTTTCAGTCAATATGGTCATGTGAGGGCTCATTTTTTGCGGAACGAGCTGTACTTTTAAATGAAACCATCAGTTTTACCATATAGTGTACTGGAAAACGGCAAAAAAATTCCAAATGCAGAAAAATTGCAAAAAAAGTGCGATAGCACTATTGTTTTTGAGATATTTTATTCACTGTGTTCACTATATGGTAAAACTGATGTGTGGGTGTGATGCCTCAGGTTAGTGCGAGTTCGTAGACACCAAACATGTATAGGTTTACTTTTATATAAGGGGTTAAAAAAAAATCAGAAGTTTGTCCGAAAAAAGTGGCGCACGTTTTACGCCATATTCCGTGACCCGTAGCGTTCTCATTTTTCGGGATCTATGGCTCAGTGATGGCTTATTTTTTGCGTCTCGAGCTGACGTTTTTAACGGTACCATTTTTGCGCAAATGCTATATTTTGATCTTATTGCATTTTGCGCAAAAGTTGTGGCGACAAAAAAACGTCGTTTTGGCGTTTGGAATTTTTTGCCGCTACGCCATATACTGATCAGATTAATTGATTTTATATTTTGATAGATCGGGCGTTTCTGAATGCGGCGATACCAAATGTGTGTAAATTTTTTATTTTTTTAACCCTTTAATTTTCAATGGGGCGAATGGGGGGAGATTTGAACTTTTGAGTTTTTTTGTTTTTTTTTAATTTGTTAAAACTTTTTTTTTTACTTTTTTTTTTATTTTACTAGTCCCCCTAGGGGGCTATTGCGATCAGCAATCCGATCGCTCTGCAGTATCTGCTAATCACAGCTACACAGCTGTAAACAGCAGATACGCTCACTTTCTTTTTCACTGTGCCGCGGGCACAGCGAAAGTGAAAGCAATTCATGTGTAGTACAGGAGTCATCACATGACCCTGTGCTACCATGACAACTATCGGAAGTCACGTGACTTCCGGTATCGGGCGGTAAGTAAAAGTTTACCGCGATAGCGCTTATAATGGCGCTGTCACATATTGACAGCACCATTGAAGGGGTTAAACGGCACGGGCAGATAACGATTCTGCTCGTGCCTAGCAGGCACACATCTCAGCTATGAAAATCAGCTGAGATGTGTGCCAATTGCAGCATGCTGCTGCCGGCAGACCGCGGGCAGTAACGTTATGACCGCTAGGACGTAATTTTACGGCCCGCGGTCGTTAAGGGGTTAAATAAAGATTTCTCTAGACCAAATCTAAAATTTTATCCAATAAAATCTAGACCGCCAGTTCTAGATCAATTCCAGGATCTGATAGAAAGAGAATTGATAGAGCTAGATAAACAAACATCTAATAGCTGTAATAATTTAAATAAAAATCAATTGGAAGCTATAGATTTATTGAGAAATAATAAAGATTTAACCATCAGACCAGCGGATAAGGGGGGAGGGATAGTGGTTATTGATACAGAACTTTACTTGCAATGCAATCATACTATGCTAGCAAACTGTGATATATATATACACGGATAGATTCAGATCCTATAATAGAATTCAAAAGAAATCTTGAAGATTTATTGGAAAAGGGTATCTATTTAGGTGCCATAGATGAAGATCTGAAGAAATATCTGTGTATAGATTTCCCTGTAACTCCTATATACCATTTTCTACCAAAAATTCATAAAAATAAGTTCCCCCCTCCATTTAGACCTATAATCGCTGGTATTGGCTCTGTCAATAAGAACCTGGGATCGTGGGTGGACCATTATTTGCAGCCTTTAGTTTGTGCTATTCCAGGTTATATTCGGAATACAAAGGCTGTAATTAATGGTTTACAGGATGTGGTATGGTCTCCAGATTATCATTGGTTAAGATGTGATATAATAACGTTGTATCCCTCCCTCCCATATGATGTTATTTCGAATAGTCTAAGAATTTTTCTTAAGAAATATAGCCCATATACAACACAAATTTATGAGTTTTTGTTCCTATCCATACAATTTTTCTTAACGCATAATTATTTTGTTTTTGATGAAAAATGTTTCTTACAGAGAACAAGGCGTTAGTATGGGGGGGGGGAATTTTCCCCCTCATTAGCCAACATAGTAGTTGCTATTTGGGAGAAACAGAATATCATTAATGATTGTAATCCTTTTAAAAATAATATCATACTATATGGACGCTATAGAGACGATATAGTTATTATATGGGATGGAGATCATTTTTCCTGATCAGTTTATGAAATATATTAATGATAATAGTTTCAACCTCAAATTTACTCATAATTTTCAAAAAAATGAAATCCATTTTTTGGATGTCATTTTAAAGGGACATATAGAAAATGGTTCTTTTGAGATAAGTCCCTATAGAAAACCTTCTCATAATAATGATATACTGCATGCTAGCTCGTGTCATCCTATTCATATAATTAGGAGAAATGATACGTACAAAGAGAAATTGTAGTAATCCATATAAATTTGAGGAGGAAAAGATTATAGTATGTAAGCGATTAAAGGATAGAGGATATCCTAATTGGACACTTGCTAAAGCCATTGATAGTGTGGCTAGGATGGATAGACAAGATTTATTGAAAAATAGAAGTCACAAAAATCAGAAAAATTTATATTGTCAGTCCCATTATACCCCAGTTACATTTTCAACTAGATATAGCCCACAATTTTTTCAAATTACCCAAATAATAAAAAAAATATTTGCCTATTTTACATCAGAATACTACTTTTTCTAAATTAATAGATTCACAGTCAATACGGTTTGTGTCTAAACGTGCTACTACTTTAGGTAATATTTTATCCCCTAGTTTTTTTTCTCGAAAATCTACAAAGAAGGAATGTGCATGGCTAGTTTACAAGGGTCTCTACAAGTGTGGCCATGTTCCCTGTAAAGTTTGCACTTACGTGGAAAGAGGAGATACCTTCACCTCCTTCTCCACGGGAGCACAGTATAAAATTCATAGACACCTTAACTGCACTAGTGAGGGTGTTATCTATTTGATTGACTGTACTTTATGACAAAAACAGTATGTGGGCTGTACGATTGGACCACTGAAGAACCGCATAAGACGCCATATCTCAGATATAGGCAAAACACACTTATGCGGTTCTTCAGCGGTTTCTACCCAGAGAGTCCTTTTGGATATTTAAATTAAATACTCGCATTCCATATGGTCTAAATATACGCCAGGACATGATTGTCCACTACAATTGAATTATTCATGCCTATTTTGTTTTTATTTCTTTTTTGCAAAATAAATATATTTTGTTTTTAATGCTTACATATCTATATATTATAGCATTGGGTTCTCCAGGTCATGCACAGGTGTATGCCACATATGTGTGATAATTAACTTAATCTTGAACCGACTGCATGATGGGGAATCCAAACAGGCTATATAGAGGTATCAGAACCTTCTTTGAGCATCCATAAATAAGACTTTATGACCTATCTTGGTGTTGAAACATGTTGGATGAATTAATATCATGAATACCTTTTCTGTGGATCCCACCTGCGTTGTGGAATTTTTAAAGTGAAAAATAAAGATGTAAGTTACATTTTACTAAAGCCTGCGTTCCGCTGGATTTTTCTCTGATTTCTTATTTGAAGAATAAAGAGGGATGGCTTCAGAGACGAGCAGTTGGCAAGAAACCTCATCATGGCGTCTGTACTGCATGGAGACAAAAAAGGATGGGAACGACTCAGAAGATGTCACCTATAAAGGTACCTGGATGTAAATGATTGTTTGTGATATTGCCTGTGTCTTATCAGTATTGTGGTTCCTGTTTGGTCTGGAGTCTGATAACAACAACTCCTAGCATCTCCTTACCATTGCTAAGGACAAGCTGGGAGTTGTAGATTCCGGGCATCTACCGAGCCTTCCCATTGATCTGCATTGTAAAATACAGAGCGTTTTCCGAGTGGAAAACACCAGAAGAATGGACCAGCCACTTCTTTTAATCACTTGGTGGTTTTAGAAACCTGAAGTGGGTAAAAAATGCTTAAAATCCTGAACCTGTACACAGCAAGCTCGTAGATGCATATGGTCATTCGAGGATTTTTCATAGTAGTTTCCATGGTGGGATCTGCCCCCAAAAAATGTCATTGCACATTCCCTAAGTGGTATGCAGCCAAAATTATCACCAGTGACAACAACAGCTTCCCTGATCACCTATCTGTAGAATAGGTCATCAATATTAGTTCAGGGGGATCTGATTTTGTATCCCTGCCCATCAGCTATGTGACCGCAGCATTATATGGAGAGCAGTATCATCTTTATTATCTGCAAGACCCAGCTCTGTAGGGAAATAGCGGCTTCACCAGGTCCTGCTACTAGAGCAATAAATAGTCCTGAGCTGTAATACTGGACGCAGCCATGACTACATGTTATATGGTCGTGTTACACAATCTACAGTCATGGCCAAAAGTTTTGAGAATGACACCAAAATTATTTTTTCACATGATCTGTTGCCCTATGGTTTTTAATTGTGTTTTTCTGATGTTTACATCACATACAGAAATATAATTGCAATCATATTATGAGTACCAAAAGGTTATATTGACAGTTAGAATGACTTAATGCAGCAAGTCAATATTTGCAGTGTTGACCCTTCTTCTTCAGGACCTCTGCAATTCTCCCAGGCATGCTCTCAATCAACTTCTGGACCAAATCCTGACTGATAGCTGTCCATTCTTGCATAAGCAATGCTTGCATTTTGCCAGAATTTGTTGTTTTTTGTTTGTCCACTCGTCTCTTGATGATTTCCCACAAGCTCTCAATGGGATTAAGATCTGCGGAGTTTCCAGGCCATGGACCCAAAATCTCTATGTTTTGTTCCATGAGCCATTTAGTGATCACCTTTGCTTTATGGCAAGGTGCTCCATCATGCTGGAAAAGGCATTGTTGGGCGCCAAACTGCTCTTGGACAGTTGGCAGAAGTTGCTCTTGGAGGACATTCTGGTACCAATCTTTATTCATGGCTGTGTTTTTAGGCAAGACTGTGAGTGAGCCGATTCCCTTGGCTGAGAAGCAACCCCACACATGAATCGTTTCAGGATGCTTAACACTTGGCATGAGACAAGACTGGTGGTAGCGCTCACCTCTTCTCCTAATAAGCTGTTTTCCAGATGTCCCAAACAATCAAAAAGGGGATTCATCTGAGAAAATTACTTTACCCCAGTCCTCAGCAGTCCACTCCCTGTACCTTTTGCAGAATATCAGTCGGTCCCTGATGTTTTTTTCTGGAGAGACGTGGCTTCTTTGCTGCCCTCCTTGAAACCAGGTCTTGCTCAAAGAGTCTCCCCCTCACAGTGCGTGCAGAAGCACTCACACCAGCCTGCTGCCATTGCTGAGCTAGCTCGGCACTGCTGGTAGTCCGATCCTGCAGCTGAAACAGTTTTAAGATACGGTGCTGGCGTTTGCTGGTCCTTCTTGGGCGCCCTGGAGCCTTTTTGGCAACAATGGAAGCTCTCTCCTTGAAGTTCTTGATGATGCGATAGATTGTTGACTGAGGTGCAATCTTTGTAGCTGCGATACTCTTCCCTGTTAGGCAATTTTTGTGCAGAGCAATGATGGCTGTACGTGTTTCTTTAGAGATAACCATGGTTAACTGAAGAGAAACAATGATACCAAGCACCAGCCTCCTTTTAAAGTGTCCAGTGGTGTCATTCTTACTTAATCATGGCTGATTGATCACCAGCCCTGTCTTCATCAACACCCACACCTGTGTTAATGGAACAATTACTAAAACAATGTTAGCTGCTCCTTTTAAGGCAGGAATGCAATGCTGTTGAAATGTGTTTTGGGGGTTAAAGTTCATTTTCTTAGCTAATATTGACTTTGCAAGTAATTGCTGTTAAGCTGATCACTCTTTATGACATTCTGGAGTATATGCAAATTGCCATTAGAAAAACTTAAGCAGTAGACTTTGTAAAAATTAATATTTGTAGCATTCTCAAAACTTTTGGCCATGACTGTACAAGTGCACAAAGATATTACACATTCACCACGCGAAAAGTGGGCCTGTGTGTCCCCCAATGCCAGGGCTGAATTTTAGTCCCAGTCCGGCCCTGGTCGGGAGCATCATGCAGAAGCTATCCACAATAGATTTTCTTAACACTAGAACTACTGAGGTAGTCATTTTGACTACTTTGCACCATGTATTTCTATATAGGTGTCACAAGTCCAGTAGTTCTAGTGTTAAATGCTCTGCCTCAATGTGTTTCCCCCCTGCTTAATCAAAACACAGGGGTTCCTCAGGAGGCTTTGATTAACATAAATCCATGGGTCAATTAAAGTCCTGTACTCCACACATGGATCTAAGGCCTCCAACACACATCCGTGAAACACGTGCGTGTTTGGTCTGTTTCCGTATATACCGGAGACACGGACAAACGTGCACCAATGTTATGCTATGTTTGAGGTCACACGTGCGTTATTCCATATGGTCCGTGTGTCCATGTCCATGATACGTATGTGTTTCCATTTTGCACGGAAGCATGTCCGTTTTCTGCACGGAACATGCACACACGGACCCAATGGAACTCTATGGGTCCGTGAGCACACGTACGTGACACGGATGCATCTCCGTATGCGCCGTGTACGTTTTGTGCTTTTTTCTAGCGATGTCGGTCATTCTTTCTTTTTCTGTGTATGTCGGTCAATCTCCCTCAGTCCGTCGATCGGTCTCTCGGTCTTGTCTGTCCCTCTCTCTCTATGTCCATGTTGGTCAGTCTCCCCTTTCTCTCATACTCATCGTTCCCCGATCACCGGCGCGGCGCTGCACAGCTGTTAAAAAAACTCCGGCGGCTTTTACTATTTTGAAAAAGCCGGTCGCTCATTAATCAATCTCGTATTCCCTGCTTTCCCTGCCCACCGGCGCCTATGATTGGTTGCAGTGAGACACGTCCCCACGCTGAGTGACAGCTGTCTCACTGCAACCAATCACAGCCGCCGTTGGGCGTGTCAATATCGAGCAGGAAAATAAATAAATAAATAATTTTAAAAAAATGACGTGCGGTTCCCCTCATTTTGATACCAGCCAGGGTAAAGTCAAATGGCTGAAGGCTGGTATTCTCAGGATGGGGAGCCCCACATTATGGGGAACCCCCCAGCCTAAAAATATCAGCCAGCAGCCGCCCAGAATAGCCGTATCTATTAGATGTGACAGTTCTGGGACTGTACCCGGCTCTTCCTGATTTGCCCTGGTGCGTTGGCAATCGGGGTAATAAGGAGTTAATGGCAGCAGCCCATAGCTGCCACTAAGTCCAAGATTAATCATGTCAGGCGTCTCCCCGAGATACCTTCCATGATTAATCTGTAAGTTACAGTAAATAAACACATACACCCGAAGAAATCCTTTATTTGGAATAATAAACACTAACAAATACCCTCATTCACCACTTTATTAAGCCCGAAAAAGCCATCCATATCCGGCGTAATCCACGGAGGTCCCACGTCGCTTCCAGCTCTGCTACATGAAGGTGACAGGAGCAGCAGAAGAACCTCGCCGCTCCTGCCAGATCCACACAGCAACTGAGGTGAGCCACGCGATCAGCTGTGCTGTCACTCAGGTTACTCGCGGCTACCGCTGGATCCTCCAACTGTGACTGCAAATCGCCCGAGTGACAGCGATGAAGTCACAGGTGAGTTGCGGTCTCGGGTGGAGGATCCAGCTGACCGCGGGTAACCTGAGTGACAGCAGCGCTAATCGCGCCGCTCACTTCAGTCACTCAGGGGATTAGCGGTCACCGGTGAGTCCTGCACGGGTGACCACTAATCAGTATGCGACACAGACAGAGCCGCGGTATGAAAATGAAGTCGGGTGAAGTTCACCCGAGTTCATTCTCATTGCGCGCCGCTGTCTGCTGTCAGCGGGTATGTATCAATGACATTGTGCATCACACACGGAACATTCCACAAGGATAACACACGGACATGTCACTTACGCATCTCACGCACACACGGACATTCAACACGCACACACGGCTAGCATACGCAATACACACGGATGCCACACGTACCATAAAAACAGACTTGAAAACGGACCTGAAAAACGGACCGTATGACACGTGCGTGCTTTTCATGGATGTGTGTTGGAGGCCTAAGGAAAAGAGTATACTCTTGTGGCTAGCTTCTGCTTGATGGTGGTTAGTTTAAGGACGGCTATTATTGCATGCTAACGTTTATAACATTACTAACCAAGTGCATGAGAGGCGGAAGATATGGTGGATATCTAATCTGACATGCTGATTATGGTGTTGTGGTTGGTCGGTGAGCAACATAAAAAATCCTAAGCTGCTGATCTGGATACCACAAATCTTGTTCATCGTCTATTAAACTTGGATTTCTACTATATACTGTTAGGGCCAGGTGGACGGGCAGACCCAGGAGGTGGATCCACTGGGCCGAACTCCTTGATGATGGTAAGGGGTCCGGTAGCTGGAGCACTACAGGTAGCAGGACAGTCCGTGCAGAAGAGTATAATGGAGAAGTCCCTGGGACCACGGAGTCACTGATGGTAGTCCGGGTGACGGAGCTCAGGTTCGGAAGCCGAGATGATGTCAGGCGGAGTCCGGAACCGTTGGAGCGAGATGACGGGTCACCGGAGGGATCAGAGATGGTACGGACTGTCAGGATGGCAGATAGGCAGCGTTCGGGGTGCGGGATTCGGCAGGACCGGATGGCAAGGCAGGATCGGCTCTAGAAGAGAGAGAGGTGAGTATCTCACAGGAACACAAGGAGACCTGACTCCTAGCTTGGGAAACACGAAGAACAGGCCCCGGCCACTTGGACACTAAACCCCTTTATACCCTGTACCTGTGTGCTTCATTTCCTGTCAGTGGATGCTGGCCCTTTAAGAAAGGGTCAATGACCGCGCGCGCGCCCTAATGCGCATGCGCGCGGCCCGGGTGCCAGAAGCCAGAGCAGGAAGCTGTGAGGAGGAAGCAGCAGAGCCGGGCTGGGGCTGAGAAGCCGACGGGCGCCGGGAGCGGGGACCAGGACGCCTGGGAAGCGCAGGCAATGGAGGCTGGAGAGCGGGGAGCGGTGGAGACCGGACCGAAGAACCGGGGAGCGAGGCAGGGGAGCCGAGGAGCGTGGCAGGTGAGCCGGGGAGCAGGGCAGGGGACCCGGGGAGCGTGACATATACTAATCAACATGACAAGTAATGCATATCTACTAACATCTCATTGGAAAACTAGAAATTGCATGTGAATTAATGTACTATCTAACACTGTACCCGTAAGGCGATTATGATTTTTCTTTTGCAAATGCTTTTTTTCAGTGTTAATGTGATCCTTAAGTAGAGATCATCTAGGATTGGGTCATTAATGTGTATATGATCTTGTTTCCCTTATTTTTCTGTATCCTCCCCTTTCCTTTTCCTGCCCTCTACTATCTTTATTTAGGTATATTAAGAATTAGGGGGATTGGAGGGCATTAGGTAAAATTATGGTGGCGCAATCTTGCTCCTGACCTATTTGGACATTTTTCTACTGATCAGGCAGGATGGTAAAATTGATGGTAATTTATCTGCCTGGTAGGCAAATGCCTTGCCTTATCTATAGTACTGGGAAATGAAAATAGTTATGGTCTATATGGTGAATTGTATTTATAGTGTTTTTCTATGAGTGTGTTTTATAACAATATTAGTAAAGTACAAATTTTTATAAAAGTTGGGGTAAAATATATTTTTGAATTTTGTTTTCTGGTACATCTGAACTGATAGTGATCAGTCATAAAACAATGACCGCCCACTGTGTACTTCAGACAGGGACTGAGCCGCAGCGATCAGTGATGACATCACTCAGTTTAGTTGCAACCACAGCTGGAGGTTCCCACGGCCCTCCATCTGTATCCACAGGTATTCTGACCTCAGGGAACCTCAATGAATTTTCACAGACCTGCATCTACTGCCAGAAAACTGCGGGGGGTTTTGCCAAGAGATGCAGATTTGGTGCTGAAATTTTTACACCATATTACTGCACCCAATCTACACCTCCTGGCAGAAAAATGCATCACTAACGCATGCGGTATGATGCAGTAGGGATAAGTTTTTTTGCCAGGAAGTATAGATTGGCTGCAGGAATATGATGTAAAAATATAATCACTAAATTTGCATCTCTTGCCCCAACAATGCAGCAAAAAAAATAAAATTATTTTGACGCCGTTTCAGTGCAGTTTTCTGCCAGGAGGTGCAAATTTGCTGCTGAAAGCTGGAGCAGATATTTCAGTAAGAAATTTGCAGTTCCTGGAAGAAAACCGCACCGAAACGACATGAAAACCGTTTTTGTGTATTTTTTTGGTAAGAGATTCAGATTTGGTGGATGCGACAATCCTGGGCGGCTACAGGATGCTATCTTTAGGCTCATGAGCTCCAAATAACGATGGGTCTCCCCAGCCTAAAAATACCAGCCCTCAGCTGTAGGGCTTTATCATGGCTGGGTATCAAAATTGGGGGTGACAGCTAGAGATGAGCCACCTCCCTGGAGTTCGAGTTCGGTTCGTTGAACGGTACCCCGTTCGACGAGCCGTTCAACGAGCCGTTCGACGAACCTCTCGAACTCCATTGAAAACAATGAGAGGCAATCACAAACACATAAAAACACATTATAAATATACACATACAGTTAATAAACATTGCCATAACACTTACCGGTCCCCGCGATCCGTCCTGCACTCTGTCTCATGTCGCTATTCCTTCTGATGATCGTTGCGTCCTCCCGGTAACCAGCACTGACAGGACCTTCCGTGATGTCAAAATAGCCATGTGACCATTCACATGTCTGTTATCTCATTGGCTACAGACTGGTCACATGACTATGAAGAGTCATGTAGGACCTGTCAGTGCATCTCTTCAGTACGCAGTGATCGTTTGTGCATCCCCGTGTATCGGAGACATGCTCTGGCACACGGTCGGGTTCCCGGTCTGCTTCCCCGTTCCGTTATAAATCGGCTGCCACAGTCGGTCAATAACTAATATCACAGTTGCTATAGCAACGCGCCTGTCAGTGTTGACGTCACCGCTTACAAGCAGCAGCTCCTTCTCACTCACGGAGTAAAAACACTGCACGGGAAACAGCGTCTTCCCTAATGCAGCGCTGCTAATGTAGCAGAGCTGCATGTGTTGAAGGAGAAAGAAAACAGAAGAGCCGGATCTTGGAGGGATAAGAGGGAGTAATGAACATTAGAGTCTCTAATGTGTCTGTGTATTTATTTCTATTAAATTATTTTTTCTCTGTGTGGTGTCTTTTTTTAACCCTTTATTGGAGATTCTTAATGGCTGGGTCAAACTTGCCTGACATTAAGAATCTTTGGCTTAATACTAGCTAGTAAAACAAAGCCAGTATTAACCCATTATTACCCAGCAAGCCACCGTCACCAAGGCTGTTGGAAGAGTTGATACAGCGCCAGATGATGGCACTTCTATGAAATCGCCATTTTCTGGGGCGGCTGCGGATTGCAATTCGCAGCAGAGGCGCCCAGAAACCTCGGGCTAACCTGTGCTGCGGATTCCAATCCCCAGCTGCCTAGTTGTACCTGGCTGGACACAAAAATATGGCGAAGCCCACATCATTTGTTTTTTAATTTTTTCATGAAATTCATGAAATAATTAAAAAACGGGCTTCCCTATATTTTTAGTTCCCAGCTGGGTACAAATAGGCAGCTGGGGGTTGGTGGCAGCCGTACCTGCCTGCTGTACCTGGCTAGCATACAAAAACATGGCGAAGCGCACGTCATTTTTTTGGTGGGCAAAAAACTCCTGCATACAGTCCTGGATGGAGGTAGAAAGAGGTTTTCTGCCCAGCTCACCTGTGTGATGGAAGCCAGTAATCCTGGGCTGTGCACGGAGAAGAGGTTTGGAGAGCCAGTCCATGTGCATTGAAATTGGTTAAAGGATTTCACCAGCACAAAACTCCAGGCATTTTGTTCTTTAAAATAAAACTTCCTTTATTTTCTTATCATTAAAAAGTCCATGCTATGGTGGTCAAGCCCATGTCAGAGAGGACGCGTTTCGAACATCCAGTTCTTATTCAGTCTCTAAACCATCTAGTCACAGAACTGTTTAAAAAGGGCTGAACCCAAACATGTGATCAAATGCAAGGAGAGAGCAAGACAATTACAAAAACATTAACCCCTTGAGTTATATCACTCCATATAATGCTTATAACACTTATATATATACAAAGTATTTTTTTAGCCAGATTAATATGCAAACATCAATTCATTTCTTTTATTTAAACCTTTCGGAAATCTTGTGCCCATTAAAAACATCCATTTTATTTCTCTCTGAAAGAGGATATCTTTCAAATTTCCACCCCTTCTAGGTAGTTGAATTTTTTCAATGGCATTGACATGCCTGTTAAATTATGAGGATATAACTCAAGGGGTTAATGTTTTTGTAATTGTCTTGCTCTCTCCTTGCATTTGATCACATGTTTGGGTTCAGCCCTTTTTAAACAGTTCTGTGACTAGATGGTTTAGAGACTGAATAAGAACTGGATGTTCGAAACGCGTCCTCTCTGACATGGGCTTGACCACCATAGCATGGACTTTTTAATGATAAGAAAATAAAGGAAGTTTTATTTTAAAGAACAAAATGCCTGGAGTTTTGTGCTGGTGAAATCCTTTAACCAATTTCAGTCCTGGATGGAGTATGCTGAGCCTTGTAGTTCTGCAGCTGCTGTCTGCTCTCCTGCTTATGTGACGCCCTGGACACCCAGGGATCACAGGTCACTACACACTCCACATACACCCCCACCCTAGTAAGGTACCATCAGTCAACCAAAGACCTGATTGCCTCCCTCAGAGTCAGACAGGCACATCAGGTGGGCGGAGTCAGGCGGATAGACACGCCTGTGACGACATGGACACTCAGTGACTAGTATGGGTTAAAGTTTCTTAAAATTCAGCCAGACGTATTGTTCTTCTGTGTGTTAACTCATGTTTGCTAAACTATTGTTTGGGACCAGACCCTTCGGAGTAATCATTGTAATGTAGTTGTGTATTGCTAATCGAATGTAAATTACCTTAGTTAGCAATTGTCTAGTCTGTGTATTTCAGACTACATGTAGATATCCTCAGTCTTTCTATCCACATCATTTAAATGAACATTATCCATGCAGCTTGAAATTCCTCCAATAAGAGAAGCAACCTTGTACAACCAATCCGATAAGGGCACAGTTTATCCTAAGGGAAGGTTATGGCTATAAAAGGGATTTTTTTAAGTCACCAGTGGTTGATGGATGTGCATGATCCAGTCTAAGCTCTTAGGAGCTGACTAGAGGATCAGAACCAGGATACCTTGTGGACTCGGTCTAGGGACTTTGGCTCCAACTAGAGGAACACTTGGCTACATGGCTTCAACCTAGGAACTCCGATTCCGGTTGGAGACCATAACCATAGTCTAGGAATTTCGACTCCGGCTGCCAGGATTATATCATCATACCAGAGACTACTTAAGGAAGAAACCCAGGTTGGGACAATTTGGTCACCTGGCTACAGACTTTGCAGACCTCACACAGCTTCCTAAATCTGGCGCTATTCCTTTCTCGGTGGGTGCCCGCCGAAAGCGGGGTGCTGCTGGATTGGGGTAAGTGGCCCTGGAAGCTCTGAGGCATGGACATTCTAAATCCCTGGTGAACCAGCGGAAGGGTGAGACTCTGTTGCCTGTTACATTTGTGTGTTTTGCTGGTTATGTGCTATGTGCTGTTAATTGTTTGGGGATCCAATAAAGTCTTAATATTGTGATTCCCTCACCCTGTGTTGTCTGAGTAGTGTTCCGCCGACGGTTAAGGAGGTCGTGCATTCAGTTGGGATGAGCCTTGAGCCATGCTGTCTTTCTAAAGGCGGCTGGACCAGCGGACGAGAGCACCCACTGAGCCCCGTGTCTCCACAACGCCCTCTGAGTAGTCTGCTGGCCTGAGGCAGGAAACACAAGCAGATAGAGATCGAGATTAAGTTTGGAAGTGAGAGGAGTACAGTTCTGCGTGGGGCCTGGGTTGGAGCCTAGGACCCCCAATCAGTCAGGCAGGCAGACGGTAGTGGCCGCCTGCAGGAGACCGGGAATACGACTGGTGGAACCGTAAGGGACCAGGACAGGGTAATGGCCCGCCGGAACCGAACCAGGGAGCCAACTGGATACCAGAGCACCAGGCAGGGTACTCAGACCCCGAACTAGGCTATAAGACACCACCATAGTCAAATCAACTGATTGCGGTCTGGACCTCAGGGGTTCATTCCCACCTAAGTCCCGATTGAAGGCAACAGCCCAACCCGTCCGGATAGGAGCCACCGCCAAGGGCCAGCGTCTGCGGGCAAATGGGCTCCTATGACACTTATACGCTGGGGAGCGGACTACCAGTGCCCAGGCACAGTAGTCAATATACATACACAGGTGCAGGATAAAGGCGGACATTGCCAACCAGACTGGGAAGCTGCAGCCGGCTGCGGGCCCCGTTCATCACCCCGTTTGGTTTACCAGTGACTGTGTGGTTTAATCGTGAGTACACCAGTGCCCTCAGGCACCGCACCACACCGCAACACTGCGCCCTGCACTCCGGCCCTCGCCAGCCGTGCCCCGGGACCAACATCCCCTAACCACGGAGGGGTCAACACCTAGCTGCGCTACTACACCGCTCCCGGTAGTCCCCGCACCTTCACCGCAGCGGTGGTGTCCACAATCACCACAACCCGTGGGTGGTGTCACGAACAATCATCCCAAAACCAAATACCCGCATCCCCTGCGTGTAGCGCCAACCTCCCTTGCAGAGCGACGTGACCCCCGGGTCCGTGAGAGGCTCGAGCCACCACCCGTAGAACGCGAGCCGAGGCGGTACACATACGCTAGTGAATGGAGCATGCTGAGCCTTGCCGTTCTGCAGCTGCTGTCTGCTCTCCTCCATACAGACAGACAGCAGCTGCAGAACTACAAGGCTCAGCATACTCCATCCAGGACTGTATGCAGGACTTTTTGCCCCCCAAAAAAATTATTTGAGCTTCGCCATATTTTTGTATGCTAGCCAGGTACAGCAGGCAGCTACGGGCTGCCCCCAATCCCCAGCTGCCTATTTGTACCCGGCTGGAAACAAAAATATAGCGAAGCCCTTTTTTTATTAATTATTTCATGAATTTTATGAAATAATTCAAAAACAAATGACGTGGACTTCGCCATATTTTTGTATGCTAGCCAGGTACAGCAGGCACCTACGGGCTGACCCCAACCCCCAGCTCCCTATTTGCACCCGGCTGGAAACAAAAATCTAGGGAAGCCCTTTTTTTTATTAATTATTTCATGAATTTCATGAAATAATTCAAAAATAAATGACGTGGGCTTTGCCATAGTTTTGTATGCTAGCCAGGTACAGCAGGCACCTACGAGCTGCCACCAACCCCCAGCTGCCTATTTGTACCCGGCTGGGAACCAATAATATAGGGAAGCCCTTTTTTTATTATTTCATGAATTTCATGAAATAATTCAAAAACAAATGACGTGGGCTTCGCCATATTTTTGTGTCCAGCCAGGTACAACTAGGCAGCTGGGGATTGGAATCCACAGCACAGGTTGGCCTGAGCTTTCTGGACCCCTCTGCTGCGAATTGCAGTCCGCAGCCACCCCAGAAAATGGCGCTTTCATAGAAGCGCCATCTTCTGGCGCTGTATCCAACTCCTCCAGCTGCCCTGGTGATGGGTGGCTCGCTGGGTAATAATGGGGTTGGGGATAGCTGTATATTATCAACTGGCCCTAAGCCCGAAATTCATGGTGTCACGCCAATATTAGACATGGCCACCATGAATTTCTAGTACCGATAAAAAAACCTACAACACTCAGAAAAATATTTTTATTATGAATAAAACACAACACAATTAGTGACTCCATCTTTATTGAAATAAAGAACCCCCCTCCACAGTAATCCTGGGTCAAGGGTCCCGCGCCGTCCAATCCGGATCCAATATAATCTGATCGGTTTTCTGGAAGGCAAAGCGATCAGATGATGTGTCAGGTTCCAGGGCCTGAATCACATGACACAGCAGCTGATTGTATAAACGGCTTTCGTACAATAAGCTGATGCATCAGTGAAAAAAATAACAAAAATCTACACACTTCTGTGCAGACTCCTGTCTGACGAACAAAAAAAATGAGAGAAAGAGGGAAAAGGAGAGAAAAGGAGAGAGAAAAAGAGGGAAAGAAAGAAAGAGAGAGAGAAAGAAAGAAAGAGAAAAAGAAAGAGAGAGAGAGAAAGAAAGAAAGAAAGAAAGAGAGAGAAAGAAAGCGAGAAAGAGAGAGAAAGAATGAGAGAAAGAAAGAGAGAGAGAGAGAGAGAGAAAGAAAGAGAGAGAGAAAGAAAGAAAGAAAGAAAGAAAGAAAGAAAGAAAGAAAGAAAGAAAGAAAGAAAGAAAGAAAAAAAATACAACCAGAGAGACAGACAAATATAGATGGGGAAAGACACAGACCTTGATAGATGATGTCCGGCTACTCCCCTCTGTGCATAATTAAAATACTAATATTGCATAATTAATTATAAATAAAGAATAATCATTAATTAATTTAAAATTTAAAATAAAATAAAAAAAAAAAAAAAACTTCACTGGGATTAGAACTCACGACCTTATGCTTCATAGGCAATCTTGCTATCTATGAAAAGCATAGCCAGATTTTGTAGTCTTGAAGCCTGCAGTGCTGACTGAAGTCTCTGCTGACATTGCTATGTCACGTGGACCTGATACAGCGCAACGGTGTTCTACGGTGCTGCTACATCTTGAGGGATCAGAGATGACAGTGTCGTATGGATTACGTCGGACCTGGAGGGGTATTGGAGAATTTTAATAAAATGGTGAAACTGTGTTTTTTTGTCTTTTATTCCAAATAAAGATTTTTTCGCGGTGTGTTTATTTACTTTCACTTTATAGATAATAATTATAATTTAAAATTATAAATAAATTAAAAAAAATTCTTTACTGGGACCAGAACTTCCAACCTTATGCTTCTTAGGTGGGCGCTTTATCCACTAGTCTATAGCCATTAACAGTATACAAAGGCAGATTTTCTAATCTTAAAGTCTGGATTGCTGACTGAAGTCTCTGCTAACCGCATGAGTCACTTCATTGCTACGCTGTCACTACATCTTGAGGGAGCAGAGATGACAGTGTTGTGTGGATTACATCGGACCTGTAGGGGTATTTTTGGGATTAATAAAGGGGTGTACCAGGGTTGTTTTTTGTCTTTTGTTCCAAATAAAGGATTTTTCGCGGTGTGTGTTTCTTTACTTTAGCTTTCAGTTTAATCATGAAAGGTGACTCGGGGAGACGCCTGGCATGATTAAACTCATTATGACCCCAATTGCCACCGCACCAGGGCAATTCGGGATGAGCTGGGTAGAGTCCCCCAGGACAGTCGCACCTAATGGATGCGGCAATTCTGAGCGGCTGCTGGGTGATATTGTTAGGGTAGTGGGCTCCCGATAACGTGGAGCTCTCCTTCCTGACAATACCAGCCTCCAGCTGTGTGGCTTTGTAAGGGGTGGGCAGACCCCTTACAAAGAAGCATAGTCTACCCGGAATGTTGTTATTAATAAAAATGTTTTTATTATTATTATATTGTTTTAGTGGGTTCCCCACAGTGGAGAGGAGGAGCCGGCAGAAGCAAGGGGAGGGAAGAGAGGTGTTGTTGAGGAAAGTGTGAGATTAGAAGGCAGTTGTGTCCGGGACGGGAGAGAAGAAGCAGAGCAGGGGCAGAGTGTGGGAGCTGGAAGAACAGGGAAGCCGGAGAGAAAAGGAGCGGGAGGAACCTCATAGTGCGAAGCAGTCCCGGTGTGGGTCTGGGCTGTGGGTAGCCATAAGTGGGAGCCAGGTGAAGAAGATTAGCCGGGCACATCCCCACTGGAGGAGACGTCAGGACAGGCTTTCCCCAGCTAAAGAAGTGTAACGTCATCTTTTACTGCCATGTGTGTGAAGAAGTTGTGAACAATAAAATGCCTTCTGGTTTCACTGAATCATGCCTGAAGAGTGTTTGTACGTCGGACAACATGTGCACCACCACACTCTGCCCCACCAAGACATCTCCTGTCCCGATAGTGACGGCGGAGCCAGGGGTAAGCCTGACAGGAGGGGCCACGACTACAATCCCCGAGGCACCCCTGGCACCCCGTTACATGTGGCGTAGTCGGCAGGATGCGGATTGTATGCAAAGGGTCCCGACCCAAGAAGACGGAGATCAAGTGGTGCCTAGGGCACAGGATCCGGATTATTGGAGAAGAGTCCCGATCCCATGGTGGGAAGAGGAAGAAGTGCCTAAGGCGTTGGACCGGGCACAAGATGGCGGCAAGATGGCCGTCGTCTTCAAGGACATAGAAAGCGCGCGAAGAATTGGCGCCAAAAGAAGAGCCTGGGGCTGGCCGGTGCCGAAAAAGAAGTTCAGAGTACTCCGCCCAAAGAGGGGAGGTGCCGGTCCCAGGGCACGGATGAAGATATGTGAAATGGGCGGTGTTCCAGAGAAAAAGAAGAACCGCCGCGGAGGGGTTGAGCTGTTGTGTGAGACTGGGGGTGGAGTATACCCAAGAGCGGGAAAAGTAAGCCCGCCTCCACTTCCTCCAGCATCTCCACCGACCCTGACGCCCTTACCAGAGACACGTACTACAGGCAAGATGGAGAACGCCGAGGAACTACAAACTGCGTTGATCGCGCCTGGTCTGGAGAGAAGACACCAGAAGCAGATTGCGGCTGCGTCTGCGGAGGGATTTCCCTCTCATTTACCGGCTGTACCCGGAGGACCGGGGCGGGCCACAAAAGTGACCTGGGTGATGACTTGGGACGCCGTGACCGGAGAGACCACGACCGAGGTCCGAGCAACTTATACCGCTCAGCTGCCATTGGGGAACCGGCCCCTGGGAACCCCATACCCATACCTGGAGACACCCCCGCCAGTCGCGGTGGGATCCGCGACACACGTTCCAGTTCCGGCTCCGGAAGAATCACACGCCCGGAAGCTAGAGAGGGACGATTGGGGCTTCTTTTGGGACCCAGTACAGCCGTCACCCCTGCCTCAACGAGAGTCCCCATCACCAGAACCGGACCCGGTACAGGAGAGGCTGCTTGCCGAGACCGTCGCCCGGGAAATGATGGCTGGTCCCCGGAGTGCGGAGTTCGAGCAACAGTGTACCATAGGAACTGTGGTAAAATTTAACCAGAAGGAAGGGTATGGCTTCATCGAAGATGAGGAAACCGGTGACCACTACTTCTATAACAGAGTGAACCTGGACATTGAAGGCCTGCCGCAGCGGCTGCACACGTTATATCCGGGAGAAAAAGTGCGGTTTATGAGAGAGGTGGGATGCCGAGGCCTCTTTGCGGTCGGAGTAACCCGGATGCCTACTACTCAAGAGGCTGCTCAATGGCAGCAAGAACTAGAGTGGGAGGAATGCCAGTACCGGCGGCGGTCGCAGCAAAGACCGGTACTAACTGAGCTCTCCCACCCGAGACATACACTGGCCGTAGCCCCGGAAATCATGCCCGGACCGAGCGCTGACCCGGAGAAGGGGACCCCGGCGGTGTTGGCTATCCACCAAAACCTGACCACTCATCCGGTCATCGTCATGGGCAGCCCTCAGCCGTCCCGTGCAGCGACCCCCTCACCCCCGTCGGGGGTAGAAGAGACAAAGCCGGAGACTGAGACAGCGGAGCAAACCGCCAACTACGAGCCCTTCCGGAGGCTGCGCCGGTTGCCCGGGCAGTCCTTGTCGGAGTACGTGAAAGCCCAACGAGCTGAATGGCAACGGGCCTACCATCCGGAATGACTTCTCAAGACCGGAAGATGGCGGGCCTGTTGTTGTTAAACACCGGCGTTGTTTCGAGCCGGAAGAAGTTTGCTGTTCGTACCGTTCAAGTTACTGAGCCCGGAGAGAGCCTGAAGCTGGACTGAGCCAGAGGCTCCCTTCGCGTCGTTAAGAAGATGTTACCGAGATGTGTCCCTGCCGTCTAACGTCTAAGACCGGGAGTGCTGCAAAAGCCTCCGGGCAGAAACTCCAATAAGACCGGGAGTGCCTGCCGACGGCCTCCGGGCACGGCTAAGACCAGGAGCTTCCAGGAGGAACTCCGGGCACTGGACTGGTGCGCCTCTTGCGGTTGCCCAAAGGTGAACATGTTTTTAGTTTCATTGAAATGATGTTGTTGCCTTTTACGTGTAGTTTTAGACTCATGCCTTGCCGGGACGCTTAGGCTTAAAGAGGGGAGGTATGTAAGGGGTGGGCAGACCCCTTACAAAGAAGCATAGTCTACCCGGAATGTTGTTATTAATAAAAATGTTTTTATTATTATTATATTGTTTTAGTGGGTTCCCCTAGTGGCCGGGTGGGACGGCTGTCACCACAGTGGAGAGGAGGAGCCGGCAGAAGCAAGGGGAGGGAAGAGAAGTGTTGTTGAGGAAAGTGTGAGATTAGAAGGCAGTTGTGTCCGGGACGGGAGAGACGAAGCAGAGCAGGGGCAGAGTGTGGGAGCTGGAAGAACAGGGAAGCCGGAGAGAAAAGGAGCAGGCGGAACCTCATAGTGCGAAGCAGTCCCGGTGTGGGTCCGGGCTGTAGGTAGCCATAAGTGGGAGCCAGGTGAAGAAGATTAGCCGGGCACATCCCCACTGGAGGAGACGTCAGGACAGGCTTTCCCCAGCTAAAGAAGTGTAACGTCATCTTTTACTGCCGTGTGTGTGAAGAAGTTGTGAACAATAAAATGCCTTCTGGTTTCACTGAATCACGCCTGAAGAGTGTTTGTACGTCGGACAACATGTGCACTACCACACTCTGCCCCACCAAGACATCTCCTGTCCCGATAGTGACGGCAGAGCCAGGGGTAAGCCTGACAGGAGGGGCCACGACTACAATCCCCGAGGCACCCCTGGCACCCCGTTACAGCTTCATCCTGGCTGGTATCAAATATGGGGGAACCGCATTTTGTTTTATTATTTATTTATTTATTTTACTGCACAATATAGACCCGCCCGCCGGTGGCTGTGATTGGTTGCAGTGAGACAGCTGTCACTCAGCTTGGGGACGTGTCTGACTGCAACCAATCATAGGCGCCGGTGGGCGGGGAAAGCACGGAATAACTAATTGACTAATGAAGCGGCAGCCATTTTCTAAAGAGGAAAAGACGCCGCAGATTTGTGACAGCCGTGCAGCGAGACGCCCATGATCAGTGAGTAGGAAAGGGAGAGGGATTGTGCTGGGGACGCAGGATACATGCAGATAGCAACGTCTGCACATAGCCTTACTGTGAAAAGCCACGTTTTTGGTGATAGTACCGTTATAGAACGTAACTCGAACTGTCGAGCTTTTAGCAAAAAGCTCGAGTTCGAGTTCGATCTCGAGCACCCCCAAAATCACTCGAACATGAAATTGGCGAACCTCGAAGATTGCTCAATTCTAGTGACATCATGTCATTTTTTTTAATTATTTATTTAAATAATAATTAAAAATAATGTATGCAATTCCTCTTATTTTAATACACAGCCAAAATAAGTTGGGGGCTGGGGGCTGCAGTCTGTAGTTGTGGGCTTTATATGTGCTGAGTATCATAATATGGGGGACCTTACACGAATTTTTTATTTAGTTATTTATTTATTTTTATACAATGATAGGGATGTGCAGACGGAGCCTGTGATTGGAAGCAGCCAGACGCGTTGTCACACAGGCTGGGGGCGCGTCTGACTGCAATCAATCAAAGATGCTGGTGGGTGGGGAAAGTAGTGGATATGAATGAGCGTAATGTGCGGTCTCAAAACTGAATGGGTGACCGCATGAGTAGTTACAGCCGTGCCATAGCCTCTGTATATATGAACCACCTGCTCCTATCCCTTCTACCACCATTTTTAAAGGCTGGATTCTGGTACTCATAGACTGACATGGGCACCAGGTCCGGCCAGGTATCCATGATCAATTCTCGGCCGGACCTCATTTTTTTTAAAGTCTGGTTAGTCTTGCTGATTCCGGATATCTGCAAGTTCACGCATCTTTACGCCTTATACTTTTCTCCCCATTACTTCCCTTTCACACTTTACCTTCTGTAGTGCTTCTTCACATTTTTCTCTCCCATACTGTCCTCTCACGATTTCTTCCCATTCTGTCTCCTCACACTTCCACCATACTGTCCTCTGTTATTTTCCCTCCATACTATCTCCTTACACTCACCCCATACTGTTCCATCACACTTTTATTGGCCCTTCACATTAGGCCCTTACTGCCCACTCACACTCCCCTCCATACTGTCCCCTCTCATATTCCTCCAAATTCTCCCCTCACACTTTTCTCTCCTATAAAGACCCTCATATTTTTTCCTCCCAAACTGTCTCCTCACAATTCTCCATATACTGTTCCCTCACACAAGCCCTCATAATGTCCCCTCACACTTTTTTCATCCATACTCACAACTTACACTTTTCTCTTCTATATAACCCCTAAAAATTTCCTTTCCTGAATGTCCCTGCCATACTGAGTCCATGACACTTCCCCCACATACTGCCAACTAATACTTCATACTGTCTCCTTACATTCCCCCAACATTGTTCAGTCATACTTTTCCCTCATACATTGTTCCCTTTTATTTTCTCCTAATTTTTTCTTCCCAAACTCTTCCCTCACACTTTCCCTCCAATGCTGCCGCTTTCACGTTTTTGCCCTATACACTCCTAAACTGTCTCTTCACATTTACCTTGCATACAGTCCCTCAAAATTCCCCCTCCTCCTGCCCCTTCACACTTTTTCCTCACACCGCATACTGAGCCCTCACACTTTACTCCTCCATAGTGCCTTCACACTCCATCCCCATAGTGCCCACTCACACTCCCTCACATATTGTCCCCTCCAACTCTCCCATGTTGTTTCTTGCAATTTTAACACCTATTAACACACTTTTCTCCCTTAATACTGTCCCCTCAAATTCCCCCATTCTGTTCCTCCCCACTTTTCCTCCATACTGTCACATCATACTTTTCTCTGTCCATTATGTCCTCTCACACTTTTCCTCCCAAAATTGCCCACTTACACTTTTTCTTCATACTATCCTTTTATAGTTTTGCTCATATTGCCCCCTCACATTTATCCTTCCATTCTATCCCCTCAAACTCTACTCACCATACTGTCCCCTCATATACTTTCCCCCACACTGTACCTTCATAATACCACATTGGTTCCTCACACGTTTCCACACTTATACTGTCCCCTCACACTTTCACCCCAAAACTTACTGCCCACTCACATTCTCCCTGTACTGTCTCATCATACTTTTATCAGCCCATGCTTTCTCCTCACATTTTCATGCCAAAACTGTTCCTTTACCCTTCTCTCACACTGTCAATGTGGCGCCCCTGAGGCTTCGGTTGCCACAGGGTACTGCACCTCAGTTGAGGTGCAGCGCTCAACCCGGAAACAGAGGTGGCCGGTACCGGTTTCACCACTTACACATCTGAAACACAAAACCATTTTGCCCTCCGCATTGGGGACCGGGCTAGGGTAGGGTCCTAAGGCAGTCACCAAACATGGGGGGCAGCCACCCACTAATGACAGGGACCCGGGGGAGGAGCAGCCACCAGTGGGAGTCAGGAGCTAACACAACAGTTAGAGAGTTCTCCAGCAGGAGAGGAAAGGAGCAGACGGTCTCACCGGTAGCTCTAGTGGGACACAGGAGTTTATACGGTTGCTGAAGGGAGAGCTTCATTGCTCCCTCGGGACCGATGCCACACTGGGAGCAGTGCTCTAGGGAAGATCATGCTTCAAGCTGGTTTCCAGAATTTGCCAGGACGGGGAGATTGCATGTCTCACTAGCCAACACAGTGCCTGAAGCACAGTGCCATATAGGATCCGGGGCCTTGATCTGTGTCAGGCCCCATTGCGGAACCACGGCCCCTGCAAATGGGACGGGAGTTTCACTCAACACGGAAGGGTCTCCAAGTAGCTTTAAGCCACGGGGATCCATCTTACATGGCGCTAGGAGGAAGGGCCCACCGACCACTACACTGGACTGTGTAAGCCTGTTATTGCCGACGCCGCAGCCCCGTGCCTCAGCGCCTGCCATTACTGCTCCCCAGGGCCCGCTCTACCTGTGGGATGCGATACCATCTTTGCTGCTACTACCATCCACCCCGGAGGACAGCGACAACAGCGGCAGCTAACCCCTGGCCGTGTACCACAGGTGGCGTCACAACAACAACCCCCATCATCACCTCCTATCTACCCCCTTTTATTGTGGACACCTCGGGGCACGAAATCGGGCAGGTCACCTCGACATCCCAGACCTCCATACTGGCCCGGTGACGAGTAACAGGTATCAGACCGTACCTGAACCCCCTGCCCCCCTGGGCTTCCCCCTTTGGCATCACGAACAGGATAACATGCCTGGGTAAAACTCGGGTACTGTGCACCCTTACAGACTGAATGTTTAAAGAACTGTTTAATTGAAAAGTTTGCAACCAGTGGCCATTATTGAACAGCAAGCGGTCAAAGAAAGCCCGCCCTTCGCGGGTTGGCAGGAAGAGTGGCGCAAGGAGGAGGTCGGTACTGGTTTCACCACTTACACAACTCAAGCACACAACCAGGTTGCCCTCCCCATTGGGGACCGGGCTAGGGTAGGGTCCTAAGGCAGTCACCAAACATGGAGGGCAGCCACCCACTAGGGACAGGGACCCGGGGGAGCAGCATCCACCAGGGCGAGTCGGGAGCCAACACAACAGTTAGAGAGTTCTCCAGCAGGATAGGAAAGGCGCAGACGGTCTCACTGGTGGCTCTGGTGGGACACAGGAGTTCATATGGTTGCCGAGAGGAGAGTTTCATTGCCTGAAGCACAGTGCCATATAGGATCCGGGGCCTTGATCTGCGTCAGGCCCCAATGCGGAACCATGGCACCTGCAAACGGGACGGGAGTTTCACTCAACACGGACTGGGGTTCCCAAGTAGCTTTAAGCCACGGGGATCAGGGGGTTCAGGTACGATATGATACCTGTTACTCGTCACCGGGCCAGTATGGAGGTCTGGGATGTTACAGTGACCTGCACGGGGATCCATCTTACACAGCACTAGGAGGAAGGATCCACCGACCACTACACCGGACTGACCTCCGAAGGGATCCGGGTTCGACAGGGTCCATCACAGCGGGTGACCGGTACTACCCAGGTGCACGGCATAACAGTGAGCAAAAACAACCTGGAACTGCAGAGACTGTGTCAGCCTGTTATTGCCGGCGTCGGCTCCTGCCATTACTACTCCCATCATCAACCTCCCTGGGCCCACTCTATCTGTGGGGAGCGAAACCAACTTTGCTGCTACTACCATCTGCTCTGGAGGACAGCGACAGCAGTGGCGGTTAACCCCTGGTCACGTACCACAGGTGGTGTCACGACAACAACCCCCATCATCACCTCCTATCTACCCCCTTTTATTGTGGACACCTCGGGGCGCGAAATCGGGCAGGCCACTGCTACATCCCAGACCTCCATACCGGCCCAGTGACGAGTAACAGGTACCAGACTGGACCTGAACCCCCTGCCCTTCTGGGTTCCACATCAACTCACACATTTCCTCCCCATATTGTTTCATCACATTTTTCCCCTCCATAGTGTCCCCTCACACTTTCTTCCAATACTGTTCCCCCACAATTTTATGCCCATGCTGTACCCTCACACTCCTCCCCACATAATGCACCCTTACACTTCTCCCTTATTTGTGATATCACATGGGATAGTATCTTGCTAATCTGCTAGGGCTCCTGCTGAAACTGTCTCGATTTTTACCCTTTTTACCCATGTGCTTTTTGTTATTTTGTTTGGAGTATTCTTCTCTCTTTTCCTTCCGGAGCCTATTCCTCTCCCACTACTAATTCAAATTGAGCTGTCTCCTATGCTACAAGTAGCTTTGCCTTTGCTTTACAGGAGAAGTGCAGGGACACTGAAGCTGCCTGGATCCAGTGATATGGACAGCCTCAGAAAATCTACTTGCTGGTAACCTAGACAATGAGAAGTATACTATAAAATTAAAAATTCCTAGTTTTAACCCCTTTAGCCCTGAGCCCATTTTCACCTTAATGAACAAGCCAATTTTTTTCCAATTCTGACCAGTGTCACTTTGACAGGTTATAACTCTGGAATGCTTCAACGGATCATGGTGATTTTGAGAATATTTTTTCCTGACATATTTAAATTCATGATAGTGGTAAAATTCTCATGATATTTTTTGTGTTTGTTTGTGAAAATATCAGAAATTAGGCGAAAATTTTGCAATTTTCAAACTTTGAAATTTTATCCCCAGAAATCTAAGAGCTATGTCACACAAAATAGTTAATAGATAACATTTCTCACATGTCTACTTTACATCAGTTCAATTTTGGAAACATATTTTTTTTTGTTAGGAAGTTAGAAGGGTTCAAAGTTCATCAGCAATTTCTCATTTCTCCAACAAAATTTACAAAACCATTTTTTTAGGCTCTACATCACATTTGAAGTTACTTTGAGAGGCCTAGGTGACAGAAAATACCCAAAAGTATCATCTAAAAACTGTACACATCACACTGCTCAAAACCACATCCAAGAGGTTTATTAACCCTTTAGGTGCTTCACAGAAACCAAAGTGAAAGGAAAAAATGAAAATTTTACTTTTTTACACAAAAATGTTATTTTAGCCATAAAATGTTGCATTTTCACCAGGGTATCAGGAAAAAATGCAACCTAAAATTTATTGTGCAATTTCTTCTGAGTACGCTGATACCTCATATGTGGTGGAAATCAACTGTTTGGGCGCATGGCAGTGTTCAGAACGGAAAAAACGCCATTTGACATTTTACAAGCAAAATTAGCTGGAATCATTAGCGGACACCATGTTGTGTTTGGAGACTCTGAGGTGCTTAAACAGTGGATCTCTCCCAAAAGGGAACCCATTTTAGAGACTACACCTGTCAAGAAATTTATCTAGATGTTTGATGAGCACCTTGAACCCCCCGGGGCTTCACAGAAGTTTATAACGTTGAGCCGTCAAAATAAAAAAATAAATTTTTAGCACAAAATTGTTACTTCAACTAGATAGCTTTTTTTCACAAAGGTATCAGGAAAAAATGCACCATAAAATGTATTGTGCAATTTCTCCTCAGTACGCAGATACCTCATTTGTGTGGAAATCAACTGTTTGGACACACGGCAGGGCTCGGAAAAGAAGGAGCGCCATTTGAATTTTTGAAAGCAAGATTAGCTGGAATCATTAGCGGATATCATGTTGTATTTAACCCCTGAAGTGCCTAAACAGTGAAGTGGTGACTAGAGATGAGCGAACCGGTCGCGGTTCGGCCCGAGGTCGGTTCGCCGAACGGGGGTCCCGTTCGAGTTCGGTTCATCGAACGTTCGACGAACCGAACTCGAACCAATAGGCTATAATGGGAGGCAATCACAAACACATAAAAATGCATTATAAATGTACACAAACAGTTAATAAACATTGCCATAACACTTACCGGTCCTCGCGATCCCTTCTGCACTCTGTCTCCTGCCGCTATCCATCCGATGATCGCTGAATCCTCCCGGTGACGGCACTGCCAGCAGAGATGCAGGACCTATCGTGACGTCAAAATAGCCATGTGACCAGTCACATGGCTATTATCTCATTGGCTACAGACTGGTCACATGACTATGACGCGTCATGTAGGACCTGCGAGTGCATCTCTCCGGTACACGGTGCACATATGTGTATCGCCGTGTACCGGCGACATGCTCTAGCACACGGTCGACTCCCCGTTCCGTTAAGGACCGGCTGACACAGCCGGTCATTAACGGAGATCACCGTTGCCATAGCAACACAGTTAGCGGTGACGTCACCGCTAACCGCGGCTCCGAGAGCACCGTTGCTATGGTAACGCGTCTGTCAGCATTACCGCTGTTACCGCTGACAGCCAGCACTGATCACTCACGGAGTGAAGGCTGCACGCTGCTTCCCGATTGTAGTGAGGATTGTAGTGAGGATGAGGTTCCCCAGCCCCAAGTGATGAGCTGGTGAACCTCATCCTCACTACAATCGTCACTACTACTACACTAGTGAGGATTGTAGTGAGGATGAGGTTCCCCAGCCCCAAGTGATGAGCTGGTGAACCTCATCCTCACTACAATCGTCACTACTACTACACTAGTGAGGATTGTAGTGAGGATGAGGTTCCCCAGCCCCAAGTGATGAGCTGGTGAACCTCATCCTCACTACAATCGTCACTACTACTACACTAGTGAGGATTGTAGCGAGGATGAGGTTCCCCAGCTCATCAAGTGATGAGCTGGGGAACCTCATCCTCACTACAATCGTCACTACTACTACACTAGAAAGAAAGAAGACAGAAGAGCAGGACCGTAGAGGGCTGACAGGGGGTAATAAAGATGGAGTCTCTAATGTGTCTGTGTATTTATTTCTATTAAAGTATTTTTTCTCTGTGTGGTGTTTTTTTTTAACCCTTTATTGGAGATTCTTAATGGCCGGGTCAAACGTGCCTGACATTAAGAATCTCTGGCTTAATACTGGCTAGTAAAACAAAGCCAGTATTAACTCATGATTACCCAACAAGCCACCCGGCTCCAGGGCTGTTGGAAGAGTTGGATACAGCGCCAGATGATGGCGCTTCTATGAGAGCGCCATTTTCTGGGACGGCTGCGGACTGAAATCCGCAGCAGAGGCGCCCAGAAACCTCGGGCTAACCTGTGCTGCGGATTCCAATCCCCAGCTGCCTAGTTGTACCCGGCTGGACACAAAAATGGGGCGAAGCTCACGTCATTTGTTTTTTAATTATTTCATGAAATAAGTGAAATAATTAAAAAAAAACGGGCTTCCCTATATTTTTGGTTCCCAGCCGGGTACAAATAGGCAACTGGGGGTTGGAGGCAGCCCGTGGCTGCCTGCTGTACCTGGCTAGCATACAAAAATATGGCGAAGCCCACGTCATTTTTTTGGTGGGCAAAAAACCTGCATACAGTCCTGGATGGAGTATGCTGAGCCTTGTAGTTCTGCAGCTGCTGTCTGCTCTTCTCCATACAGACAGACAGCAGCTGCAGAACTACAAGGCTCAGTATACTCCATCCAGGACTGTATGCAGAAGTTTTTTGCCCCCTGAAAAAATTATGTGGGCTTCGCCATATTTTTGTATGCTAGCCAGGTACAGCAGGCAGGTACGGCTGCCCCCAACCCCCAGTTGCCTATTTGTACCCGGCTGGGAACCAAAAATAAAGGGAAGCCCTTTTTTTATTATTTCATGAATTTCATGAAATAATTAGAAAACAAATGATGTAGGCTTCGCCCCATTTTTGTGTCCAGCCAGGTACAACTAGGCAGCTGGGGATTGGAATCCGCAGCACAGGTTGGCCTGAGCTTTCTGGGCCCCACTGCTGCGAATTGCAGTCTGCAGCCGCCTCAGAAAATGGCATTTTCATAGAAGCGCCATCTTCTGGCGCTGTATCCAACTCTTCCAGCACCTGCCTGCTATACCTGGCTAGCATACAAAAATATGGCGAAGCTCACGTCCTTTTTTTGTAGTTTTTTGGCAAAAAAAATAAAAAATGCTTCCCTGGATTTTCCATTGCCAGTGAAGGTAACACCAAGCAGTGGGGGTTAGCAGCCAGTAGCTGCTTGGATTACCCTTAGCTAGCAATACAAAAAATGCAGTGGGAGCCTATATATATTTTTTTTAATTATTTATTTAAATAACTAAAAATAAAATGGGCTTCCCTGTATTTTGATTGCTGGACATCACAGTGCTGTAAAAATAAATCTTTAAAAAAAATGACGTAGCGCTCCGCGGTATTTTTGATTCTCAGCGCAGATAAAGCAGACAGCTATGGGTTGCCACCCCCATCTGCCTGCCGTTACCTTGGTTGGCAATCAAAATACAGGGAAGCCATTAATTTTTTCTATTTAAAAAATAGTTAAAAAAAAAAATGACGTTGGGTCCCCCCATTTTTGATAGCCAGCTAAGGGTAAAGCAGACGGCTGTAGCCTGAAAACCACAGCTGGCAGCTTTACCGTGGTTGAGGATCCAATGTGGAGGTCCCCTCAGGCTCTTTTTTATAATTATTTTATAAATATTAATAATTACACAATAAAAGTAGGGTCCCCCCCAAATTGGATCACCAGCCAAGGTAAAGCGGACAGCTGTGGTCTGGTATTCTCAGGGTGGGAAGGTCCATAGTTATTGGGCCTTCACAGCCTAAAAATAGCAGGCCGCAGGCACCCCAGACGTGGCGCATCCACTAGATGCGCCAATCCTGGCGCTTCACCCCAGCTCATCCCGTGCCCTGGTGCAGTGGCAAACGGGGTAATAAATCGGGTTGATACTAGCTGTAAAGTAACCTGAGATCAAGCCCAGCAGTTTGTGATGTCATGGCGTCTATTAGATACCCAACATCATAAACTGTCAGTACTAACAAAAAAAAAAAAATCGACAAAAGAAATTTATTTGAAAAAACAGTCCCCAAAACATTTCCTCTTTCACCAATTTATTGTAAGAAAAAAAATAAAGGGGTCCCACGACGACTCTGGACCATCTAGAATATGGGGGGGAGACACTCAGGGAACGTATCCCCCATTTTCTAGGAGTGCGGACCCTTCATGTGAGGAGTGTGGGTGCAATGAATCTGCACTCACTCTTCTCGGGTCCACAGCAGCAGAGTCCATGTCGTAATGGTTGCTACCAAAGCTGCAATGCCCTGCTCATGAGGTAAGGGCATGCCTAATCAGGAGAACTACTGTAGAGGAAGCTCTGCTCACTGGTATATAGGTACTCAGAGGTAATAATAGATAAAATTAGTGAGTAACCTCGGCACTCTAAATCTCCCAGACTAAGTCAGTAAGTCACAACGGATAGTAATGCAAAATCACTCTTTATTGGTCCGTATTAAGAAAAACAATTTTTTCATAAGCATATATGTTTTTGTCCAAAACAAGTTACAAATGACGTTTCGGCCTGAGCCTTCGTCAGATTGGATTTATCTGCATGTAATCATGAAAAATGACAATAATCAGTATCACATAAGAGTGAGAGAACAATAACATAAACTCGAACAATGTAGAGGTACAATTGGGATGCAGCAAAAAAAATGCAACACAGCAAGAAATGAAACACATGATACAAATGTCATAATACAGTAGAAGGACAATATAGTAATGACAAATATGGGGTCAGAGTAGGCTTAGACAGCTCTGGTATGAAAGAGATGTCAATCATAAAGTAACATGTGCAGTAGGTGTAGAGCTACAGTATGCATGGCAGAGCTAATGGGTAGACCGACCATAGAAAAAGAACGGAGAAAAAGTGGAGAAAAAGTGGAGAAAAAAATGGAGAAAAAGTGGAGAATAAGTGGAGAAAAAGTGGAGAAAAAGTGGAGAAAAAGTGGAGAAAAAAATGTAGAAAAAGTGGAGAAAAAGTGGAGAAAAAGTGGAGAAAAAATGGAGAAAAAAATGTAGAAAAAGTGGAGAAAAAATGTAGAAAAAGTGGAGAAAAAATGGAGAAAAAGTGGAGCACCCTTTGGTGCCTTTCATGCTTAGCTTTGTATTTAGCCAAAAAAATGAAAAAAAAAAATGACGTACGGTTCCCCCTAGTTTTGTAGCCAGCTAGGGTAAAGCAGACGGCTGCAGCCTGCAGACCACAGCTGGCAACCTCACCTTGGCTGGTAATCCAAAACTGAGGGCACCCCACGCTGTTATTTTAAATTAAATAAATAATTTAAAAAAAAAACACGTAGGGGTCCCCCCAAAATTGGATCACCAGCCAAGGTAAAGCAGACAGCTGGGGTCTGAAATTCTCAGACTAGGGAGGTCCATGGTTATTGGACTCTCCCCAGCCTAAAAATAGCAGGCCGCAGCCGCCCCAGAAGTGGCGCATCCATTAGATGCGCCAATCCTGGTGCTTCGCCCCAGCTCATCCCGCGCCCTGGTGCGGTGACAAACGGGGTAATATATGGGGTTAATACCAGATGTGTAATGTCACCTGGCATCAAGCCCTGGGGTTGGTGAGGTCAGGCGTCTATCAGATACCCGACATCACCAACCCAGTCAGTAATAAAAAAAAATAGACGACAAACACATTTTTATTTGAAAAAAACACTCCCTAAAACATTCCCTCTTTAACCAATTTATTAGAATGAAAAACAAATCCAGGTCTGCTGTAATCCAAGGGGTTGCCATGACGATCCACACTGTCCCAGTCAATGAAGAGCAGGATGTTCCCCATTGGCTGGGAGAGCAGTGCAGTGACCTGAGCTAACATCAATGGGTCAGCCCAGGTCACTGCAGGACATGACAAGTGCTGCTGTCAGCGAAGTACATTACCTGCGCTGATCTCCAGCACACTGACAGCACCTGTCACTGAGTTCAATGACCGGCGCCTTCACACCAAGTATCGCGAGAGGCCCGTGACGTCACCGCTAGTCAGTCTCGGGTCGGAAGCGAGAGAAGGTGATGTGACAAGCGGCGGCCATGGAGGACAGTGACAGCGCTGAGGTCGGGATGGCGGGACTTCATCACCGCAGGTAAGCCGAGCGGGACCATGTGTGTGTGTGTGTGTGTGTGTGTGTGTGTACGTGTGTGTGTACGTGTGTGTGTGTGTGTGTGTGTGTGTACATGCCGCGGGCAGGAGGGGGTGCAGCGAGCTGAGCGGGGAAGTGTGGGCTTCCTGCACGTAACTAGGATAAACATCGGGTTACTAACCAAAGCGCTTTGGTTGGATACCCGATGTTTATCTTGGTTACCTGCTTCTGGCAGGCTGCCAGCGATGGCTCCTGCACACTGTAGCTGTAAAAAGCCCTGCTTTTTGCTGCTAGAACCGTTCTCGAACGTATCTAGAACTATCGAGCTTTTGCAAAAAGCTCGAGTTCTAGTTCGATCTCGAACAGCCCCCAAAATCACTCGAGCCTAGAACTGGAGAACCTCGAACCTAGAACCGCGCTCAACTCTAGTGGTGACCCCATTTTGGAAACTAGACTCCTAAACAAATTTATCTAGATGTTTGATGAGCACCTTAAACCATAGGAGGCGTCACAAAACTTTAAACCGTTGAGCCGTGAAAATTAAAAAAAAAAAGATTTACCACAATAAACCAACCAGATAGCTTTTTTTCCACAAGGGTATCAGGAAAAAAGTGCACCATAAAATTTATTGTGAAATTTGTCCTGAACATGCAGATACCTCATATGTGGTGGAAACCATTTGACTTCAAAATTTCCTGGAATCATTAGAGGACACCATGTTGCGTTTGGTGACCCCCTGAGGTGCCTAAACAGTGAAGCTGCCCCACAAGTTACTCCATTTTGGGAACTGCCCCCCTCAAGGAATTTATCTAGATATTTCTTGAGCACCTTGATTCCCTGGGGCTTCACAGAAGATTATAACGTTGAGCCGTGAAATAAAAAAATACATTTTTAACCACAAAATTGTTACTTCAATCAGATAGCTTTTTTTCACAAGGGTATGAGGAAAAAATGCACCATAAAATTTACTGTGCAATTTCTTTTGAGTATGCAGATACCTGATATGTAGTGGATATCAACTGTTTGGGTGCACAGCAGGGCTCGGAAGGGAAGGAGCGCTATTTGTCTGCAAAATTGTCTAGAATCAATAGCGGATGCCATGTCGCATTTGGAGAGCCCCTCAGGTGCCTAAACAGTGGAGCTCCCCCACAAGTAACTCCATTTTGGAAACTAGACCTCTCAAGGAATTTATCTAGATGTTTGGTGAGCACTTGGAACCCTGGGGACTTCACGGAATTTTATAACGTTGAGCTGTGAAAATGAAAAAATAAATTTTGAACCTAAAAAATGTTGCGTTAATGCCAATATTTTTAAATTCTCTAGGGTAATAGGAGATAACGAAGCATACAATTTGTTGTGCATTTTCTACTGAGAATGCCAGTATCCCATATGTGGTCGAAAACTACTTTTGAGGCACAGTACAAAATGAAGAAGGAAAGGATCACCATATTGGAGTGCAGATTTAGTTGGAATGATTTATGGGTGCCATATCACATTGACAGAGTTCTAAGGTGCCAGATAGAGTTGAGCGCGGTTCGAGGTTCTCCAGTTCGCGGCTCGAGTGATTTTGGGGGCTGTTCTAGATCGAACTAGAACTCGAGCTTTTTTGCTAAAGCTCGATAGTTCTAGATACGTTCGAGAACGGTTCTAGCAGCAAAAAAAACAGCTAATTCCTAGCTGGCTTTCCGCTGTAATAGTGTAAGTCACTCTGTGACTCACACTATTATGACATTTCAGTGTATAGTGTGCGGGAACAGCGCATTCAGATCACTGCTGTATGTATAATGGCGATCGCCATTTTTTTTTTTTTCCTTGTCTTCCTTCCCTAAGCGCGCGCGTGTAGTGGGGCGGGCCAGCATGTCAGCCAATCCCAGACACACACACAGCTAAGTGGACTTTTAGCCAGAGAAGCAACGGCATGTGTGATAGGATGTCCATGTCACATGTCCCTGATAGAGTTGAGCGCGGTTCGCGGTTCTCCAGTTCGCGGTTCGAGTGATTTTGGGGCTGTTCTAGATCGAACTAGAACTCGAGCTTTTTTGCTAAAATTTGTTAGTTCTAGATACGTTCGAGAACAGTTCTAGCAGCAAAAAGCAGGGCTTTTTACAGCTACAGTGTGCAGGAGCCATCGCTGGCAGCCTGCCACAAGCTGGTAACCAAGATAAACATCGGGTATCCAACCAAAGCGCTTTGGTTAGTAACCCAATGTTTATCCTAGTTACGTGCAGGAAGCCCACACTTCCCCGCTCAGCTCACTCCGCCCCCTCCTGCCCGCGGCATGTACACACGTACACACACACACACACACACACTCTGCACACACACTCTGCACACATGGTCCCGCTCGACTTACCTGCGGTGATGAAGTCCCGCCATCCTGACCTCAGCGCTGTCACTGTCCTCCATGGCCGCCGCTTGTCACATCACCTTCTCTCGCTTCCGACCCGAGACTGACTAGCAGTGACGTCACGGGCCTCTCGCGATACTTGGCTGTGAAGGCGGCGGTCATTGAACTCAGTGACAGGTGCTGTCAGCAGTGCAGGAGATCAGCGCAGGTAATGTATCTCGCTGACAGCAGCACTTGTCATGCCCTGCAGTGACCTGGGCTGACCCATTGATGTTAGCTCAGGTCACTGCATTGCTCTCCCAGCCAATGGGGAACATTCTGCTCTTCATTGACTGGGACAGTGTGGATCGTCATGGCAATCCCTTGGATTACACCAGACCTGGATTTGTTTTTCTTTCTAATAAATTGGTTAAAGAGGGAATGTTTTGGGGAGTGTTTTTTCAAATAAAAATGTGTTTGTCGTCTATTTTTTTTTATTACTGACTGGGTTGATGATGTCGGGTATCTGATAGACGCCTGACCTCACCAACCCCAGGGCTTGATGCCAGGTGACATTACACATCTGGAATTAACCCCATATATTACCCCGTTTGCCACCGCACCAGGGCGCGGGATGAGCTGGGGCGAAGCACCAGGATTGGCGCATCTAATGGATGCGCCACTTCTGGGGCGGCTGCGGCCTGCTATTTTTAGGCTGGGGAGAGTCCAATAACCATGGACCTCCCTAGTCTGAGAATATCAGACCCCAGCTGTCTGCTTTACCTTGGCTGGTGATCCAATTTTGGGGGGACCCCTACGTGTTTTTTTTTTTAAAATTATTTATTTAATTTAAAATAACAGCGTGGGGTGCCCTCAGTTTTGGATTACCAGCCAAGGTGAGGCTGCCAACTGTGGTCTGCAGGCTGCAGCCATCTGCTTTACCCTAGCTGGCTACAAAACTAGGGGGAACCCTACGTCTTTTTTTTTTTCATTTTTTTGGCTAAATACAAAGCTAAGCACCCACATGAAAGGCACCAAAGGGTGCAAAATTACAAAATGCAGGAGAGTGGGACATTATGTGTCTTTCTGCCATTATAATGACAGAAAAGACTGATATGAAGTGCACAAGCACAAGAAAATCACCAGAGCGCTCTACGCTGTGAAAAGCAGTAGAAAATGGCACTGGAGTGAACATGTGACCGCCTCATGTAGGATGAAGCTATGGATCCTGGGTAAATTTATGTATTTACCCTCCTTCAGTTTTTTTGCAGTACACAAAAAAAACGGAAGGCACACGGATGACAAACAGATGACATATGGACCGTCTACAGAACGGAAACGGATGCCACACGGATGCACCCGTGAAAAAAAACGGACTGTTTTTTGCAGACCGCAAAAATGGATCGGTCGTGTTAATGTAGCCTTATTCTGATCTGCCGTTTATAAACAGCAGGCAGAAATAAGTGAATAGCGCCCCCCAGCATCAGAAAATCTCCGGGGTTTCAGGGCTAGCTGAGACCCTGGAGATCATGATTCAGGATGGTTTTTCCGGTCCCCGCTCACGTGATCACAGGTATACACCGTAGATCGATGATCACGTTACAGTAAATGACAGCGCCGGTAAAAAATTATTTATCTCCCATCTGGCATCAACAAACATGATAAATCTCCTCCCCGGTCCCCTCCGGTCCCCCGGTGTCGCCAAAGTGCCCCCCCCTGATGCCCTCCCAGAAATCCAAGATGGCCGCGCGCACAGCAGCGCGCCGGCCGCATTCACCCTACTCCTCTGATTTCTGTCGCATGTGCCATGACACATGCGACAGAAAACTCCTCCCCAGGCCCTGCCAGGTCACCCCCTATAACCCCACCGGTGTTCCCCGGTGTCCCACGGTACCTGTGCAGCGTTGATCCCCCGCGGCCTTCTCCTTCACAATAGATGCTGCCGCATGCACAGAGCGGCTGTCAGCTCAGCTTCCTGTGTTCAGACACAGTGAGTGGTGGTTATGCATCTGTAAGCTAAATGGGCGGCACGGTGGCTCAGTGGTTAGCACTTCAGTCTTGCAGCGCTGAGGTCCTGGGTTCAATTTTCACCAAGGACACCGTCTGCAAGGAGTTTGTATGTTCTCCCCGTGTTTGCGTGGGTTTGCTCCGGGTACTCCAGTTTCCTCCCACACTCCAAAGACATACAGTGCTATGGAATTAATAACGCTATATAAATGAATAAATTATTATTATTACTGCAATGCCCTGCTCATGAGGTAAGGAACATAATTGATCAGGAGAGCTATACTACATTTCCAAATGGGGGTATTTGATTTTATAGTTGCCCTGCTAAATGACTACCAAACATGAGAGTCCGTTATACGCCACAAGAAAACATGTCTAAATAGCGAGCTCTGTTGTTTAGTATTCATTCAGCTGGATAACTGGACTTATAGGGGTATTCCATCTCTAAGATCCTATTCCCAATATATAGTAGGTGGAATAGCAATAATATCAGCAAATACCAATATTTGGAAATCTAGAATAGTTCTCCTGATTAGGCATGCCCTTACCTCATGAGCAGGGCATTGCAGCTTTGGTAGCAACCATTACGACATGGACTCTGCTGCTGTGGACCCGGGGAGAGTGAGTGCAGATTCATTGCACCCACACTCCTCACATGAAGGGTCTACACTTGTTAGGACCAGGATGACGGGTAGGCCCAGGAGGTGGATCCACTGGACTGAGCACCCCACCGAGGGCAAGGTGCCCGGTAGCCGAAGCACTACGGGTAGCAGGACAGTCCGTTCAGAGGAGTGGGTGTAGAAGTCCCTGGGACCACGGAGTCTCTGAAGGTAGTCCGGGTGATGGAGCACAGGTTCGGAGGCCGAGATGATGTCAGGCAGGGTCCGAAACCAGCGGAACGGGGAGGTCGGTCACCACACGGATCCAGGGATCGGAGACGGTAGGAACTGAGAAGATGGCGGACAGTCCATTCGGGGTTCTGGAACCGTCAGGACCGGTTGGCGAGACAGGATCGGCTCTACAAGAGAGATAGGTAAGTACGAGATAATGGCACAGGGAGACCTGACTCCTAGCTTAGCAAACACGAAGAACAGGCCCCGCCCACTTGGAAAGGAATCCCCTATGTACCCTGCACCTGAATCTTCAATATCCTGTTGGAGGACGCTGGCCCTTTAAGAGAGGGTCAATGACCGCGCGCGCACCCTAATGCGCATGCGCGAGGCCCGGGTGCCAGAAGCCAGAGCAGGGAGCGGTGCACAGGAGGCAGGAGCGCTCAGCATCGCAGATGGGCGCCGGGACCGGGGACCGGGTTGCCTGGAGGACGCAGGTGAGGGAGTATGGAGGCCGTGGAGCGGGGGACGCCTGTCAAAGGAGCCGGGGAGCGTGGCAGGGGAGCCGGGGAGCGTGGCAGGGGAGCCGGGTTGCGTGGCAGGGGAGCCGGGGAGCGTGGCAGGGGAGCCGGGGAGCGTGACAGCACTCCTAGAAAATGGGGGATACGTTCCCTGAGTGTCTCCCCCCCATATTCTAGACGGTCCAGAATCGTCGTGGGACCCCTTTATTTTTTTTCTTACAATAAATTGGTGAAAGAGGGAATGTTTTGGGGACTGTTTTTTCAAATAAATTTCTTTTGTCGATTTTTTTTTTGTTAGTACTGACAGTTTATGATGTTGGGTATCTAATAGACGCCATGACATCACAAACTGCTAGGCTTGATGTCAGGTGACCTTACAGCTAGTATCAACCCGATTTATTACCCCATTTGCCACTGCACCAGGGCACGGGATGAGCTGGGGTGAAGCGCCAGGATTGGCGCATCTAGTGCATGCGCCACGTCTGGGGTGCCTGCGGCCTGCTATTTTTAGGCTGTGAAGGCCCAATAACTATGGACCTTCCCACCCTGAGCATACCAGACCACAGCTGTCCGCTTTACCTTGGCTGGTGATCCAATTTGGGGGGGACCCTACTTTTTTTGTGTAATTATTAATATTTATAAAATAATTATAAAAAAAGAGCCTGGGTGGACCTCCACATTGGATCCCCAACCACGGTAAAGCTGCCAGCTGTGGTTTTCAGGCTACAGCCGTCTGCTTTACCCTAGCTGGCTATCAAAAATGGGGGGACCCAACGTCATTTTTTTTTTAACTAATTTTTAAATAGAAAAAATTAATGGGCTACCCTGTAGTTTGATTGCCAACCAAGGTAACGGCAGGCAGATGGGGGTGGCAACCCATAGCTGTCTGCTTTATCTGCGCTGAGAATCAAAAATACCGCGGAGCGCTACGTCATTTTTTTTAAAGATTTATTTTTACAGTACTGTGATGTCCAGCAATCAAAATACAGGGAAGCCCATTTTGTTTTTAGTTATTTAAATAAATAATTAAAAAATATATATATGGGCTCCCGCTGCATTTTTTGTATTGCTAGCTAAGGGTAATCCAAGCAGCTACTGGCTGCTAACCCCCACTGCTTGGTGTTACCTTCACTGGCAATGGAAAATCCAGGGAAGCATTTTTTATTTTTTTATGAAAGCGCCATTTTCTGGGGTAGCTGCGGACTGCAATTCGCAGCAGAGGGGCCCACAAACCTCGGGCTAACCTGTGCTGCGGATTCCAATCCCCAGCTGCCTAGTTGTACCTGGCTGGACACAACAATGGGGCGAAGCCTACGTCATTTGTTTTCTAATTATTTCATGAAATTCATGAAATAATAAAAAAAGGGCTTCCCTTTATTTTTGGTTCCCAGCCGGGTACAAATAGGCAACTGGGGGTTGGGGGCAGCCGTACCTGCCTGCTGTACCTAGCTAGCATACAAAAATATGGCGAAGCCCACATACTTTTTTCAGGGGGCAAAAAACTTCTGCATACAGTCCTGGATGGAGTATGCTGAGCCTTGTAGTTCTGCAGCTGCTGTCTGTCTGTATGGAGAAGAGCAGACAGCAGCTGCAGAACTACAAGGCTCAGCATACTCCATCCAGGACTGTATGCAGAAGTTTTTTGCCCACCAAAAAAATGACGTGGGCTTCGCCATATTTTTGTATGCTAGCCAGGTACAGCAGGCAGCCACGGGCTGCCTCCAACCCCCAGTTGCCTATTTGTACCCGGCTGGGAACCAAAAATATAGGGAAGCCCGTTTTTTTTAATTATTTCACTTATTTCATGAAATAATTAAAAAAAAACGATGTGAGCTTCGCTCCATTTTTGTGTCCAGCCGGGTACAACTAGGCAGCTGGGGATTGGAATCCGCAACACAGGTTAGCCCGAGGTTTCTGGGCGCCTCTGCTGCGAATTGCAGTCCGCAGCCGCCCCAGAAAATGGCGCTTTCATAGAAGCGCCATCATCTGGCGCTGTATCCAACTCTTCCAACAGCCCTGGAGCTGGGTGGCTTGGTGGGTAATCATGAGTTAATACTGGCTTTGTTTTACTAGCTAGTATTAAGCCAGAGATTTTTAATGTCAGGCACGTTTGAACCGGCCATTAGGAATCTCCAATAAAGGGTTAAAAAAAAGACACCACACAGAGAAAAAATACTTTAATAGAAATAAATACACAGACACATTAGAGACTCCATCTTTATTACCCCCTGTCAGCCCTCCACGATCCATGGTCTTCTGTCTTTCTCGTTCAACAAATGCAGCTCTGCTCCATCACTGCTGCATGAGGGAAGACGCTGCTTCCCGTGCAGAAATCACTCTGTGAAGGGTGCACGGAAAGCAGCGTGCAGCCTTCACGGAGTGAGAGATCAGTGCTGCTGGCTGCTGGCAGTGACAGACGCGTTACCATAGCAACAGGGCTCATGTGATTCCCGGAGCCGCGGTTAGCGGTGACGTCACCGCTAACTGCGTTGCTATGGCAACGGTGATCTCCGTTAATGACCGGCTGTGTCAGCTGGTCCCTAATGGAACGGGGAGTCGACCGTGTGCTACAGCATGTCACCGGTACTCGGCGATACACAAATGTGCACCGTGTACCGGAGAGATGCACTCGCAGGTCCTACATGATGCGTCATAGTCATATTACCAGTCTGTAGCCAATGAGATAATAGCCACGTGACTGGTCACATGGCTATTTTGACGTCACGATAGGTCCTGCATCACTGCTGGCAGTGCCGGTCACCGGGAGGATTCAGCGATCATCGGATGGAATAGTGGCAGGAGACAGAGTGCAGTAGGGATCGCAGGGACCGGTAAGTGTTATGGCAATGTTTATTAACTGTTTGTGTACATTTATCATGCATTTTTATGTGTTTGTGATTGCCTCCCATTATAGCCTATTGGTTCGAGTTCGGTTCGTCGAATGTTCGACGAACCGAACTGGAACGGGAGCTCCGTTCAGCGAACCAACCTCGAACGGGAGCTCCGTTCGGCGAACCGACCTCGAGCCGAACCGCGACCGGTTCGCTCATCTCTAGTCCCTGCATTATAAAACCGGACATTTTCCTCCAGCACGCCATTATCTGCCTTCTGCGTCCTTGGTGTCAGACATCACTGGCGCAGCTCCTATCGCCGATACTGCTGTATACGCTCCATACACAGCGCTGGACAGCTTAGAGATAGCACTTTCTATCAGTCCTTTTAAGGGCTCATACTGGCAGGGTCAGAGCCATAGGTGACAGGTCCGTGAAAACAGAGTTTAACAGCTACACAAGATGACAGCGTCTGTGTAGCTAAGGTCAGGGATTTCCTCGCTGCATTACCCCATTAGGAGGGATAGAAAGGCAGGCTTCCTTTCCTCTACCCAGAGACCCACAACCCTGCCACTGTACCCTCCTGCCCTTTGCACACTCCAACTCATTGTTACTAAGCCATTATACTAGCAAACACTGAGTGAACTTAGTGGCATCCTAAACGTGGCTATTGGACTTCTGTATAGTCCCACTAGTGCCAAGATATTTGCAGCACGTCTGCCTGCATTGCACACTCAAACTCATTGTTACTAAGCCATTATACTAGCAAACACTGAGTGAACCTAGTGGCATCCTAAACGTGGCTATTGGACTTCTATATATAGTCCCACTAGTGCAAAGATATTTGCAGCACGTCTGCCTGCATTGCACACTCCAACTCATTGTTACTAAGCCATTATACTAGCAAACACTGAGTGAACTTAGTAGCATCCTAAACGTGGCTATTGCACTTCTGTATAGTCCCACTAGTGCCAAGATATTTGCAGCACGTCTGCCTGCATTGCACACTCAAACTCATTGTTACTAAGCTATTATACTAGCAAATACTGAGTGAACCTAGTGGCATCCTAAACGTGGCTATTGTACTTCTGTATAGTCCCACAAGTGCAAAGATATTTGCAGCACGTCTGCCTGCATTGCACACTCCAACTCATTGTTGCTAAGCCATTATACTAGCAAACACTGAGTGAACTTAGTGGCATCCTAAACGTGGCTATTGGACTTCTGTATAGTCCCACTAGTGCAAAGATATTTGCAGCACGTCTGCCTGCATTGCACACTGAAGCTCATTGTTACTAAGCCATTATAATAGCAAAAACTGCTGCAACTTAGTGGCATACAAAAAGTGGCTGTTGTACTCCATTTGTGCCCCACAGGTGCCAAGCTATTTACAGCACCTCTGCATGACACCCTCCTGCTCTGCTTTTAAAAGCTATAATAATAGCAAAAACTGCTGCAACTTAGTGGCATACAAAAAGTGGCTGTTGTACTCCATTTGTGCCCCACAGGTGCCAAGCTATTTACAGCACCTCTGCATGACACCCTCCTCCTCTGTTTTTAAAAGCTATAATAATAGCAAAAACTGCTGCAACTTAGTGGCATACAAGAAGTGGCTGTTGTACTCCATTTGTGCCCCACAGGTGCCAAGCTATTTACAGCACCTCTGCATGACACCCTCCTGCTCTGTTTTTAAAAGCTATAATAATAGCAAAAACTGCTGCAACTTAGTGGCATACAAGAAGTGGCTGTTGTACTCCATTTGTGCCCCACAGGTGCCAAGCTATTTACAGCATCTCTGCATGACACCCTCCTGCTCTGTTTTTAAAAGCTATAATAATAGCAAAAACTGCTGCAACTTAGTGGCATACAAGAAGTGGCTGTTGTACTCCATTTGTGCCCCACAGGTGCCAAGCTATTTACAGCATCTCTGCATGACACCCTCCTGCTCTGTTTTTAAAAGCTATAATAATAGCAAAAACTGCTGCAACTTAGTGGCATACAAAAAGTGGCTGTTGTACTCCATTTGTGCCCCACAGGTGCCAAGCTATTTACAGCATCTCTGCATGACACCCTCCTGCTCTGTTTTTAAAAGCTATAATAATAGCAAAAACTGCTGCAACTTAGTGGCATACAAGAAGTGGCTGTTGTACTCCATTTGTGCCCCACAGGTGCCAAGCTATTTACAGCACCTCTGCATGACACCCTCCTGCTCTGTTTTTAAAAGCTATAATAATAGCAAAAACTGCTGCAACTTAGTGGCATACAAAAAGTGGCTGTTGGACTTCTGTATTGTCCCACTAGTGCAAAGATATTTGCAGCACCTCTGCCTGCATTGCACACTCAAACTCATTGTTACTTACTAAGACATTAGAATACCAAAAATTGAGTAAACTTAGTGGCATACAAGAAGTGGCTGTTGTACTCCATTAGTGCCCCACTGGTGCAAATCTATGTGCAGCACCTCTGCATGACACCCTCCTGCTCTGTTTTTAATAAGCTATAATGATAGCAAAAAATACTGCCATTTAGTGGCATCATAGAACTGGCTGTTGTATTTCATTATTGTCCCACTGGTGCCAAGCTATTTCTAGCACCTGTGCAGCACACCCTCCTGCTCTGTTTTTAATAAGCTATAATGATAGCAAAAAATACTGCCATTTAGTGGCATCATAGAACTGGCTGTTGTATTTCATTATTGTCCCACTGGTGCCAAGCTATTTCTAGCACCTGTGCAGGACACCCTCCTGCTCTGTTTTTAATAAGCTATAATGATAGCAAAAAATACTGCCATTTAGTGGCATCATAGAACTGGCTGTTGTATTTCATTATTGTCCCACTGGTGCCAAGCTATTTCTTGCACCTGTGCAGGATACCCTCCTGCTCTGTTTTTAATAAGCTATAATGATAGCAAAAAATACTGCCATTTAGTGGCATCAAAGAACTGGCTGTTGTATTTCATTATTGTCCCACTGGTGCCAAGCTATTTGCAGCACCTCTGCAGGACACCATCCTGCTCTGTTTTTAATAAGCTATAATGATAGCAAAAATACTGCCATTTAGTGGCATCATAGAACTGGCTGTTGTATTTCATTATTGTCCCACTGGTGCCAAGCTATTTCTAGCACCTGTGCAGGACACCCTCCTGCTCTGTTTTTAATAAGCTATAATGATAGCAAAAAATACTGCCATTTAGTGGCATCAAAGAACTGGCTGTTGTATTTCATTATTGTCCCACTGGTGCCAAGCTATTTCTAGCACCTGTGCAGGACACCCTCCTGCTCTGTTTTTAATAAGCTATAATGATAGCAAAAAATACTGCCATTTAGTGGCATCATAGAACTGGCTGTTGTATTTCATTATTGTCCCACTGGTGCCAAGCTATTTCTAGCACCTGTGCAGGACACCCTCCTGCTCTGTTTTTAATAAGCTATAATGATAGCAAAAAATACTGCCATTTAGTGGCATCATAGAACTGGCTGTTGTATTTCATTATTGTCCCACTGGTGCCAAGCTATTTCTAGCACCTGTGCAGGACACCCTCATGCTCTGTTTTTAATAAGCTATAATGATAGCAAAAAATACTGCCATTTAGTGGCATCATAGAACTGCCTGTTGGACTTCCATTAGTGTCCCACTGGTGCAAATCTATTTGCAGCACCTCTGCATGACACCCTCATGCACATTTTGCTACGCTAATTTTATAGCAAACTCAGGGAATTCATTGCTGCATTTGATAATTCGGAGGGATAGAAAGTGATGCTTCCTTTAGCTTTTCCTTCTGTTCATAGACAGCATCTCCAAGTCCACACCCGAAGAGCAATTTCTCCTCCACGTCTAAGTGTGGAGAGGCAGCTAGTGCGCATGCGTGTGCCGATTTACCCCAGCTGCAGCCTAACTACAGTGTTTCGCCTATTGAGTATGCTCAGCCTGACTGTGCCATTCCTGAGGCTAAGTCTTCATTTCGGGATACAGCGCATGCTCCAACACTTAGTGCGAAAAGCCTCTTTGCACAGGTACTTGCCTTCCGTGCCGGGTCTAAGTCCTGTTTTGTGCCTAGACACCATGCTAAAGCTGATAGTCTTTTTTCAGAGACTATATTTCATGCAACTGAGCATGCTCAGGCACTTACTGCATCAGAGACTAGGTCCGGTAATGAACTCTTTGGCCCTGCCCCTGATGTGGGGGGCCCATATAGACCACAGGGCATCAGGTGTCCTGACGATGTGGCTAGGCCACTCCCAAATGGCTTGCAGAGGCCCGCCCCTATGACTTGTCACCTCATTATTGATGGTCAGACGATAACTGGTGAGGTGTTTGTGTCGTGGCAGCCATGAGGTCATTATTGAAGTTTCGGTTCCAAATAGGACGCTAGTTATGCCACTCATGACGTGTCACTCTGCTTTTGTCTCCAGGAGGTGAATTGTGGTCCACCCTGGTTTGGGGCAGACCAAGGTTATAAAACGGGCTGGAGCCAACAAGGAGGTGCGCAGTCTTCTATTATGCTCCGAAAGAGCACACCTCCATGTGTTGAACCCATTGCGGCTTTAGGCCAGAGGTAGGCAGGGATAGGGCGTCGATGCAGGCCGCCACCACAGTTGGTAACGCAGAACGGTTAAGACCAGCTCCTGTCCTACAAGTCCTGCTTGTGCAGCCCAGTGGCATTAACAGGCCTGCTGCTGCTGATGCGCCTGCTGTCCACAGCTGTGGCCCCAATGCACACGGTCAGCGTACTGAATGGCCCCTGTGATGTTAACAGGGAGTTCCTGGGCTGGGTGGGTGTGTGGACCCTGTGATGCTAACAGGGCTCCCAGTCTCCAGATCCGAGTGGCGTCTAACTCGGTTCAGGCAACTATTAGTTTCATAGCCACACAGATCTGTATCCTCCATCTAACCTTCCAGTTGCCAACCTCTCCTTTTCCATCTGGGAGCACGGTGGACATTGACTGCTGATGGGGATATATACCTTTCTCTTTCTTTTCTTATTAATTTTCGTTATATAGCGGTAACATAGTATATACCACCTTATCCAAATCTGCCAGTCCCACCGTAACAGATGGTGTTTCTTCATCAAATGTTACTTTTGCTTAACCACCAAACCCACGGACAAAAACTTTTTTCCCCTTTCCAACACACCTGTTCCCCTTTCCACCAGCATCTGTCCTTTTTCAACTCATTTGGTATATGACCAAAAGTGCAACTCTGCAGGGACACCGTACTCAATGCCATCTCAGCACAGCAGCCAGCCCTCATTCCCTCAGATGTGGACAAGTAAAAGACCATTTCCTCTTATCCATGACAAAGCGTTGAGATTCACTCTGTGCAGCACTGGTGTTTACTGGAAAAGCAGATCTAAGAATCCGTACCACCTTCTGCAGATACTCCTGTATACGTGCGTCCCTTTCTATGGCAGGAATTATTTCGCCAAATTTTGTCTTGTACTGGGGATCTAACAGTGTGGCAACCCAGTAGTTAGCATTACTTCGAATTCGTACAATCCGAGGGTCATGTTGTAGGTAGTGCAGCAAGAAGGCGCTCATGTGTCTTGTGCATCCAGGAGGACCAAGTCCTTGGTGCGTTGGTGGCAGAGAGGTGAGAATCGTGCCTCCTTCCTCTGCCCTCTCCCCCCAACCTCGCACAACCTAAATGTGAGCAAACTCTCACTCATCTGCTGAGTCTTCCATGCCCATCGCCAGTTCGTCCTCCATTTCTTCATGGGCTCCTGCACCTTCCTCAACAATTTTTGCAGATACTATGCGCCCTTGTTAATCCCTCTCCCCCACCGTCCCTTGACTTCCGACTAGGTGCCGCTCACCGTCTGGACCTTGTAGATCTTATTATCCCTTCTGCATATGACTCCTCCTGTACTTCCTCCCCTTCCTCTTGGACAACACCTGACTCCGAATAATGCATACAGTGTGCTCCATCTTGTAGATGACCAGAATTGTCACGCTGAGAATGGCATCGCCAGTGCTAAAGATCTTCATCAATATTTGTAAACTGTGTAGAAGGTGTCATGATGTATGTAGTTTTCTCCATCCCATATTTTTGTATAAGATGCCATGTGATGTATTTTACCTTCTCACTGTATTTGCTGTAATACTATGTCAGGATGTGATGTAACTTTCCTTTGGTTGTACTTACTGAACACTTTGATCTGTCTTGGGATATAAGTGACCATACCTTCCCCCCAGCCTGTATCATATTGCAATCAGGCTTCAGCAGTAGCTATTGTCATTGATTTGGTGGGGGTTGCATATATATATTGTTCTTCTCAGCATGGGACTTCTCCAATCTACAACTTGGTAAACAGAACAGAGCCAGCAGTCTAAAGTCCATTCATGCATCAAATGGCCAGGGGGAGGTGTGCCCACCTAAGGGGCTGATCCCAGGAGAGAAGAACATGTTAGTTCAGTTAGTTGGATCTCGGCTGGAGACGTACTAGGATCTATAGCTGAGGCTGGATCCTGGGGTCTGTGTGTGTGGACTGTTACAGACTGGAGATCCGCGGCCACGTGGGATTGTGTTTTGTTGTTCACCCTGTTGGACTCAAGGAACTCATATAAGGACCATTGCCCTAATTTCCCTGGCATCGGAATACCAGGCGGTGCCCCTGGATCTTTTGTTTTTTTGTTGTGGACTCCTTGCAGATTTGAAGGATTTATATTTATGTTTGCTGCTTTATCTTTGTGGTTCCAATAAAGCTCTTTGGATTGTTCCTTGGCCTTGGGTCCCTCACTGCTCTGTTGCATACCCCGTCACAAACTGGTGGCAGCGGCGGGATCAGAGCAGAAAGAATGGAGGACAACGGCCCATTAACATCTGGAATCAGAACCTCAGAGTACAAGAACTGGACTGTGGTGAGCCTACAAACAATGGCCCGTGAATTAGGAGTCGGTTACAAAGGACTCTATAAGGAGCAACTAATTGAGGCATTGGAAAATGCTTGCCTGCAAGATGGCACCGAGGAACAATTTCCACAGCAAAGGGAAGAAAGACGGGAGCTGGAGGTAAATACCCAAAAAAGTCAATGGATTGTGTGGTATGAGGAGGAGATGGCACTGCTTGGAGATGAGGCCACCATAGAAGATAAAAGGGAGGCTATTCGCAGAGCTCAAGAGAGGGCAGCATTGCTGGAGAGGAGATTTGCTGTGGAAGTAGCTAGAGGCTCCAGACAAACTTTAACCACAGCACCAACTATGAGGGAATTCTCCAGAGTGTCCCGCAAGGACTTTAAGCCATTTAATGAAGCTGCAGGTGAGATTGAGGTCTTCTTTCAGGACTTTGAGCATCAGTGCCGATTAATGGAAGTCCCAGAAACAGAGCGAGTCAGACACCTGGTGGGCCTCTTGGAGGGTGGAGCTGCCAACGCCTATAGAGCTATGGACCCTCAGTGGAATTGTGAGTATGGGGAGATAAAACAGACCATTCTAGAACATTATGCCGTGACCCCAGATACTTATAGGACTAAGTTCCGTACATTAGCCTGTGATGGAGAAGTGTCTTTCAAGATGTTTGCCCACAGACTGAAACAAGTATGCCATCGCTGGCTGGAGGGAGAGGGAGCCTTAACTTGGGAGACCTTCCTCCAGGTCATCCTGAAAGAGCAGTTTTATGCCAAGTGCCCTACTGAGATTCGGGAATGGGTGCGTGAGAGGAGACCAGAGACAATGGAACAACCTGCTGCTCTAGCTGATGAGGTGCTCACTATCAAGCCTCAATGGAAGAAGCTGCTAGCAGAGGGAGCAAAAATGACAAGCTCCCCAACACCAGAGGTTCCTTGACCTTCAGTGTCCAATGTTCCTCGACCTAGATCACCACCTCATGTGGATACCCGTGTGTACGTGCCTCCAGTTGTTTCTACCACATTTTTTGGAATACGACGACGAGAGAAAGTAGAAGAGCGGAGATGTTATAGCTGTGAGCATCCCGGACATCTGCGGGCCACATGCCCATCTATCCAGTGGAGTCATCCTCCAAATCGACAACCACCTCCAGCACCTGCACCTCCCTATCAGTCACCAAGGTCTCCTACCTACTTCTCCAGAAGGCAAACTGGACGGAGTGAGACGCAGCGCAGATGTTATCAATGTGGGCGGCAGCCTGGTCATCTGCAAGCTCACTGTCCAGGTGTTCAGAGGCAGAACAGCTGCAGACCACCTTTGCCTGTCCATTATCTACAGACATCTTCAGCAGGAGAAGAGCTGGATTCAGGCCCTGATGATTTGCCAAGTGACCCTGATATCTTGACTTCCCTACCAGGAGTCTATGGAGTGCGAGCCACAGCCACGCGTTCTTATGATCTTCAGCATAAACATCTACAGGAGGTCGTGCTGGATGGCCAAAAAGTTGTTGGCTTTCGTGACACTGGGGCTTTTCTCACCATCGCAGATCCCCGAGTAATTCAACCAGAAGCAATTCAAAAGGGACCAGGAATTGCCATTGAATTGGCTGGAGGTACTCAAAGATACATTCCAAGAGCGAGTGTGACCCTGGATTATGGCTTTGGGGCAAAACAATGCATAATCGGTGTGATGAGCGGCCTTCCTGTAGACATATTCCTAGCCAATGATGTGGGAGATATACAATGCCGATTTGTGGGTGCAGGAAGCAGAGTTGAAGTGAAGGAGGATATAAACTGGACCCGAACATTCAACCCTACATCTTCATCATACACTAAAGAACCTGGAGCCAACACCCAAAATGCAGATGGACTGTCCAGGCAAGAGGAGCCTTGAGTCCTGTCAGCCATGCCTGCGTGTACTTAATCAGCGACCTGTAGAGGTCCCTAGTACATACACAGGTTGGGAGGGGAAGGAATTGTCATGATGTATGTAGTTTTCTCCATCCCATATTTTTGTATAAGATGCCATGTGATGTATTTTACCTTCTCACTGTATTTGCTGTAATACTATGTCAGGATGTGATGTAACTTTCCTTTGGTTGTACTTACTGAACACTTTGAAATGTCTTGGGATGTAAGTGACCATACCTTCCTCCCAGCCTGTATCATATTGCAATCAGGCTTCAGCAGTAGCTATTGTCATTGATTTGGTGGGGGTTGCATATATATATTGTTCTTCTCAGCATGGGACTTCTCCAATCTACAACTTGGTAAACAGAACAGAGCCAGCAGTCTAAAGTCCATTCATGCATCAAATGGCCAGGGGGAGGTGTGCCCACCTAAGGGGCTGATCCCAGGAGAGAAGAACATGTTAGTTCAGTTAGTTGGATCTCGGCTGTAGACGTACTAGGATCTATAGCTGAGGCTGGATCCTGGGGTCTGTGTGTGTGGACTGTTACAGACTGGAGATCCGCGGCCACGTGGGATTGTGTTTTGTTGTTCACCCTGTTGGACTCAAGGAACTCATATAAGGACCATTGCCCTAATTTCCTTGGCATCGGAATACCAGGCGGTGCCCCTGGATCTTTTGTTTTTTTGTTGTGGACTCCTTGCAGATTTGAAGGATTTATATTTATGTTTGCTGCTTTATCTTTGTGGTTCCAATAAAGCCCTTTGGATTGTTCCTTGGCCTGGCGTCCCTCACTGCTCTGTTGCATACCCTGTCACAGAAGGGTGCATAGGTCCTTGATCTGACACCACTCCAGCAACGTGATCTGCACCACCTCTGGATCAAGTTAGCCCAGGGTATACGTCATACCGTATTTCAGCAGGGCTCTGCGGTGCTGCCACAGACGCTGCAACATGTGCAGATTCAAATTCCTGGGTGTCGGAACATCGCATTTCAGGCGTTTAACCGCCAGACCCTAAGACTTCAGGAGCGATGAAAGTTGTTGAGCTGCTGGGTGCGAAGGATGAAAGTGAGCACATAGCAGCGTGCCCGCTGCACAAGGCCATGTAGGCCGGGATGGTATTTTAAAAATTGCTGGAGAATCAGATTCAACACGTGAGCCATACAAGGCACGTGTGTCACATTGCCCTGACGAAGGGCCGCAGACAGGTTTGCATCATTGCCGCACACGGCTGTTAAGTCACCAACGTAGTCCACTCAATCAATTTGTACTCCGGTCGCCAGGTGACAACGTGTTCCTTTCGTGCATAGTGCTGATGATGGGAAAGGAGTCAATGCCTGCGGCGCAGGTGGACGCAGGTTATGGTCACCCACTGGGTTGCGTTACCTTCACAGATACAGAACCACAGGCTGAATGTAGGTGGTGGGTATCTCACAGATGAAGTACCATCATTCAGCTACAACCAATGGGAAGACACCACACCCTTTTTTAGGCCCCTCCTGTCTGCAGACCACTGCCAGACAAAGCTATGAACCTCTTGTTACTGTTACCCCCAGTTCAGTTTTATGAGTTTGTGTGCTTGTTACCTGACTACTTTTCCTGCTTGCTGTTTATGTAACTCGTTGGCCGATCCGCATTTCACCTCTGCTTGTTTTGTGATTAAGTCCTGGCCATCCCATTCTGTTCCTCTTCCTCAATTAATGTTTTTGACCCTGCATGACTACTATTCTCTGGAACTGCAGCCTTCCACAGGTATTGATAAACTTGGGCCCTGTGTAATTCCAAATCACTGTAAAGGGGTTAAAGGGTTTCAGGGTTCTGGGTGTCCAGCTTGGTGAGTGGCTTGCCTCTAGCCTATCCTTTACAGCCCATCTGAGTGTGTCGATCCAGGCAGGCGTTACACCGTGCCCTCTGCAGAAGGCCATGTAGGCCGGGATAGTGTTTTAAAAATTGCTGGACAACCAGGTTCAACACGTGAGCCATACAAGGCACGTGTGCCACATTGCCCTGAAGAAGGGTCGCAGACTGGTTTGCATCATTGTCACACCTGACCTTCCCTGGCTGCTGGTTGAGTGGAGACAACTGTTACATCTCGTGGCTCTCCTGAAGCAAGGACTGAGGCAGTCTCCCATTCCTTGCCTGCCACGAGCACTCCTGCTCAGCAGCGCCGAAGGTCTGCCAGACTGCGCAGTGTGCAGGAGATACCTTCTCAGAGAGGCAGCAGAAGGGCAACACCTAGTGGTTCTCCTGTTACAAGGAGTGAAGCGGTCTCCCATTCCTGGCCTACCGCAGGCCCTCCTGCTCAGCGGCCCTGAAGGTCTGCGAGGTTGCGCAATGTGCAGAGGTTTACTGCTCAGGGAAGCAGTGAGACTCCCGTTATCTCTGCACATTGTGAGACCAAGGATCCCGCCTCTATTTCCCAGAGGCAGGAGGGTGAGCATGTGCTATGCGTGGTGGGTTCTGATTCGCCCACTGACGTCACACGGCTTGATGACAAGGCAGGTGACGTGGTGAATCCTGACTGGCCAGGCTGGGACGTCGTGGACCCTGATTGGGTCAAGTCCGTCATCTCCGCCTCGCGCCCGCCCTTGGGTGGAACGACACTTCCTTAAAAGCTCCTCCTGCCATCATGGCGGCGCGCGACCGTCCTTCTATGTTTGGATGTCTGGCAGCGTGCTGCCACGCCACTGCTCAGGCATTACTGTCTTTTGTGGGCTTGGCCCTTGCTGCTTAGGCAGTACCTCGTTTGCAGGCCGTGTTCCTGCCTTGCTGCTCCGGCAGTATCCCCTTCAACAGGCCGTGTTCCTGTCCCAGGTGAGCTCCTCAAGTCTCCACCGGACTCACCTGGTTATTGAAAGAACACGTGCGTGGACACCTCTGTGCTACCCTCGTGCCATATTCTCGTGACTTCCACTGGCACACGTGCGTGGGCACCTCTGTGCTTCCCCGTGCAACAGGTACACCGAGCCGTGAGATCCGTGCCATACAACCCTCATGGGTTAGGGCAGATCGGTGTACATAGATCGTCTGTGACATTCCAGATGTTCGCTAGCAGCAACCCGCTCACTCTTCACCCACCATAGCGGTGGTCCCTTACACCGCACAATGGACCTTGACCGGCGGAAGCTGTCCATTTCCCATCTTGGCACGCTTCCCCGGGTCCTCCTCGTAACATTACGGTCGCGCCAAAGGTCTGGCTATGGCTGAAGAGCAGCAGCAGTTGCTGCGTTATGTGCAGCAGTTGGAGTCACGATTGGCAGCAGTGGAGCAGTCTTCCTCCGATAAGACTACTCTGACGACAGTCGCCACCCAGGCGGCTACCCAGGCTGTACTATTGGGCGGAAGGTCTCCTCGCCTTGCGCTTCCAGAGCGCTTTAGCGGCAACAGCTCTGAGTGCCGTGGTTTTATAAACCAGGTTACCACCTACTTAGAGCTGTCCGCGACTCTTTACGCTACCGAAAAGGCGAAGGTAGCCTTCGTCCAGTCCCTGCTCACAGGGAGAGCGCTGAAGTGGTCCACGCCGTTGTGGGAGCGCGGAGATCGTGTGGTGAATAACTTACCAGCTTATCTTGGGGCCATGAGAATGGTGTTCCTCGGGCCTCAAGTCACCCACGATTCCGCGCTGCGTCTCCTACGACTTCGGCAAGGGTCCGCTTCAGTCGGGGACTTTGCTGTACACTTTAGGACACTTGCCGCAGAGCTGGACTGGCCGGATAAGGTCCTTGTCCCTGTGTTTTGGGAGGGCCTGGCAGGGTTTGCCAAAGACGCACTGGCCACACGTGAGGTGCCTGCCACTTTAGAGTCCTTGATTCAGGTTGCCTCTCGCATAGACATCCGCCAGGCGGAGCGAAGGCTCGAGGTCTCTTCAGCACCCACGTCTTCTCGGCCTAAAAAGCGTCTGGCTCCCGTCTTCCATCAGACAGGTCTCCCAGCCAGCCCTGTAGGCGACTCCGTGGAGTCAATGGAGGTGTCCAAGGTGGTCTCCTCTGCCCCAGGTTCTCGGTCTTGTGTCATCTGCTTTTCCTGTGGGCAGAGGGGACACATAGCTACCCGATGTCCCAAACCGTCGGGAAAAGACAGCGTCTAGTTTCTATCAGAGGGGGGACTCTAGACGCTACCTCTCCCTCTAGGTTGACTATCAGCGCCCAGTTGCAGTTCGGCACTACTCTCTTCTCTGCCCTGGCTTGCTTGGATTCAGGCGCTGAAGGCAATTTCATCTCGACCTCCCTGGCAACCCGATACTCAGTTCCCCTGGTTCTGTTGCCCAAGCCACTCAGGGTCCGGGTAGTCGACGGGTCCATACTACTCGATCCTATCACCCAGATCACTATCCCTCTCAGGATGGATGTACCACCGGGACACCATGAGCAGGTGTCCTTCCTGGTGCTTCCAGGGTAGACGGATGAGATCCTACTGGGCCTTCCCTGGTTGAGACAGCATGCTCCTATACTCAACTGGGCAACAGGGGAGATCTCATCCTGGGCAGGATCCTGTAGAGGGCACCTCGTGACTACCGAACCACCCGCTACCATTAGGTCGGTTGGGTCCTCAGAGAATACAGGGGGGCCGGGTTTACCGAAACCTTATGAGGCCTACAGGGATGTCTTTTCCAAAAGGGCCGCAGATACTCTTCCTCCCCACCGGCCATATGATTGCCGAATAGACCTGAAGCCAGGCTCCGAGCCCCCTGGGGGCAGAGTGTATCCACTCTCTGCTCCAGAGACGGAGGCTATGTCCAAATATATTCAGGACAGCCTGGCGAAGGGGTTCATTCGCAAGTCTATTTCACCGGCTGGTGCAGGGTTCTTTTTTGTGCAGAAGAAGGAAGGGGATCTGCGCCCCTGTATCGATTACAGGGAATTAAATGCAATCACGATCAAGAACAAATACCCTTTGCCCCTCATTACTGAGCTATTTGATCGATTCCGTGGGGCAAAGGTCTTCACAAAGCTGGATCTACGCGGGGCGTATAATCTAGTGCGAGTCCGAAAGGGCGATGAGTGGAAGACCGCCTTTAACACCAGGGACGGTCACTACGAGTATCTAGTAATGCCCTTCGGACTCTGCAATGCCCCCGCCGTATTTCAAGACTTTGTGAATGACATTTTCCGGGATTTGTATCTTTCCGTGGTTGCATACCTGGATGACATTCTTATCTTCTCCCCCGATCTTACCATCCATCGGCCATCGGAGGGATGTCATCCGAGTACTTAAGAGGCTCCGCACCCATTCGCTATATGCTAAGCTGGAAAAGTGCATTTTTGAACGGGAATCCTTGCCGTTCCTGGGGTACATCGTGTCCAGTCAGGGGTTAGCAATGGATCCGGGGAAGTTGGAGACAGTGATGAACTGGCCTGAGCCCTGCTCGCTGAAGGCGATCCAGCGATTCTTGGGGTTTATCAATTATTATCGCCAGTTCATTCCCAACTTCTCGACGGTGGCAGCACCCATCATTGCCCTTACCCGCAAGGGCGCTAATCCCAAAGCATGGACACGAGACACGGTAGAGGCATTTCACACTCTCAAAACTCACTTCTCCAGAGCTCCCATCCTTCATCGTCCAGACATCTCCAAACCCTTCCTACTGGAGGTAGACGCCTCTTCGGTCGGTGCAGGTGCAGTCCTGTACCAGAAAAACGAATGAGGAAGGAAGCATCCTTGTTTCTTTTTCTCCAAGACCTTTTCTCCGGCCGAGAGGAACTACTCCATAGGGGATAGGGAGTTACTGGCGATGAAACTAGCATTCCAGGAATGGCGGCATCTCCTGGAGGGTGCGAAGCATCCATTTGAGGTATTTTCTGACCACAAAAACCTTACATACCTCCAGACAGCACAACGCCTGAACCCAAGGCAGGCCTGTTGGTCTTTATTCTTCTCCCGGTTCCGCTTTATTATCCGCCACCTGGCCGGTGAGAAGAACGTACGGGCCGATGCCTTGTCACGTTGTATGGTTGTGTTGGAGGAGGACGAGGAGTAGCCTCGTCTTATACTACCCCCGGACAGCTTGAGGATGGTCACTCCCACTTCTTTGGACCAGGTGCCACCTGGCAAAACCCTCGTTCCCCCTGAACTACGGAACGAGGTGCTATCGTGGGCCCATGCCTCCAAGGTCGGGGGTCACTTCGGGGTCAAAAGGACCAGAGACCTGGTGACCAGGCATTATTGGTGGCCGAGACTACCCCAGGACATACAGGAATATGTGGGAGCCTGTATGTCGTGTGCTTGGAATAAGCCGTCCCGGCAGAGACCGGCAGGTCTTCTTCACCCACTGCCAGTGCCGGATCGTCCCTGGGAAGTGGTAGGGATGGACTTCCTGGGAGATCTGCCCAAGTCAGCAGGGCACAGGGTCGTATAGGTCATCACGGACCACTTCTCTAAAATGGTCCACTTGGTGCCTCTCCCACGACTCCCGACGTCACGTGCTCTCGCCACCTTGTTCATTCGGCATGTATTTAGGTTGCATGGCATGCCTGACAAAGTGGTGAGCGACCGAGGTCCCCAGTTCGCGTCTCGCTTCTGGAGAGAGCTCTGTAAGCTCCTGCAGATAGAGCTGAACATCTCCTCCGCATACCATCCCGAGACCAATGGACTAGTGGAGAGGACTAATCAAACCTTGGTAACTTACCTCCGCCATTTTATCTCCGCGCATCACGACAACTGGGCTAACCTCCTTCCTTGGGCCGAATTTGCCATTAACAATTCGGTCCATGAATCCTCTGGCCAGACTCCGTTCCTACTCAATAACGGACAACATCCCAGAATCCCGGTTCCGATGCCCATTACGTCACCCGATACTAGAGTGGAGGATTGGGCGACCAAGGCCCGGGAGATCTGGGATGACACCCAAGAGGCTCTTAAGAGGGCTAAAGACCGGATGGTGACAACGGCTGATGTTCGCCGCCGCCCTGCACCATCCTTCGCCCCTGGTGACCTAGTATGGCTGTCCTCTAAGAATGTTAACCTACGGGTACAGGCAGCCAAATTCGCCCCTAGGTATCTGGGTCCGTTTAAAGTACTACAGCAGGTAAACCCGGTGGCGTACCGACTCCAGCTCCCTCCACGCTGAGCTATAGCCAACACCTTTCACGTGTCCCTCCTGAAACCCGTATGACTTAATAAATTCTCGGGGTCCCAGCCGGCTCAAACCGACTCCCCGTCCGACGACCCTGAGGTGGCAAAACTTGTGGAGACAAAAGTCATACAGGGCAAGAGGTACTACCTCGTGGAGTGGGCTGGTCGTGGTCCGGAGCATAGATCCTGGGAGTTGGAGGATCATATCTGCGCCCCGGGGTTGATAGCGGCCTTCAAGCACGGACAAGGGGGGGGGGGCCTAGACGGGGGGGTAATGTTACATCTCGTGGCTCTCCTGAGGCAAGGACTGAGGCAGTCTCCCATTCCTTGCCTGCCACGAGCGCTCCTGCTCAGCAGCGCCGAAGGTCTGCCAGACTGCGCAGTGTGCAGGAGATACCTTCTCAGAGAGGCAGCAGAAGGGCGACACCTAGTGGTTCTCCTGTTACAAGGAGTGAAGCGGTCTCCCATTCCTGGCCTGCCACAGGCCCTCCTGCTCAGCGGCCCTGAAGGTCTGCGAGGTTGCGCAATGTGCAGAGGTTTACTGCTCAGGGAAGCAGTGAGACTCCCGTTATCTCTGCACATTGTGAGACCAAGGATCCCGCCTCTATTTCCCAGAGGCAGGAGGGTGAGCATGTGCTATGCGTGTGGGTTCTGATTCGCCCACTGACGTCACACGGCTTGATGACAAGGCAGGTGACGTGGTGAATCCTGACTGGCCAGGCTGGGACGTCGTGGACCCTGATTGGGTCAAGTCCGTCATCTCCGCCTCGCGCCCGCCCTTGGGTGGAACGACACCTCCTTAAAAGCTCCTCCTGCCATCATGGCGGCGCGCGACCGTCCTTCTATGTTTGGATGTCTGGCAGCGTGCTGCCACGCCACTGCTCAGGCATTACTGTCTTTTGTGGGCTTGGCCCTTGCTGCTTAGGCAGTACCTCGTTTGCAGGCCGTGTTCCTGCCTTGCTGCTCCGGCAGTATCCCCTTCAACAGGCCGTGTTCCTGTCCCAGGTGAGCTCCTCAAGTCTCCACCGGACTCACCTGGTTATTGAAAGCACACGTGCGTGGGCACCTCTGTGCTACCCTCGTGCCATATTCTCGTGACTTCCACTGGCACACGTGCGTGGGCACCTCTGTGCTTCCCCGTGCAACAGGTACACCGAGCCGTGAGATCCGTGCCATACAACCCTCACGGGTTAGGGCAGATCGGTGTACATAGATCGTCTGTGACATTCCAGACGATCGCTAGCAGCAACCCGCTCACTCTTCACCCACCATAGCGGCGGTCCCTTACACCGCACAGTGGACCTTGACCGGCGGAAGCTGTCCATTTCCCATCTTGGCACGCTTCCCCGGGTCCCCCTCGTAACAGACAATCATTGATGAAACTCGGTCTCACTCTCCAGAACTAACCGTCCACAATTCCTCAGCGGTGTCTCACATTTCCCCTACATTTCAAAGTAAACATTTGACCGCCTGATGGCCTTGAGCTCTGCTGCCAGCATAGTAAGGAGGTGTGTGGGATTCCTTGGGCGCAGTTACAACGCGGGTGGCCTGACCACACAGGGTTTGGGCCGAGGTGGAGGACCCACACGAGGTTGAGGAGGCAGAAGCAGTGGAGGAACTTGTACATACAGATGAAGGATTGACACACAAGTCGTGTGGACGGCAAGACTTGTACAGCAAACCCTTCTCCATCTCTCACCATAGTTACCCAGTGCCCAGTCAGCAACATGTAACTCTCCTGTCCATGCTTACTGGTCCAAGTATCTGTGGTGAAATGCACCCTGTCACACACAGAGTTTCTCAAGGAATCGGTGAGGTTGTGTGCGACCTGCGTTGGTAGCGCGGGCACGCCTTTCTTGGAGAAGGAGTGACGACTGGCCATCGGCTCTTGGGGCACTGCAATGGGCATAAGGTCTCGAAAATCCTCGGTCTCAAAAGGGTGTAAAGGCAGCCTTTCTGTTGCCAACAAGTTGCAGATAATGAAACTCAACCTCTTAGGCATGTCATGCCCTTCGAAAATCATGTAAAACACAGCGAGGGAACTCCAAACACAGTCTCCCTCGTTGCCACTAATTGGGCCACACACACCCCACTTGACTGGCATCAGTTGACCCCCCTTTTGAAAAAGAAAAAGATGCTTTGAATGAAGCACTCTCAAAAATACGCGTGCCTTTCCCATCCCCTGGATGACCCAGGGGAAGAAAAGTCCTCTGAGAGCCATGACTTGTTCATCTTGGTTCTTTTAGAAACACAGCGAGGGGACTCCAACCACAGTCTCCCTCGTTGCCACTAATTGGGCCACACACACCCCACTTGACTGGCATCAGTTGACCCCCCTTTTGAAAAAGAAAAAGATGCTTTGAATGAAGCACTCTCAAAAATACGCGTGCCTTTCCCGTCCCCTGGATGACCCAGGGGAAGAAAAGTCCTCTGAGAGCCATGACTTGTTCATCTTGGTTCTTTTTTCAAAAGCGGGGGGACTCCAACCACAGTCTCCCTCGTTTCCACTAATTGGGCCACACACACCCCACTTGACTGGCATCAATTGATCCCCCTTTTCAAAATGAAAAAGATGCTTTGCATGAAGCACTCTCAAAAATACGCGTGCCTTTCCCGTCCCCTGGATGACCCAGGGGAAGAAAAGTCCTCTGAGAGCCATGTCCACATTGTCAGTGGTTCCGACTAGCAATGTGAAAATAAACAAACGCCTAAAAAATAGCTTTTAATCTTATTAATGATAAAAAGATCCGAGAAGGACCCACAATAAACCAAAACAAACCACTAAAATGTAGCCAAAATCATCAATGATCCTGTAGAAAGACCAATTGGCTTATCACAAGTTAAACATGAAGTGGATGATGTAAACCATGTATCCAACACAATAACATACCGCAAAAGGCAGCAGTAACATTAATCATATAGTGGATGATAAATAACATGTATCCACATAATCACCTGGCACATACCAGATGATGATGACAACAAGGTAGGAGAGGAACGGTCTTACCCCATCTGCCGTGTAACCCTTTCCCTGCTTAATCGGAGCACTGTTACTGGATAGTCTCGGCTACCATAAATGAGATAACCTGGTCCTTATCAGCATGACTCAGGATCCCCACAGGTTCCAAACATATGTCCAGCGGTGTGCATATTTCTCCCAACGCATTTCTTATATCATCAGGGGAGAGGAAAAGATTCCAAAATCCCGGTCAGTAAATGGCCCATACAGATTGGCACAAAATACTGTGGAAAAATATACATAAACTATATCAAACAAGGTCCATATCGGTAATATAAGCGGACGGTCAAAAAAGCATAGTGGGTAAAACTTACTTCCATCAACATCAGGACATTCCTGGGCAGAGCGCATCTGTCATACAGCGCCGCCAGGTTTAAATGAACCGGCCGCTTAGAATGGCGTCTGACGTCACATCCGCAAACAGCGGTGAGCTCACTTCCGGGTCACATGATCACGGTCGCGGTGTGCACGTCACAAAGGGCGTAGTTATCAGCCATGTAAACCATAGCAAATGCAGGTAAATGGCTACAGGAAAATGGCCGCGGTTTAGATCGCAAAACCAGCGATAATAATACGGCCAATAGTAGTAAGTGGCCCATCAACACAAAAATGGGCCACACGTAAAACTGTAACACATGTTACAGAACCCAGATAGGGCAGGCAAGCTTCAAAAACAGCAACAAACAAAAAGGGGAGGGGAAAAGGACCAACATAAACCAGCAAGGTAGAAGTATTTCCTAAAAAGGAAGTACAAGGGAAAAATACACACCTAGGTACGTACATTGGATCAGGAGAGGCCAGAACGGACCAGGAGGAATGAATAAAAGGACAAAAATGGGATATAATGGAAAATTTATGACCGGCAAATAACCACCATAGTAATATTGGGTAGGCAGGGGAAAAAAATAATGAGAAAAAGAGAAAGAGAGAAAAAAACCACCACCAAACTGGAACAACCTAGGGACCTACAGATGGAACTAATCCTACCTATTTGTGGAGGTCGGCACCCTAGGACAGAACGGTGAGTGGTGCCCCCACTCGGACGACGACTATCCCTCCTAGCAGATACCTAATCTAGTCTACCACAAAGGGTGCGAAGGAGAGAGCTTCATTAAGACCCAATGGTTTGCTAGTCTTTAGCCAAAAAATCCATTTAGTTTCTTGTTTGAGAATTTTGTTGTCCCAATTCCCCCCTCTCAGGGGAGGGGCCACAACATCAATGCCTTGGAAACTGATTGATTTAATGTCCCCTGCATGGTGTTCCGTAATGTGACGGGCCACAGGAGTATCATTGCCCAGGCGAATGTCCCGGATATGTTCACCTATTCTCCTCCTGAATTCCCTTTTGGTCTTGCCCACGTATTCCTTGTGACAAATACAGGTGGCTTTGTAGATGACACCCTTTGTCCTACAGTTGATAAAGGAGCGGATATCATAACGTTTTCCCAAAACATGGGAGAAAAAGAATTTCCCTGGGTTAAGATGACCACAAGCAATACATCCACTACACTTATAGCAGCCCTTAACAGGGTTAGTCAGCCATGTCTTATTGTGGCATGAAAAATGGCTGTGGACAAGTCTCTCTTTAATAGAGCGGGTCTTCCTGTAGGTCACTGAGGGGGCATCGGGAAGAAACCTTCCAATATCGTCATCCATTTTGAGAATGGACCAATGTCTCTCGAGAATCCTTCTCACCTCCCCTGATCCATTATTGAAGGTGGTAATAAACCGGATAAGATCATCATCAGGTATTAGACTCCCCGGTCCATGTAAAAGATCATTCCTATTTTTTTGCTGGGTCTCCAAAAAGGCCTTATTTATAACATGGTCCGGATAACCTCTATGGTGAAACCAGAGGCTTAAATCATGGGCCTGTTTACGAAAACTCTGCTCATCTGAGCAGTTCCGTTTTAATCTGTGAAATTGACCCTTTGGAATACCCCTCTTCAGACTGTTCGGATGGCTGCTCTCCCATCGTAGGAGCGAATTAGTAGCAGTCGGTTTTCTGTAGGTACTGGTGTGAATATTACCCACAGAGTCCCTCTCCACAAGAACATCTAAAAAGGGCAACTTCCATTTGTCAAATTCACAGGTGAAAAAAAGGCTAAAAGAGTTATCGTTAAGCGCAGCGACAGTTCTTATAATCTCGTCCTCCGTACCCTTCCACAGGACAAACACGTCGTCTATGTAACGACACCATAGAATAACCTTGTCCTGAGGAACAGGGGAAAGATCACCAAAAACACAAGTCTCCTCCCACCAACCGAGGAGGAGATTAGCATACGATGGGGCCACCAGACTCCCCATTGCGGTCCCCCTCAGCTGGTGGTACACCTGTCCATTAAACAAAAAAATATTGTTTTTGAGACAAAACTCTATGAGACTCCGAAGGAAGGAATTATGATCATCAAATTGCTGACCCCCTACTCCTCAAGAAAAAGCTCACCGCCTGTAAACCTAGGTCGTGTCTAATCGAGGAGTAGAGGGATTCAACATCAATGCTCACAAAGATGACATCGTCCTCGACAGTGACACCCTCCAATTTTTTAAGTAAATCTGTAGTGTCTCTAAGATAAGAACCCAGCGATGTAACAAAGGGTCTTAATAATCTATCCGCATAGACACCTACATTCTGCGAGATACTTCCAATACCTGACACTATCGGCCTGCCTCGTAATGGAGATAGGCCCTTGTGCACCTTGGGCAAGCAGTAAAAAGTCGGAGTCACCGGAAAAGGAGGATAAAGATAATCAAATTCAGTCTTACTGATCAGACCCTTGTCACGTGCATCCAGCAACAACTCTCTCAAAGTAAACAGGTAATCAGACGTGGGATTCCTATCAAGTTTCTCATAGTTCGATTTGTCCCCCAAAATGTCCATGCACATCTTTTTATAGTCAGAGACATTCATGAGTACGATATTACCACCTTTATCTGATTCCTTTATCACAATATTAGTATCCCTCTCTAAATTCCTAAGGCATTCCATCTCATCCTTGGTAAGATTATATTTTCTATGGTGCCTTTCAGTAACCATACCCAGATCACGTGTAACCAGGTTACAAAAAATATCGATAGAAGATACTTCGTTATTGGCAGGAGGCATCTTACTGCTCCTTAGTTTCAGATCAGTAAAAGGACCCCTACCTTCAGAGTTTGGATTAATGTCACTCAAGTTATAAAGGAGTCTGACGTCCTCCAGAAGATCATCCGCAATACCCATCTCCCTGCATATTTTCCTATTCTCAGTGGCAAAATACTTCTTCCATTTGAGTTTTCGTGTGAAAAGATTGAGATCCTTTACTGCGTCAAAGTGATTGTAATCAGAAGTGGGGACAAAGGAGAGCCCCTTACTAAGTACCGTCATTTCTAATTCAGAGAGGGACCTATCCGAAAGGTTAATTATTTGGGTTGAACCCCCTGAAAGTTGTATCCCCCCGGATTTTGTTTGCTCCTCAGAAAATGGTTGGACTCTAAAAAAGGTCCCTTGTTGTAACCACCTATGTCGGAATTCCTACCTCTCCCTCTTTGTTTGGTCCTCCGCCGATGCCGATTATATTTAATCCTTAAGGGCATGGCCGGCTTTCTAGCAACGGGCTTTGATACCAGTACGTGGGCCTCTCTGCCCGGTGTGTTTGGGGTCATTATACCTGGAGCACTAGAGGGTATTGCATGCCAGACGTTTTGCCCACTACTAAAGGCTACTGATGTCGGCCTGATACCATGAGGAAAGCCAAATCAACTAAGAAAGAAAGTTTATGAAACTGATGATTTGGATATGATGAAATCCTTCTTTCTTCCCCTGATGAACCCCTAAAGACATAAATAGGGGGGAAACGCGTCGGAATTGGGATTTGTTATCAGTGACCCTAACAGATAAGTTCCCTGTTGGGATTACATGCTATTATTATGCTAATATTAATATCATCGGTATATCATTACCTATTTGCACCTGTATAGCTGTACAGGAACATATATATGTACAGCTGTAGTTTGGCTATCATATCTATGGTGACCAAACTCTAGCAAATATTGTTTATGGATTTCCAAGTTTGATGCTAATACATCAATAGGCATCATCTTCTTTTCTCCTTTCTTCATAAAGGATAAGCGGTATCAGGGTTGCCAATCCAGGTAACCAATTTGATAATGACCTTCTGACTATTTGCACCTTTTATTCTTGGTGGTGGTTGTTCCTGCGACTTGCGGGTCAAAGGGACAGAATAGGGAAAGCCGACGAGGAGCGGGGGGTACATAATAACTTATGGTGCACCTCCGCTGGTAGGTAGACAAAAGGGAGGGTTAGACTATCCCCCTCTTTACACCCCCTAGAATAACAGGGTACTCAATCTATAAAACTATATCTTTGAAGTTATGCTACCTATAGCTCTATCTTGAGTGTTGAATAAATTAGAGCTCCCCCCCATCACTTTGGCTTATACCTCTTTTTGTCCTTTCTTCCACCACACTTGACCAGTTTACTTAATTATATAAGAGTTATTGCGCTCTGTTTTGGAGCATTTTTAACATTATGATATAATAAAAATTGATTTTAGGAGTTTTTGTTTTGTTTTTTTCCTTTATAACTTGAGTGACATTAATCCAAACTCTGAAGGTAGGGGTCCTTTTACTGATCTGAAACTAAGGAGCAGTAAGATGCCTCCTGCCAATAACGAAGTATCTTCTATCGATATTTTTTGTAACCTGGTTACACGTGATCTGGGTATGGTTACTGAAAGGCACCATAGAAAATATAATCTTACCAAGGATGAGATGGAATGCCTTAGGAATTTAGAGAGGGATACTAATATTGTGATAAAGGAATCAGATAAAGGTGGTAATATCGTACTCATGAATGTCTCTGACTATAAAAAGATGTGCATGGACATTTTGGGGGACAAATCGAACTATGAGAAACTTGATAGGAATCCCACGTCTGATTACCTGTTTACTTTGAGAGAGTTGTTGCTGGATGCACGTGACAAGGGTCTGATCAGTAAGACTGAATTTGATTATCTTTATCCTCCTTTTCCGGTGACTCCTACTTTTTACTGCTTGCCCAAGGTGCACAAGGGCCTATCTCCATTATGAGGCAGGCCGATAGTGTCAGGTATTGGAAGTATCTCGCAGAATGTAGGTGTCTATGCGGATAGATTATTAAGACCCTTTGTTACATCGCTGGGTTCTTATCTTAGAGACACTACAGATTTACTTAAAAAATTGGAGGGTGTCACTGTCGAGGACGATGTCATCTTTGTGAGCATTGATGTTGAATCCCTCTACTCCTCGATTAGACACGACCTAGTTTTACAGGCGGTGAGCTTTTTCTTGACGAGTAGGGGTCAGCAATTTGATGATCATAATTCCTTCCTTCTGAGTCTCGTAGAGTTTTGTCTCAAAAACAATTTTTTTTGTTTAATGGACAGGTGTACCACCAGCTGAGGGGGACCGCAATGGGGAGTCCGGTGGCCCCATCGTATGCTAATCTCCTCCTCGGTTGGTGGGAGGAGACTTGTGTTTTTGGTGATCTTTCTCCTGTTCCTCAGGACAAGGTTATTCTATGGTGTCGTTACATAGACGACGTGTTTGTCCTGTGGAAGGGTACGGAGGACGAGATTATAAGAACTGTCGCTGCGCTTAACGATAACTCTTTTGGCCTTTTTTTCACCTGTGAATTTGACAAATGGAAGTTGCCCTTTTTAGATGTTCTTGTGGAGAAGGACTCTGTGGGTAATATTCACACCAGTACCTACAGAAAACCGACTGCTACTAATTCGCTCCTACGATGGGAGAGCAGCCATCCGAACAGTCTGAAGAGGGGTATTCCAAAGGGTCAATTTCACAGATTAAAACGGAACTGCTCGGATGAGCAGAGTTTTCGTAAACAGGCCCATGATTTAAGCCTCAGGTTTCACCATAGAGGTTATCCGGACCATGTTATAAATAAGGCCTTTTTGGAGACCCAGCAAAAAAATAGGAATGATCTTTTACATGGACCGGGGAGACTAATACCTGATGATGATCTTATCCGGTTTATTACCACCTTCAATAATGGATCAGGGGAGGTGAGAAGGATTCTCGAGAGACATTGGTCCATTCTCAAAATGGATGACGATATTGGAAGGTTTCTTCCCGATGCCCCCTCAGTGACCTACAGGAAGGCCCGCTCTATTAAAGAGAGACTTGTCCACAGCCATTTTTCATGCCACAATAAGACATGGCTGACTAACCCTGTTAAGGGCTGCTATAAGTGTAGTGGATGTATTGCTTGTGGTCATCTTAACCCAGGGAAATTCTTTTTCTCCCATGTTTTGGGAAAACGTTATGATATCCGCTCCTTTATCAACTGTAGGACAAAGGGTGTCATCTACAAAGCCACCTGTATTTGTCACAAGGAATACGTGGGCAAGACCAAAAGGGAATTCAGGAGAATAGGTGAACATATCCGGGACATTCGCCTGGGCAATGATGCTCCTGTGGGCCGTCACATTACGGAACACCATGCAGGGGACATTAAATCAATCAGTTTCCAAGGCATTGATGTTGTGGCCCCTCCCCTGAGAGGGGGGAATTGGGACAACAAAATTCTCAAACAAGAAACTAAATGGATTTTTTGGCTAAAGACTAGCAAACCATTGGGTCTTAATGAAGCTCTCTCCTTCGCACCCTTTGTGGTAGACTAGATTAGGTATCTGCTAGGAGGGATAGTCGTCGTCCGAGTGGGGGCACCACTCACCGTTCTGTCCTAGGGTGCCGACCTCCACAAATAGGTAGGATTAGTTCCATCTGTAGGTCCCTAGGTTATTCCAGTTTGGTGGTGGTTTTTTTCTCTCTTTCTCTTTTTCTCATTATTTTTTTCCCCTGCCTACCCAATATTACTATGGTGGTTATTTGCCGGTCATAAATTTTCCATTACATCCCATTTTTTGTCCTTTTATTCATTCCTCCTGGTCCGTTCTGGCCTCTCCTGATCCAATGTACGTACCTAGGTGTGTATTTTTCCCTTGTACTTCCTTTTTAGGAAATACTTCTCCCTTGCTGGTTTATGTTGGTCCTTTTCCCCTCCCCTTTTTGTTTGTTGCTGTTTTTGAAGCTTGCCTGCCCTATCTGGGTTCTGTAACATGTGTTACAGTTTTACGTGTGGCCCATTTTTGGTGTTGATGGGCCACTTACTACTATTGGCCGTATTATTATCGCTGGTTTTGCGATCTAAACCGCGGCCATTTTCCTGTAGCCATTTACCTGCATTTGCTATGGTTTACATGGCTGATAACTACGCCCTTTGTGACGTGCACACCGCGACCGCGATCATGTGACCCGGAAGTGAGCTCACCGCTGTTTGCGGATGTGACATCAGACGCCATTCTAAGCGGCCGGTTCATTTAAACCTGGCGGCGCTGTATGACAGATGCGCTCTGCCCAGGAATGTCCTGATGTTGATGGAAGTAAGTTTTACCCACTATGCTTTTTTGACCGTCCGCTTATATTACCGATATAGACCTTGTTTGATATAGTTTATGTATATTTTTCCACAGTATTTTGTGCCAATCTGTATGGGCCATTTACTGACCGGGATTTTGGAATCTTTTCCTCTCCCCTGATGATATAAGAAATGCGTTGGGAGAAATATGCACACTGCTGGACATATGTTTGGAACCTGTGGGGATCCTGAGTCATGCTGATAAGGACCAGGTTATCTCATTTATGGTAGCCGAGACTATCCAGTAACAGTGCTCCGATTAAGCAGGGAAAGGGTTACACGGCAGATGGGGTAAGACCGTTCCTCTCCTACCTTGTTGTCATCATCATCTGGTATGTGCCAGGTGATTATGTGGATACATGTTATTTATCATCCACTATATGATTAACGTTACTGCTGCCTTTTGCGGTATGTTATTGTGTTGGATACATGGTTTACATCATCCACTTCATGTTTAACTTGTGATAAGCCAATTGGTCTTTCTACAGGATCATTGATGATTTTGGCTACATTTTAGTGGTTTGTTTTGGTTTATTGTGGGTCCTTCTCGGATCTTTTTATCATTAATAAGATTAAAAGCTATTTTTTAGGCATTTGTTTATTTTCACATTGCTAGTCGTATCTATTACCAGTGAATTGTTACCCAGTAGCTATTCTATATACACATTGTCAGTGGACAGACACGTGTGCTTATCTGCCAGCAGACCCCCAGCAGCACTGAAGACAGGTTCCAAGAGAACGCTGGCTGCAGGACACGACAAGATCCCCAAGGCGTACGTGGCAAGCTCAGGCAATTTATCCAGATTGGAAGCCTAAAATGAGCAGGGCTCAAGTTGCACAGTAATGGCATCGATGTTTCCTTGCATATACTCATATATCTGTGTCTCCTCCTCTTTTTCCTTGTCCAGCTGTTTTGTTTTCGCATGAGTATATGTCCTTGTCACTTTCCCATGTGTTTGTGTTGTGTTGTGAGTTGTTTGTCACCTTTTGGACACCTTTGAGGGTGTTTTCTAGGTGTTTTTATGTGTTTGTGATTGCCTGCCATAGTTTCCTATGCAGTTCGAGTTCGGTTCGTCGAACGTTCGACGAACCGAACTCGAACGGGACCTCCGTTCGGCGAACCGACCGGTTCGCTCATCTCTAGTGCCAGAACAGCAGAAACCCCCCACAAGTGACAGATTTTGCTGTATTTATTTTCTGAGGAGGGAGCCATAGTGTTTTTTGAGAGCCTTTGTGCCACCAGTAATGTAGAAGTCCCCTATAATTCCATTAACCGATGTTGGACCTGAGTGGGGACTTTGGTACAGAACATTTTAGATCAGTTTGCCTTTATCCTGTTCTCTATGCTGAGCACTTACATCGGGGTTTCCATCTACATCTCCGAAATACGTGATTCAGGTGAAACACTTGACAGATCTATTGACTAATGAGGCAGCAGAGTTACTCCGGACTCCTCCTGGCCTCTGGTCAGGGGTGTCCGTCTTTTTAAATGTGAACAAAACTGTTAATGACTGCTTTTTTCTGCATGTCTGAAAAGAGACATAAAAAGATCGACCCCAGGCCATAAGTGAGGTCAAAGTGTCTCCCTCATTACAGAATCACATTTTTCAGAGATTTAGGCTATGTGCCCACGATCCACACACACTGTGTTCTGGACGCAGTGCGTCTTTCCACGACCGGGGTTTGGGGTGCTGTGGAGTTTTGCTCTGTTTTCCCAGTTGAAGACACTCGCATCTCCCAGCATAAATTGACATGCTGCATCTAGGGATGCTGCACCTCATGTCAGTTTATGCTGCGGAGAAAAGAAGCACAGTGGGCTTGGGATTTCTATAATTCACATCCACTGTGCTTGTACTGCACAACACAGCATTTTGCTATTCCTGATTGTGTTCCAAAATGCTGCTATTCCTGATTGTGGGCACTCACTGTTAAGGTACCGTCACACTAAGCAACATCGCTAGCAACATCACTGCTGAGGCACAACTTGCTAGCGATGTTGCTTAGTGTGACATCCAGCAACAACCTGGCCCCTGCTGTGAGGTCGTTGGTTGTTGCTGAATGTCCTGGGCCATTTTTTTGTTGCTGCTCTCCTGCTGTGAAGCACACATCGCTGTGTGTGACAGCGAGAGAGCAACAACTGAATGTGCAGGCAGCAGGAGCCGGCTTCTGCGGACGCTGGTAACCACGGTAAACAGCGGGTAACCAAGAAGCCCTTACCTTGGTTACCCGATATTTACCTTCATTACCAGCGTCCGCCGCTCTCAGCTGTCAGTGCCGGCTCCCTGCTCTCTGCACACGTAGCAGAGTACATATAGGGTAATTAACCCGATGTGTACTGTGGCTATGTGTGCAGGGAACAGGGAGCCGGCACTGGCAGTGTGAGAGCAGCGGACGCTGGTAACGAAGGTAAATATCGGGTAACCAAGGGAAGGGCTTCTTGGTTACCCGATGTTTACCGTGGTTACCAGAGTCCGCAGAAGCTGGCTCCCTGCTGCCTGCACACGTAGCAGAGTACACATCGGGCAATTAACCCGATGTGTACTGTGGCTAGGAGTGCATGGAGCCAGCGCTAAGCGGTGTGCGCTGGTAACCAAGGTAAATATCGGGTTGGTTACCCAATATTTACCTTAGTTACCAAGCGCAGCATGCTTCCACGTGTAGCGACGCTCCAGCGATCCCTGCCAGGTCAGGTTGCTGGTGGGATCGCTGGAGCGTCGCTTAGTGTAACATCTCACCAGCGACCTCCTAGCAACTTATCAGAGATCCCTATCAGGTTGGATCGTTGTTGGGATCACTGGTAAGTTGTTTAGTGTGACTGGGCCTTTACATGTAATCCTGGTGCAAGTGGTCAACGTAGAGCGCAGGATAAATAGGAGGACTTATAGAGGCAGACTGAACAAATTAATAGCGCTTGAAGAATTGGCTTTATTTATTTTTTACGCCATTCACTATGTGTTATAAGTGGTTCGGCAGCTTTATTTCTCAGGTTAGTACAAATACAGTGATACCAGGTTTATACAGTTAGGTCCAGAAATATTTGGACAGTGACACAATTTTCGCGAGTTGGACTCTGCATGCCACCACATTGGATTTGAAATGAAACCTCTACAACAGAATTCAAGTGCAGATTGTAACGTTTAATTTGAAGGTTTGAACAAAAATATCTGATAGAAATTGTAGGAATTGTACACATTTCTTTACAAACACTCCACATTTTAGGAGGTCAAAAGTAATTGGACAAATAAACCAAACCCAAAAAAAAAAAATTTATTTTCAATATTTTGTTGCGAATCCTTTGGAGGCAATCACTGCCTTAAATCTGGAACCCATGGACATCACCAAACGCTGGGTTTCCTCCTTCTTAATGCTTTTCCAGGCCTTGACAGCCACAGCCTTCAGGTCTTGCTTGTTTGTGGGTCTTTCCGTCTTAAGTCTGGATTTGAGCAAGTGAAATGCATGCTCAATTGGGTTAAGATCTGGTGATTGACTTGGCCATTGCAGAATGTTCCACTTTTTTGCACTCATGAACTCCTGGGTAGCTTTGGCTGTATGCTTGGGGTCATTGTCCATCTGTACTATGAAGCGCCGTCCGATCAACTTTGCGGCATTTGGCTGAATCTGGGCTGAAAGTATATCCCGGTACACTTCAGAATTCATCCGGCTACTCTTGTCTGCTGTTTTGTCATCAATAAACACAAGTGACCCAGTGCCATTGAAAGCCATGCATGCCCATGCCATCACGTTGCCTCCACCATGTTTTACAGAGGATGTGGTGTGCCTTGGATCATGTGCCGTTCCCTTTCTTCTCCAAACTTTTTACTTCCCATCATTCTGGTACAGGTTGATCTTGGTCTCATCTGTCCATAGAATACTTTTCCAGAACTGAGCTGGCTTCATGAGGTGTTTTTCAGCAAATTTAACTCTGGCCTGTCTATTTTTGGAATTGATGAATGGTTTGCATCTAGATGTGAACCCTTTGTATTTACTTTCATGGAGTCTTCTCTTTACTGTTGACTTAGAGACAGATACACCTACTTCACTGAGAGTGTTCTGGACATCAGTTGATGTTGTGAACGGGTTCTTCTTCACCAAAGAAAGTATGCGGCGATCATCCACCACTGTTGTCATCCGTGGACGCCCAGGCCTTTTTGAGTTCCCAAGCTCACCAGTCAATTCCTTTTTTCTCAGAATGTACCCGACTGTTGATTTTGCTACTCCAAGCATGTCTGCTATCTCTCTGATGGATTTTTTCTTTTTTTTCAGCCTCAGGATGTTCTGCTTCACCTCAATTGAGAGTTCCTTAGACCGCATGTTGTCTGGTCACAGCAACAGCTTCCAAATGCAAAACCACACACCTGTAATCAACCCCAGACCTTTTAACTACTTCATTGATTACAGGTTACGAGGGAGACGCCTTCAGAGTTAATTGCAGCCCTTGGAGTCCCTTGTCCAATTACTTTTGGTCCCTTGAAAAAGAGGAGGCTATGCATTACAGAGCTATGATTCCTAAACCCTTTCTCCGATTTGGATGTGAAAACTCTCATATTGCAGCTGGGAGTGTGCACTTTCAGCCCATATTATATATATAATTGTATTTCTGAACATGTTTTTGTAAACAGCTAAAATAACAAAACTTGTGTCACTGTCCAAATATTTCTGGACCTAACTGTATATTGTTTTTAGGTTTGGCCTCTGCCACACTAAAAACACATTTTACAAAATAAACGTTTTTTGCATCACCGTATTTTGAAGGCTATAGTTTTTATTTTTCTGCCTGTTGTGCTACACTGTGTACACCTTGCCACAAATTTCCCTTGAGACAGGAACTGGAGCGAGATTTTTGGGGTTGTGAATTTAACAAGCAGAGATTCCCACCCCATCTTTTGCCCCATCAACACCCACTTTGTCGAAGATGGGAGAAAGCTGCATAAGAAAACTAAAATTTGCAAAATTATAGAGCAGTCTTAAGTTGCCTCAAAACTTTACGAGTTTTAAACCTTGCACACCAGAATTCTAATTGGAGAGGGTTCAGTGGAATGAGAAGCAGGAAGGGAACAGACAGAGATAGATTGAAAAATATTGTGAAAACTGATTAAAATAAAGACAGCTAAAGCTATCCTCTATAATATCTTCGATGCTGCTGCAGCTTGTCTCTGTGAGCTAAAAAGTGAACAATGAGCAGGCATTCCTCTCTCTGTGATGTTCATAGGAGAGATCATCACAGCTTGTCTCCTCCCTATAGCAAACAGTGGGTTGTAAATTACAGATATAGCATGGAGAGGGGAATGGTAATGAAAATGCAGGATTTAAGTAAAAAAAGAGTCCACAATGATGTTATTCCTCATATACATGTAAGGGTACGTGCACACGCTGCGTTTTTTTGACGCTGCGTTTTTGTGCGTTTTTGGCCGCTAAAAACGCACAAAAAAGCACCTGCGTCGAAAAAACGCGGCAAAAAACGCACGCGTTTTGCCACGATTTGGTGCGTTTTTTTGCTGCGTTTTGCTGCGTTTTTGCTCACTGCGTCCTTATGCGTTTTTTATCAGTGAACAAAAAAAAAAAGGTCTGATGTCATTTCCTTCTTCAATGTGTTCTTCATTCTCCACTAGTGTATGCAGAAGAGCAGACAGCTGCAGAACTACAAGGCTCAGCATCCTCCATCCAATAGTGTATGCAGGAGAGCAGACAGCAGCTGTCGAACTACAAGGCTCAGCATCCTCCTTCCAGGACTGTATGCAGGATTTCTTTGCCCCCCCAAACAAAAAAAATGACGTGGGCTTCGCCATATTTTTGTATGCTAGCCGGGTACAGCAGGCAGGTACGGGCTGCCCCCAACCCCCAGCTGCCTAGTTGTACCCGGCTGGGAACCAAAAATATAGGGAAGCCCTTTTTTTTTAAAATTATTTCATGAATTTCATGAAATAATTTTAAAAAAAAATGACGTGGGCTTCGCCCAATTTTTGAGTCCGGCCGGGTACAACTAGGCAGCTGGGGATTGGAATCCACAGTGCAGGGTACCCATGCTTTCTGGGCACCCCCGCTGTGAATTGCAGTCCCGCAGCCACCCCAGAAAATGGCGCTTTCATAGAAGCGCCATCTTCTAGCGCTGTATCCAACTCTTCCAGCTGCCCTGAAGCCGGGTGGCTAGCTAGGTAATAATGGAGTTAGGGCTAGCTGTATATTATCAGCTAGCCCTAAGCCCGAAATTCATGGTGTCACGCCAATATTAGACATGGCCACCATGAATTTCTAGTAAAGATAAAAAAAAACACAACACACAGAAAAATATTTTTATTAGAAATAAAACACAACACAATTAGTGACTCCATCTTTATTGAAATAAAACCCCCCCTCCGCAGTAATCCTGGGTCAGGGTCCCGCGCCGTCCAATCCGGATCCAATATCATCTGATCGGTTTGCTGGAAGGCAAAGCGATCAGATGATGTGTCAGGTTCAAGTGCCTGAATCCCATCACACATCAGCTGATTGTATAAAAGCCGTTTATACAATCAGCAGATGCATTGGTGCAAAAAAAAAAAAAAAAAAAAAATACTCACTTATGTGCTGATTACTGGCAGCACCTGGAGCGATGGGGCGGGAGTCTGATCCCGTCCGATCGCTGCAGCAGCTGCCGGTAATCAGGGATGAAGTCTCCTGACGCATCCGCTGATACCGGCCGGGCGCCCGCGTCACCGCGATACTTACGATCACCTGATGCGTCAGGTGACTGCATCAGGTGATCCATCGCCAGGTCCTGCATCCTGCAGGCATACGCACCCGGGGAGAATGCACACAGCCAGAGCGGCGGGACCGGGAGGAGATGGGAGCGGGCATGGCACCGGGAGGCTGCAGACAGGTGAGTATAACTTTTTTTTTTTTTTTTTTTCTACTGTTAACTTTTGTTTTCGCAGCCGCTTCCACCTCCCGCCCAGACATGGCGCCGCACGGCAGCATACATGCACAGGACGGGAGATGGAAGCGACGGTGACGGTACCAGGAGGATTCACGCTTCTGTATATACTGACAGAAGGAATCCTCTTCCTGTACACGTCACTTTACTACCCACCTCCTGCGTTTATAGCTGCATTTTTGGTCTTAGAAACGCACCAAAACGCACCAAAACGCAGCTATTTGCGTTTCTCATTGCGTCTTTCAACATCCCATTGAACTCAATGGATGAAAAGCGCAGTGAAAAACGCGGGAATAATTGACATGCTGCGCTTTTGTGGTCACCACAAAAACGCAGCTGAAAAAAAACGCTGTGTGGGGACAGCAAAAATGAAAACTCATAGACTTTGCTGGGGAAGCAAAGTCATGCAGTTTTGAGGCCAAAAACGCACCCGAAAAACGCGCAAAAACGCCGAGAAAAACGCACTGTGTGCACATAGCCTAAGGTGGTGCAGTCTTTGATAGGGAAGCTCAATTTTGCATGCAGAATTATGCCGATGGGGCACGTGTTTGCTAGGCGGTTTGCGACGGCTACGGCAGGTGTGAGGTCATCAGCTCATTTTGTACATGTCACGAGGGAGATCAAGGAGGATCATCTGGTGTGGGACGTTTTCCTGCGACGGTTTAACGGCTGTGCATTGTGGTTGGAGAAGGTTGTACCCAATGGAGTGTTGCAGCTGTATACAGATGCAGCTGGGTCGGTGGGATTTGGAGCAATTTTTCAGGGCCATAGGTGTGCGGAGAGATGGCCAGAGGAATGGCGGAAGGATGGCTTGGTCAGAAACTTGGCATTGCTGGAGTTGTTTCCAATTGTTGTGACGGTTGACCTGTGGGGTCCGCAGTTTTCCTGGCGAAAGGTTTGCTTTCATTGTGAGAATCAGGTGGTGGTGCATGCGATTAACAGTTTGTCTGCTAAATCTGGGCTTGTAGTTGCATATTTGCGGCATTTGGTGCTCAAATGTCTGCAGTTAAACATTCATGTGGTGGCAAAGCATGTATCGGGGGTCAACAACGGGGTGGCTGATCCTTTGTCTCGTTTTCAGTTTCGCAGGTTCTGGCCTTTGATGCCAAGGGCAGACAAGGTCGGAGCGGTGTGTCCAGAGAGCTTGTGGAGTCTGGTGAGGCTGTAATTATGGGACTGATCAGGAATTCGGTGACCGAGGTGACTTGGTGCTGGTATGCCAAAGTATGGGCTGAATAGCAGGCGTTCATGGGAGCCATGTTTGCAGAAGGGCAGGAGGATCATTTGGTGGCGTTGCTGGCGTTTGTGAGTAACGATTTTATGGCAGGTCGGTCAGTATCGACAGTGGCACTTAGGGTGGCGGCAGTGACTTTCTGGTTTAGGGTTAGAGGCGTGCAGGATGTTTTGCAGGATTTCTGTGTGTGGCAGGCCATGAAGGGGTTTCGCAAGGGAGCGAAGGGGCGGGACACAAGGCGGCCGATATCTTTTGAATTGCTAAAGCGGCTGGTGGGCGGCTTGCGGTTGATATGTTTATCAGCTTATGAGCAGGTTCTTTTCGAGACGGCTTTTGTGTTAGCCTTTTATGGGGCTTTTCAAATCGGGGAGTTGGTCAGTCCGTCTAAGGTTAGAGGTGGTGGTTTGTTGTCTGAGGATGTGTATGTAATGAGGCAGAGGGTTGCGTGTCACCTTCGCCACTCTAAAGGCTGCTTTACACGCTGCGACATTGCTCAAGCGAACTCGTTGGGGTCACGGAATTTGTGATGCACATCCGGTCGCTTTAGCGATGCCGTTGCATGTGACACCTTTGAGCGATTTTGCATCGTTGCAAAAACGTGCAAAATCGCTCATCGGTGACATGGGGGGTCCATTCTCTAATATCGTTGCTGCAGTAGTAACGAAGTTGCTCCTCGTTCCTGCGGCAGCACACATCGCTCTGTGTGACACCGCAGGAACGAGGAACCTCTCCTTACCTGCCTCCCGCCCGCAATGCGGAAGGAAGGGGGTGGACGGGATGTTCGTCCCGCTCATCTCCGCCCCTCTGCTTCTATTGGGCGGCGGTTCAGTGACGTAGCTGTGACGTCACTGTGATGCTGAACGAACCGCCCCCGTAGAAAGGAGGCGTTTTGCCGGTCACAGCGACGTCGCAGGGCAGGTAAGTAGTGTGACGGGTTTGGGCGATGTTGTGCGCCACGGGCAGCGATTTGCCCATGTCACACAACCGATGGGGGCGGGTACCCACGCTAGCGATATCGGTTATGATATCGCAGCGTGTAAAGCGGCCTTAAGACGGACCAGATGGGTCGTGGAAGGTTGGTAGTGCTGTATGCAGTTCCGGGTGACGGGTTATGCCCGGTGCAGGTGGTGGGTACGTTTTTAATCGTTCGGGGGGACCTCCCGAGTCCGTTACTGTGTCATGAGGATGGATCATTTTTGTCGCAGTATTAATTTGTGGCAGTGCTGCGGAATTGCTTGCGGTGGGCGGGGGAGCGCCCGGAGAACTACGGGTAGCACTCCTTTAGAATTGGGGCAGCTACATAGGCTTCTCGGTGGGGTCTCGTGGACGAGGTGGTAAGACGGATCGGAAGGTGGGAGTCCTCTTTTTTTCGTCATTAGGTTCGGCCTCAGCTGTTATCGCAATGAGGACACCAGGGGAATTGGAGTTTACGGGAAATGTACATGTTATAGTTGGTGCAACTGGTTAGTATTTCCTGGTACTTATAACCTGCTTCTGTTTTGTTGTAGGGGTGTTCCTAATATGGATATTAGGGCACTCATTCTTTTTCTGGGGGGCTCGTCGGGCCGATGCTTGTTCGAATGGTTGCCAACTGGGACTGGACAGGTCGCTGGCATCGGTTAAGTGGATCAGTGTGCACGGAATGGAGTGGAGCAGGGTATTACCGGAGTTTGGGTATTATTGCAAAGTGGACAAACCCCTTGATGTGGTAGTGCTGCATGTGGGAGGCAACTATTTGGGAGTTTGGCGTCTCGTGAGCTGATTAGGGATATTAAGATTGACTTATTGCGCTTATGAAGGATGTTCCCGGGTTTAATCGTGGTGTGGTCTGACATCGTGGCCAGGTTGGTGTGGAGAGGGGCCCGATCTGTGGACAGGATCAATCGAGCTAGGGAAAAGCGGATAGGATTGTGGCACGATTTGTGAAGAGAAATGGGGGTATTGCGGTGAGGCACATTGATTTGGAGTCACCGAGTTGGCAATTTTGGAGGGGTGATGAGGTGCACCTTAACAACATCGGTTCTGATTTGTGGACGCTGGGTTTGCGTGAAGGTGTGAGTGAGCTTTGGGTGTGTGGTGGGTCCAGGCCACGTAAGGAGTCATGTGCCCTGTCCTGTGGCGGGGGTTAGGTCTGGTCCAGAGGCGGGTTGAAGGGAATGGTAACTGGACCGAGAGACACTGTCTTGGTATGATGGCTCCGGGTTCTGGGATGTTGCAGGCACAGGGTTCTGCAAAAGTTTGGGGGTATTAATCCGTGGGTGATTAATACCTCATTTCTGGGTTGGTGTGTTGCGGCCAGGTATATTGGGGTAAGAAGTGGTTCCTGGACTGGGCCTACCCAGGATTATATATATACTGTATTGGTATTACCGTGTTACCTATTGTTATTTGTTGGGGTCGCCCATTGGACGGTGCCCACTTGTGTTAGAATGTAAATAATAGGTAATAAAGGCTGCTGTGGCCAATTTGAACCAAGTCGCATGCAGTCCATGTATTATTTACAAGTGGTTAATGGTGGAGTAACACAAGCATCACGACTGGAGAATCCTTCCTCAATGGTCAAGAAAGCCATAGAGCTCATAGGGTGGAGGGGCGACATGACTAGAGGGATAGGAAGGAGTGATGGGGTTAATAGGGACAGGAATTGGATTTTTAGGAGGCAGAAGTATGGGATTGGTGGGAAGGAGGAGTCTTAGGAGGAAGAAGGGGAGTATACGAAGGTACATAAGGGGAGGGGGGGTGTCATACCTCTCTCTGTGACTTCCGGACGAAGATTGATCCCCGCCCACCCTCCCTTGTGCTTGAGTACAGAGTGGTGGATATATATATATATATATATATATATATATCTATATATATAATTGCCTTATTCTGTCTGTCTGTCTGTCTGTCATGCTCCAAAATTGTGTCCTTACGGTGACACAAAGCTGATTGGCCGCTGGGCTCGCCATGGCCCCGCCCCCCCCACACTGATTGGCCGCTCGCCCAGGCTGCGCCCCCACACGGATTGGCCAGCCGCTCGCCCAGGCTCCGCCCCCCCCACAGATTGGCCTCTCGCCCCGGCACCCTGCAGGCATTGGCAACTCGGCCACGCCACGCCCCGCCCCCCTCACGCAATGCACGCTAGCCCCCGCGCATTCCCCGAACCGACACGGTCACGGAGCCACGACTCACAGGTGAGTACTGTACCCCTGGGAGCCCACATCAGCGTACGCCGCAAACCCAGCCGACACATACCCTCGCATTGCTGGGCCTGGCCGGCGTATGCTGGTGTGGGCTCCCGTGCGAGCGGGGGACGAGATACTCTGGTAACCATGCTAGCATAGTTACCAGCGCATCAAGGTCCTGCAGCGGCGTAACATACACACACGCACAGACATAACAACAGACACACATCAGATCACACTCACTCTCACACACACCTCACACACACATCACATCGCATCCACACACTCACAACATCCTGGGATATCGCTTGCTTCTCTGCGCCGATACTGTGCTGTGAGCTTCCAGGACCTGCCAGAGGATCACATGGCCAGAAGCATGTGGTATCTCCGGATGTTGTGAGTGTGAGCGCGTATGTGTAATATCGTCAGTGTGTGTGTGAGAGTATGCGATCAGGTGTGTGTGTGAGTGTATGCGATCGGATCTGTGAGTGTCGGCAGAGGAGCACGGCGTGCTGGAGGAGGCTGGGAGGAGAGACGCTGATCCTGGGAAAGGCTGGGAGGGGGAGGGGGGAGGCTGAGAGAAGAGAGGCTGGGGGAGGCTGAGGCTGGGGTAGGCTGGAAGGAGAGAGGCTGATGCTGGGGACAGAAAAGGCTGATGCTGGGAGGAGAGAGGCTGATCCTGGGGAAGGCTGGGAGGGGGAGGGGGGAGGCTGAGAGAAGAGAGGCTGTGGGAGGCTGAGGCTCGGGTAGGCTGGAAGGAGAGAGGCTGATGCTGCGGGCAGAGAGGCTGATGCTGTGGGCAGAGAGGCTGATGCTGGTGCAGCATGGGGGATGGAGCACGATGGGGGGTGCGCAGCATGGGGGATGGAGCACGATGGGGGGTGCGCAGCATGGGGGATGGAGCACGATGGGGGGTGCGCAGCATGGGGGATGGAGCACGATGGGGAGTGCGCAGCATGGGGGATGGACCACGTTTGGGAGTGCGCAGCATGGGGCATGGAGCACATTTGGGAGTGCACAGCATGGCGGATGAACCACGTTTGGGAGTGCGCAGCATGGCGGATGGAGTACGTTTGGGAGTGCGCAGCATGGCGGATGGACCACGTTTGGGAGTGCGCAGCATCGCGGATGGAGCACGTTTGGGAGTACGCAGCATGGCGGATGGAGCACGTTTGGGAGTGCGCAGCATGGCGGATGGAGCATGTTTGGGAGTGCGCAGCATGGCGGATGAACCACGTTTGGGAGTGCGCAGCATGGCGGATGGAGTACGTTTGGGAGTGCGCAGCATGGCGGATGGACCACGTTTGGGAGTGCGCAGCATGACGGATGGACCACGTTTCGGAGTGCGCAGCATGGCGGATGGAGCATGTTTGGGAGTGCGCAGCATGGGGGATGCAGCACGATGGGGAGTGCGCAGCATGGCGGATGGAGTACGTTTGGGAGTGCGCAGCATGGCGGATGGAGCACGTTTGGGAGTGCGCAGTATGGCTGATGGAGTACGTTTGGGAGTGCGCAGCATGGCGGATGGAGCACGTTTGGGAGTGCGCAGCATAGCGGATGGAGCACGTTTGGGAGTGCGCAGCATTGCAGATGGAGCACGTTTGGGAGTGCGCAGCATGAGGGATGCAGCACGATGGGGAATGCGCAGCATAGGGGATGGAGCACGATGGGTAATGCGCAGCATGGGAGATGGAGCACGATGGGGAATGCGCAGCATAGGGGATGGAGCACGATGGGGAGTGTGCAGCATGGGGGATGGAGCACGATGGGGGGTGCGCAGCATGGGGGATGGAGCACGATGGGGAGTGTGCAGCATGGGGGATGGACCACGTTTGGGAGTGCGCAGCATGGGGCATGGAGCACATTTGGGAGTGCGCAGCATGGTGGATGAACCACGTTTGGGAGTGCGCAGCATGGCGGATGGAGTACGTTTGGGAGTGCGCAGCATGGCGGATGGACCACGTTTGGGAGTGCGCAGCATCACGGATGGAGCACGTTTGGGAGTACGCAGCATGGCGGATGGAGCACGTTTGGGAGTGCGCAGCATGGCGGATGGAGCATGTTTGGGAGTGCGCAGCATGGCGGATGAACCACGTTTGGGAGTGCGCAGCATGGCGGATGGAGTACGTTTGGGAGTGCGCAGCATGGCGGATGGACCACGTTTGGGAGTGCGCAGCATGGCGGATGGACCACGTTTCGGAGTGCGCAGCATGGCGGATGGAGCACGTTTGGGAGTGCGCAGCATAGCGGATGGACCACGTTTGGGAGTGCGCAGCATGGCGGATGGAGCACGTTTGGGAGTACGCAGCATGGCGGATGGAGCACGTTTGGGAGTGCGCAGCATGGCGGATGGAGCATGTTTGGGAGTGCGCAGCATGGGGGATGCAGCACGATGGGGAGGGCGCAGCATGGCGGATGGAGTACGTTTGGGAGTGCGCAGCATGGCGGATGGAGCACGTTTGGGAGTGCGCAGTATGGCTGATGCAGCACGTTTGGGAGTGCGCAGCATGGCGGATGGAGCACGTTTGGGAGTGCGCAGCATTGCAGATGGAGCACGTTTGGGAGTGCGCAGCATGGGGGATGCAGCACGATGGGGAATGCGCAGCATAGGGGATGGAGCACGATGGGGAATGCGCAGCATGGGAGATGGAGCACGATGGGGAATGCGCAGCATAGGGGATGGAGCACGATGGGGAGTGTGCAGCATGGGGGATGGAGCACGATGGGGGTGCGCAGCATGGGGGATGGAGCACGATGGGAGGTGCGCAGCATGGGGGATGGGGCACGATGGGAGGTGCACACCTCCCCCCAACACACACACACACACGCGCACTGCACAACACACCACACACACACACACTGGGAACCACAGAACCACAAACTCCGCCCTACACAGACACCCACACACACAGACAACGCCGCACACACACAACACTCAACACACAAACACCGCGGCATACATAAATATACGCACATACCGCACAACACACACATTGCACAAAACATACCTCCCCCCAAAACACACCACACACACAAACCGTGCAACACACACACAACGCTACAGACACACAGCGCTCCACAAACAACGCAACACACGCAACACACATACAACACCGCTCTCACCCCCCGCCACACCCAGACAACACCCAGAACATGTACAGCCCCTACACAAACACTTAGCAACTACACACAACAACATCTAATATATATAACAAAAATTATACATCAACTACACAATAAATTCTAGAATACCCGATGCTTTAGAATCGGGCAACCTTCTAGTATATATATATATATATATATATATATATATATATATATATATCAAAGGGGAGAAAAAGATATGTGGTGAGATGATTGAGTGCGGAGACAGAGGTGTCTCGTCGTTGTTTGTTGAAGTGGGAATATCCGGTTGTGTTGATTTGTTTTGTCACAGCAGTGGGGGTAGGTCTGGTCCAGAGGTGGTTTGAAGGGAATGGTAACTGGACCAAGAGACACTGTCTTGGTATGGTGGCTCTGGCTTCCCGGATGTTGCAGGCACGGGGTTCTGCAAAAGTTAGGGGTATTAATCCGTGGGTGATTAATACCTCAACTCTGGATCGGTATGTTGTGGTCAGGGATATTGGGGTAAGAAGTGGTTCCTGGACTGGGCCTACCCAGGGTTATATATACTGTATTGGTATTACCATGTTACCTATTGTTATTTGTTGGGATCGCCTGTTGGACGGCGCTCCCTTGTGTTAGAATGTAAATAATAGGCAATAAAGGCTGCTGTGGCCAATTTGAACAAAGTTTCATGCAGTCCGTGTATTATTTACAAGTGGTTAATGGTGGGGTAACACAGGCATCACGACTGGAGAATCCTTCCTCAATGGTCATGAGGCCTATTAATCGCTGCCATAAAAAGGCTTATCTATCGTCATTTTACATATAAGAAAATCTGATGAGAGAGGACAAATGGACCAACAATGAATGAAATTCTTATCCAGCACACTGATGATATACAGTCTGTACAAAATGACTAAAAATGTATGAAAAGCTGATCCAGTACACTGATGAAGTATAGTCTGTTTTACTCATATGCAAAAAACAAATAACTGAATGAAGCTGTAGGCTGCTGGTATTAACTATACTGATAAATTGATTGAATTGTTAGTTTGTTGGGTACTCTGTCATAAGACAGGCAACATGTAAGACAATCTCTCACAATGCCTAAATATAAATCCACCAATCGCCACAAAGGGCACTATTGCTAAGAAAACAACTCTGATCTGTTGCCTGGAAGTTAACTTGTTAAGATACTTGTGTATTGCAAATATTCTTAAAAGCATGCTGTCATCCCCAAAACAGTAGCTAAACCACTTATATAATTATGTAAGGGACTTAGGGGTACTTTGCATGCTGCGACATCGCTAGCATCGGCTAGCGATGCCGCACGCGATAGTACCCGCCCCCGTCGCACATGTAATATCTTGTGATAGCTGCTGTAGCGAACATTATCGCTACGGCAGCTTCACACGCACTTACCTGTCCTGCGGTGTCGCTCTGGCCGGCGACCCGCCTCCTTCCTAAGGGAGCGGGTCGTGCGGCGTCACAGCGACGGCAGACGGCCAATAGAAGCGGAGGGATGGAGATGAGCGGGACGTAAACATCCCGCCCACCTCCTTCCTTCCGCATAGGCGGTGGAGGCAGGTAAGGAGATGTTCCTCGCTCATGCGGCTTCACACACAGCGATGTGTGCTGCCGCAGGAATGAGGAACAACATCGTATCTCTTATTGGTGCGACATTATGAAAATGACCGACGCTACACTGATCACCGATTTTCAACGCTTTTGCGATCGTTTATCGGCGCATCTAGGCTTTACATGTTGCGACGTCGTTACTGGTGCCGGATGTGCGTCACTTTCGATTTGACCCCGACGATATCGCAGTAGCGATGTCACAGCGTGCAAAGTACCCCTTAGCCAATAAAAAAAATCCTATCCATTGTATAGCTTTTAGTTGCAATAAAAAACCTATATATTTTGTTTGCAAGTGAAGGGGTTTTGGTGCATCCGTGGTGTAGCTAAGTGCACAGTGAATGATTATGTGCCGCCCCTGCAGCCGTCGAACCGCTCGGATCTGGGGTCTGCTGCTGTGGCTAGAGAGTCTCCGGACCTGGGGGCTCACGGCCACTTCAAATGAAAAGGGGGTATTTTTAGGGGATAAGAGTTTGTGACGCCACCCGTGGTTCGTAGTAAGGGGAAAACTGCCGCTGCCGATGGGAGTATCCGGGGAAAGTGGGGCAGCTAGATGACGTTCCCTCCACAGGTAGGGGAGGCCCTGGGACTCTGGATGATGGAGATGATGGGGAGTGTGGTGCAGATTGGAAGCAGGGGATGACAGCGTACTCACTCAGGCCATGTTGGCAGTGCTGCAACTGTGACGCCCTGGGCAAGTCAGGGGTCACAGGTCACAACACCACCACACCCTACACCCCAGTTAGGAACACCAAGGCTAACCAAAATCCTTGTTGCCTTCCTCCAGGGGCTGATGTTCACACCAGGGGGTGGGCCAGGCGGTTGGCTCTGCCCACCGAGGAGTTCACAGCCCTGGAGGCGGGAGGAACCAGGTAGAACAGTTAGGAAAGTGAAGAAGAAGGAAGTAGTAGTGGAGCTAAGGAGAAAAGCTGAAGTGACAGAAAAAGTGAGCGTAGTAAAGCCTGAAGTTAGTCCGGGTGTGTGCCCCGGACAGTGACAGCAAGGTCAGCAGACGGCGGTGATAGTCTGCAGGGGGACTGCTCGGAGGTTGCTGGAAGGACCGCGGACGGGTGGTGACCCGGCGGTCTGGAGCAGTATACGAAGAACAGTCAGCACCAGGGCAGGGGCCTTTCGGATCCCGGCAAGGCTAGGAGTCGCCATAATTTGCCAAATCCGTCAGTGAAGGGGACGTCTGTCTCCTAACAACCAAGTCCCGATTGAAGGCAACAGTCCAACTGTAACAGAGAGACACCGCCACCGCCAGGGCACCAGTTTCTCAGGGCCAGCGCCTGCGGGCAAAGTAGGGCTCCTCCGGCCCATATCCAAGCCAGGGAGCGGGTTACCGGTGGGAACCCATCGCAACCATCATCATCTTAGGTGCAGGAAAAAGGGACCGTCACCGTCACCTACTGGGGAAAGCAAGTGCAGTCGTCCGTGGGAACCGTCTTTCCAGCCGTGTGTTTTACCGAGAACTGTGTCATCGTCTCAGGCTGAGTGAGTACCACAGTGCCGCAAGGCACGGAGCTGCCCCCGCGTCCCTGCACCCCACCTAACCCTGCATCACCCACCTCATCATTGGGCCCCGGGACAACCAACCCCCTACCCACGGAGGGGAGGATTAACATCTGGCTGCTCCATACCACCACTCCCGGGATTCCCATACAGAGCAGCGGTGGTGTCAACAAATCACCACAACCGTGGGTGGCGTCACGGACAATAAACTATCCCAAATCCCAATCCCCTTTTCACTCCGGCCCATCGCTCGAGCCACCGAGCAGCAGCAGCAGGCCGCAGTGCCAGCCGGACCCGAGCAGTGGGAGAGCGCGGCGTCCCCTCCTCCGCCCGCGACAACTTGGCGTCACGAACAGGATCTTACCGCTCTGCCGTTGGGTAGAGGTGCGCCTTGTGACCGCCGGAGGTATCCGGCCGGAAAAATTCAGAAGTCGCCATCTTTGGCGCGAAAAGTTCCCGCTCGAGCGTCTTCTCGAGTAGTAGAGGCGCGAAGGCCAAAACCCCGCCCCGAGAGAGGAGGGGCCGGAAAGAGGCTAAGGGGGACGTGGATGGAGAAATGGCGGCGTCCTCGAATTGGAGTGCGGGAATACCTGCCACCGGAGTACCCAAGCTCTGGGGGAAACGAGGCGGAGTAGCTTTTGAGGACTGCGGCCCGGGTGAACTCCCCGCCAGGACCGCTGCGTGGCTGGAGCGGGAGTTGGGCCGGTTCTGCGTGAAGGTGAGGGCGCAGAGCCTGCAACAGTTGATGGACTGGAAGGCAGAGATGCGCAGGATGGTTGCCGTAGTGGGGGCCCGTGAGCAAGGGGCCGCTGCGGCCGTGCCGCGTCGCGACCAGTCCACCCAAACCCCAGAACCAGCCCTGATTGAGTGGGAGACGGACATCAGCGCCACGGCCGGGGGGCCGGAGAGAATGCCGTTGATGGAAGAGGAGGTCCCAAGTGCGCTGCCTCTGCCGCCATTCCCAGCGGCTGTCAGTGGTTTGGGGTTGAACTGCCAATGGAAGGAGAACCCCATGTACCGTTCGGTCCCCGAGTGGGCCGACCCCCTGCGGTGGTAGCCGCCTCGTCGAGGTCAGCAGAGTACCGCTGCACAGTCCCCGTTGGGACCACCACTGAGTGTTTGTTTAAAAGTTTGTTTGAAAAGAATGATAAGTAAAATGAAACCGTGAAGTTCATCTGATTAACCGTGATTGGAAACCGGCCATAGCCGGCACCGTTGTCCCCGTGGGGACCGTTTAAAAAGTTGCATGAGGAACTGCTCATGGACAAGCCCGTGAACTTGCAGGGCAACCACAAACGTTAGTGGCATGTAAATAAGTTGTTTTACCGTTACCATTTCCGCAGTTGCCGCCTCCGGAGAGGCAGGTTGGAGGGAGGGCCCTCAGCAGAGCAGGCTGGGGCCCAGCCACCACAGGAACCGGTGGCTACCCTCTGGAGGGGAAGGACAGATCCCGCTCGGGTGACTTGGTGCAGGACTGGGGTAAAGGGGTGCTGCCTGGGCTTTAGGGGCAGCATCAGGGCAAGGTTGCTTGGGTGGGAGAGAGCGGAGACCGTAACCGTAAACCGTTAGCAACGTTTAAGGACTGAACCTCCCGATGTGGGATGATGTCATAAGTTGTATGTGTGTTATTCTCTTTTATCTATTTTTCAGAAAATAAAACCGGTGTTGGACGGGCAGCCCACGGACGGTCTGCATTTTGCTAAGGGGGAATGTGACGCCCTGGGCAAGCCAGGGGTCACAAGTCACAAGACCACCACACCCTACACCCCAGTTAGGAACACCAAGGCTAACCAAAATCCTTGTTGCCTTCCTCCAGGGGCTGATGTTCACACCAGGGGGTGGGCCAGGCGGTTGGCTCTGCCCACCGAGGAGTTCACAGCCCTGGAGGCGGGAGGAACCAGGCAGAACAGTTAGGAAAGTGAAGAAGAAGGAAGTAGTAGTGGAGCTAAGGAGAAAAGCTGAAGTGACAGAAAAAGTGAGCGTAGTAAAGCCTGAAGTTAGTCCACGGAGGGGAGGATTAACATCTGGCTGCTCCATACCACCACTCCCGGGATTCCCATACAGAGCAGCGGTGGTGTCAACAAATCACCACAACCGTGGGTGGCGTCACGGACAATAAACTATCCCAAATCCCAATCCCCTTTTCACTCACGGGCGAGGAGCGCCGCTCGAGTCCCCGGGATCCGGCCCATCGCTCGAGCCACCGAGCAGCAACAGCAGGCCGCAGTGCCAGCCGGACCCGAGCAGTGGGAGAGCGCGGCGTCCCCTCCTCCGCCCGCGACACAACCGCAAAGCAGACTCTTGACACAAAGGTAAACCAAGTCTCTGGGTGCTGCTGCCCTCTTGGGGGAGCTCGTCTGGGTGTCCGTCTCCTTTGGTACTTCCGGATGGTCCGGAGTCTGCCTCCGTGCACAAATTTTGTAATGTTCTGGTGGCCCGTTGGCTTAAAGCTGTCCGGGTCTCACTCACTACGTGTTGGTAGTGGAGCTGTGCTCTCAGGTGCTCACGCTTGGGATTTTTGCAGGCTGCATGGATTGGAAAGCCCTATCCCCCTCGTTGCGCTAGTGCCCCCGATCTCTGAGCTTCTTGGGGACAGTACGTGAAGACACTATCCTCCAAAGGCTAATTGCCAAGTTGCCTGAAGTTACTCCCCGACCTAGGGTCCTGTACCCCACCGTGCTTTCGGTCCCGGACTGGTTGTCAGGCTTGAGATGCTGTCTGTCCTCCAAGACCGGGTCTAGGCACCCAGCATCAATACCCTGCGACCGGGTCTCCGACTCCTCGGGGCCCAGACCACCATCTGCGACCCAACCAACTACCTACAGGGAGCCACTACTCCCTCAGCTGCTCACTTCTTGAGGACTAACACTGTTCTGCTCACTTTCCTCCCACCAGCCTACCTGACCCCTAAGTGGGCGGCCCTATTCCAGCTAGGCAACCCACTGTTGTGTCTGACAGGGTGTGGTGTGAGGTGTGGTTGGGATTTGGATGCGGATGGAGGCAGTACCATAGGCTGGGAACCCGGAACCATGAGGGCTTGAGTCCTGCACCAAAGATAAAGAGGGTGCAGTACCCTGTGACACCCTGACTAGTTCAGGGGCATCACAATTAGACACCTCAATTTTCAAATGCAGCACTGTCATATCTTCATTGAGCGCAGTCAGTAACAGCAACTGCAACCCAGTGCCTCATGTGTTGTCATTGCCTGCTCTCAACTCTGGCTCTTGTAAACAGTACAGTACTGAGACACACAAGAGCCAGTGATGACAGCGCACACTGACACTGCAGGAGACCATCCTCATGTTGCTCACACAGTGTTAGGGGCACTTTGCACACTACGACATCGCAAGCCGATGCTGCGATGCCGAGCGCGATAGTGCCCGCCCCCGTCGCATCTGCGATATCCTTGTGATAGCTGCAGTAGCGAACATTATCACTACGGCAGCTTCACATGGACTCACCTGTCCTGCGACCGTCGCTCTGGCCGGCGACCCGCCTCCTTATTAAGGGGGTGGGTCGTATGGCGTCACTGCGACATCACACGGCAGGCGGCCAATAGGAGCGGAGGGGCGGAGATGAGCGGGATGTAAACATCCCGCCCATCTCCTTCCTTCCGCATATCCTACGGAAGCCGCAGTGACGCCGGTGTGACGCCCTGGGCAAGCCAGGGGTCACAGGTCATGACACCACCACACACCCCACATTCCCTGCAGGAACACCAAGGTCAGAACACAAAATCCTTGTTGCCTTCCTCCAGGGGCTGATGTCCACACCAGGGGGTGGGCCAGGCGGTTGGCTCCGCCCACCGAGGAGTTCACAGTCCTGGAGGCGGGAAAACCAGGCAGATTAAGTTTAGAGTTTGAAGTAAGAGGGAGGTAGTAGAGGAGCAAGAGAGAGGAGTTTGAAGTGAGGGAGCAGGTGACAGCAACAGAGCCTGAAGTTGGTCCGGGTGTGTGCCCCGGACTGAGACAGCAAGGTTGGCGGACGGCGGTGACCGTCTGCAGGAGAGGCTGATCGGAGGTTGCCGAAAGGACCGTGGACGGGTGGTGGCCCGGCGGTACCGGAGCGGTATACGAAGAGAAGCCAGCACCATTGGCAGGGGCCTTTCAGATCCCGGCAAGGCTAGGAGTCGCCGTGAATTTGCCAAATCCATCAGTGAAGGGGACCTCCTGGGTCTCCCAACAGCCAAAGTCCCGATTGAAGGCAACCGTCCAACCATATAGGAGAGACACCGCCACCGCCAAGGCACCAGTTTCTCAGGGCCAGCGCCTGCGGGCAAAAGAGGGGCTCCTCCGGCTCATATCCAAGCTGGGGAGCGGGTTACCGGTGGGAATCCATCGCTACCAACAACCGTATTTAGGTGCAGGAAAGAGACAGTCACCGCTAACTTGCAGGGAACATCAACACCGCAGCCGTCCGAGGGAGCCGTCCAACCAGCCGCTTGTTTACCGTGAACTGCGTCATCATCCTTGGGCTGAGTGAGTACCTCCGTGCCGTGCGGCACAGCGCTGCCCATGCGCCCCTGCACCTCAACAGGCCCCATAACCCGCCTGTCAACCATTCTAACTCTCCATCATCGGGCCCCGGGACCACCAACCCCCTACCCACGGAGGGGAGGGCCAACATCTAGCTGCTCCATACCATCACTCCCGGGATCCCCATACAGAGCAGCGGTGGTATCCACACAATCACCACAACCGTGGGTGGCGTCACGGACAATAAATCCCCTAAACCAAAACCCCTTTTCACTCACGGGCGAGGAGCGTCGCTCGAGTCCCCGGGATCCGGCACATCTCTCGAGCCACCGAGCAGCAGAGGCCGCAGCAGCAGCGGCAGCCAGACCCGAGCAGAGGGAGAGCGCAGTGTCCCCTCCTCCGCCCGCGACACCGGTAGGAGATGTTCCTCGGTCCTGCGGCTTCACACACAGCGATGTATGCTGCCGCAGGAACGAGGAACAACATCGGACCGTCGCGTCAGCGTAATCATGGATTACGCCGACGCTGCACCGATGAAACGATTACGACGCTTTTGCGCTCGTTAATCGTATCATCGATCCTTTACACACTGCGATGTCGCATGCGATGCCGGAAGTACGTCATTTTCAATTTGACCCCACCGACATCGCACCTGCGATGTCGTAGTGTGCAAAGCCCGCCTTAGTGTGCAATTTCATTAATGGCTTTTGTCGGTGACAAGCACTCAGTGTTGTGCTGCAGACAGGAGCCAGATGTCACATGGAGATTTTTACAAGTTTCGCCGACTGTCATGGTGGTGTCGGGATCTGTTTAGACTACAGATTCTAACACCCACCTGATAACTTTTCTGGTGTCAGTTATCAATTCAAGCAGACTCGGGCATAGACCTGCAGAGTAGTAGTTCATGGGCAGGCTAGCAAGAGTTAATCTCTGCTAGTTTGCTTGTTAGTCACTTTTGATTACATGTTTTGGGGGAGCCAATTCATCTGTTCCCCTGGCTAGATCCTTCCTTCTGTGCCAGCTTTAATTTATCTTAGCTGGTCTGGTGAGGTGTTGTGATCTGGCGATTGTGGTACTTGTTGCTGAGTGCAGTTGTGGAGTTAACCCTTGTTGCCATTTGTTGCTACCTTTCTGTTCTGGATTTTATCCTAAGTCTCTCATTGTCTATTCCTGTCTGTGTGCAGTGTGTTAGAGTTTTAGTTTTCCCTTGTCTGTCTTTTTTGTGTTTCCATCTCATTCCAGCCCTCGTGGGAGTGGGGAATCAGACTAGTTCTGATCCGGAACATAGCCAGGCACGGGACTCGGGCATTTCCACCTTCAGTAGTAACCCTGAGGTTATGGATAGCTTAGGATCTCCTATCGTGAGAGACAGCTTAGGAACCCCTGTCCCTCATTATTCTACAGTCACATTGTGACACCAGCGATGAGAGCCTGCAATTATGTTATGTGAATGTGGCTTCAGTGTCCATGCAGAAGTGGTGTGCCACTGATTATCATATCTTTATGTGTGGTGCCCCTGGGCTTCAGGCGCCACAGGATATTACACCACTTTTCAGGGGTAATATCTATCCCGGGTCAGGAGAGGGTTAAACTGCCGGTGACTTCACAAAACACACACAAAGAACAGCAGGTGCTTACTCATAGGGGGTTTGACTAGGGCAGATAGGGGAGCCAGCCATCACGATGCATGGGACTTTCCCATTCGCTAGGACAACCACTGGGGGTGGGCACCACATGGGGTAGAAGTAGGCGTAACCATCACACTTTAGACAGAACCTTCCTGAGCACAGCTTGGAATAACACCTAGCACTGACAACTGGAATTAGTGTTCCTCACTCTTTGTGGGCCTGTGGCTTGGAGCAGGAGGCTTGGCCCGGGTTCTGGATAGCAACCGAGGGACACTTCACTAAAAGACTTTCATGGGCAGTGGCGGTGACCGCCGACTATCCGGATCGGCTGGAGCCCATCGTAGCCGAGAACGATACTCTGGGGCAGCGCCTGAAAGACTTGTGAGTATAAAGACCTGGAACTGCAGCCCCCATCTCTGCCTCTTCTTTACCAGCGCTGCGGCGCCAATAGGGACTACTACCACCCCGTCATCCTCCCTGGGGTAATCCCGCTCCTCCTGTGAGGAGCGACACCATCCCGGCTGCACCTAACATCTGCCCCAGTGAGAGACCCTGCAGCGATGGCCCCCATCCCTGGCCGCGTACCACAGGTGGCGTCACGATCCTAATAGACTTTCCTAACCTACGACTACTACCTCCATCCTCCCTACCACCCTCCAATCCTCCTTCATGTACGCCTTGGGGCAACGGAGCAAGGCCAGGCCACCCGATGAAAACGCAGAGTATCTGCACCCTCGGCCCAACAACGAGTAGGTTAAAACCCCTGCCCCGTGGGGTGCTACATATGTACAGCACTGAACTCATTCAGTATCTCTTCACCTCCATAGAGACACTGTGGCTGCACTCACATAGTGTCATCGCGAGCTCTCAACATTGTGGCCTGTGGGCGGCCACCACTCCATAATGTGCTGCAGTTAGCAGTTAGTTTTAAAAGCTGGCAATGACCAAATGGCACATATTTGCCACAGCATGGTTCTTACAAAAGCTGTTGCTGAACATTTTAATGCTGAACAATACATGCTGAACAATACATGTCCATGGACAATAGACAGTACTGTGTATATTGGTGCGTTGTAAAGTCTAAACCAGTAAATGAGTCTTGCGCTTTACTGTCAGCTTCATGTAAGAGAGGTGTGTGAAAACTTAAGCAGAATACATTTGTCAAAATGACATATTGAAAGGCCTAAGCACTGACCCACATCCTCGCTCCTCAGTGAGCGCTCAATGCTCTTATCAGTATTGCAGCAAATTGAGAAACCGTCAATTTGGAGCGTTAAAGCATACTTTGATTTCGCCTTTGACTTGACATAACTGTTGATTGTGTAAATGTTTTTTTTCTGTCATTGCTCATGCTTGATGCACATAAAATACTGCATCACTTCCACCAGAAGTTAAGCTTAGTGGCACTGCTAAGGACTAACACTTTGTTTCCATTTCATAAAGAACTAAATCCCACCTTAATTTCCTAAGCAAGTCTCAAACTTCTTTGATCATTCTACCTTGAAACATAATGATCAATATGGTTCTGCCAAAATCAAAGAGGTACTCTATAAATGAAGATTTATTTATTTTACTCGCTCACATAGCACCATTAATTTCCACAGTGCGTTACAGACATTATCATCACTGTCCCCACTGGGGTTAACAATATACACTCCCTACTAGTATGGTCTTTGTGGAGAAACTCACACAAACTTGATGAGAACACACAAGCTCCATGCAGAAGGAGTCAGTGGGATTTGAACCAAGGACCTCAAAGCCACAGTGATAACCAGTGGGTCATCATGCTGCCCTGGGATGTTAATGTGCACTGTATAAAGATGTTTTTAACTACTTAAGGACATTTTTTGTTTTTGTTTTTGAGTTTTCCTTTTATTTTCGTTGTTCCAAAAGCTATAAAAAATATATTTATAGAATTGTACGAAGCTTGTTTTTTTCTGACAAGTTCTAGTTTTGAATGACATCATTCATTTCACCACATAATGCACTGAAAAATGGGGGGAAAAAAAATTCATGTATTTTTGTGTTTTGTTTTTACCATTTTCATTGTGCAGTAAAAATGACAATATTCTCTAGGTAAGTATGATTGTGTGACGCCCTGGACCCCAGGGGTCACAGGTAACAAGGCCTATTACATTACACACACACCCCATCCCTTGTGAGGACACACCAGTCACCCGAAAGGGAGACCTGATGCCTCCCTCAGGGCAAGTAGGGCACACCAGGTGGGTGGAGTCAGGTGGAAAGACACGCCCACCGAGGAGACTACTGTCCTGAGACAGGAAATACAAACAGAAAGAGTTGTACAGTGACAGTGACAGGAGGTGTGGAGGAGCAGAGCTGTCAGGGACCCGTATTGGAGCCTGGGATCCCCGTAACGTCAGACAGGCAGATGGTAGTGGCCGCCTGCAGGAGTACCTGTATAGCAACCGGCGGAACCGTAGGGACCGGGCCAGGGTTGGAGCCCGCCGGCCCTGAACCGGGGAGTCAACCGTTTACCGGAGCACCAGAAACCGGGTACTCAGACCCCGTCCTAGCTTAGAAGCCACTGAGTATAGGCAAATTAACTGATTGCAGTCCGGACCTCAGGGGTTCATCCTCACCCAAAGTCCCGAAAGAAGGCATCAGCCCACCGATACCAGGTGAGAGCCACCGCCAAGGGCCAAACATCCGACCGGCCAGCGCCTGCGGGCAACCGAGGGCTCTTCCGGCAGCTAAACGCTGGGAAACGGGCTACCACTGCCCAGGCAGGGGAGCCGAAAACCACAACAGATGGTGCAAGGGAAAGGGGCCACCATCAGCCTCACAAGGGACACAAGCAGCCGGCTGCGAGACCCGACCATACCCGAACCTTGGTTTACTAGTGACTCTGAGTGTGAATTAATCGTGAGTACACCAGTGCAATCCAGGCACGACATCGCACCGCAGCACGACGCCCTGCACCCCGACATCATCGCCCATCCCACCGGGCCCCAGGACACACCGTCCCTACCCACGGAGGGGCTAACATCTAGGCTGCACCTTCAACACCGATCCTGGGAGCCCCCTTCACTCCAGCCGCAGCGGTGGTGCTTCCCGTCACCACGACCGGTGGGTGGCGTCACGACCCGTACAACGACAACGGGGCCCCCGGCTGCGGACCTCGTCCCACCCCACCACCCCACTGCCTCCCCTTAACAGAGCGACGTGGCCCCCGGTCCGGAGGCGCTCGAGCCACCGACAACCCGAGCCCAGACCTCGAGCGGCTCGGCCCGGCCAGGGAGCGGTCGAGCCCCTCTCAGGGTGGTACACATCGACTCTTCTGGCGTCACGAACAGGATTCGGACAGTCCACTTACCTGTAGAAGTGCCTCTTAGAAGTATCCGTCAGCGGCGTCCTGCCGAAAAAGTTGAAGTTCCGACATCTTGGCGCGAAGGTTTCCCGCTCAAGTCGTCTTCCCCGAGCAGTGAAGGTGCAAACGTGAAGCCCCGCCCCCGAGGAGTGCTGGAAGAAAACCAAGGGGAGGCGGGTGGAGAGGCTGCCTGATGTGACTGAGAAGATAAAAGGGCAGGGACTCCAGGACCCTGCATCCGTTCCGTTCCTGGATCCCAACAGTGCAGCAGCAGCATGGCAACTCCCGTCCAGAGTCCCGAATTCCCGGAGCCCGCGCCAGGAACAGTGGCGTGGGTGAAGGCCCAGACGGAGGAGATGTGCCGCTGCCTCCAGCACCAGGTAAGCTTCTTAGTAGAGCACTGGGCGACAGAGATGTGGGAGATAGTGGCTGCCGTGCGGGCCCGTGAGAAGATGACGGTGTTGGCAGGGTGGGAAGGCGACCCTGTGCCCTTGAGGGGTCAGCCATCGCGGCTGAGGGGCTCGGTCTGCTGCTGCCCACCATACCGCCTCCAACATTCCCCGCAGTGATTGCCACTGCTCATCTACCCGTATCTCCACCCCCGACACCGGTGGCGGAGTCCATCCCGGGCACTCCTGGGAAGCTGCTTGGGGAGGCTGGCCCGGACCTGTTATGGAATCCGGATGCGCTATGCCCGTTGCCCGAGAAGACCCATCTCCAGCCAGAATTTGATCCTGAGACGGCGCCGGCTGTACCGGAAGTGACCGCGCCCAAGAGCGCACCAGCCCTGGTAGGCCGCTCGGCCAAGAAAGCCCAGAAGGCTAGGCAGGCCGCTCCAGGGTAGCGGGCCTTGGCTGAGGTTCCGTGGGGAGGCAGCTGCAAGGCAGCAGAGCCGTCCGCGACACAGCGGGGCTTCCCTTTGAGAGTGCCGATCGTGGTCGACACCGGGGAGCGCCGGCTGGGCCAGACCCCCACTGAAATAGACCCCGGGCATGCGGCTGCCCCGTAATGGGAGCGGCAGCCTAGCCAACTGAGCCAGGAGATCACGGCCAGAGAGAAGAGAGGAGGTCCTTGCCCGCACCATTGAAGGGAAGGAGCATCTGAGGAGTGTCGGATACTGGGTGCGGGGCCCGATCTACCAGGACCAGGTCAGAAGATTCAACCGGGACAAAGGCTGGGGGTTCCTGTATGACCCCACCTTGGACGGTGAGGTCTTCTTCTCCCGGCGGGATGTAAATGCCCATCTCCCGTTTGGGCACCCGGACCGTGACCTCCTGCCCGGCGATCTAGTGTACTACACCTGGCACCGAGGGGAGAGAGGCTGGTTTGCCCTGGATGTCCAGAGTGATAGACAGCCCCCTCCTCCACCGTACAGCCCCGATGTGGAGGTGGAAGAAGAGTTCCCCACTGCAGAATAAGATGATAGCCCGTACACTATAAAAAGGACCCGTCCCCGTTGGGACTTGTGTTTGACACCTGTTTAACCCCCTGTTGCGTGAGTGACTGCTCATGGACAAGGCTGTGGACTTGCTGGCCACCCAAAAACTATTGGGCTTGTAAATATTGCCCCATCCTGCCCCCCTTTTAACATGCCTTCCCGTTCCGTTAGCCTCCAGAGAGGAAGATTGGAGGTAGGACCCGCAGCAGAGCAGGCTGGGGTCCAGTCCCCACCAGGACCGGTGACCATCCTCCGGGGAGCCCTTTGACAACTGCCGGGTGTGCCGCACCGTACCCGTTCCCGCCTGGGTGATTTGGCCATGTTCCTGTTTCCGGACTGGGGAAAAGGGGTGCTGACCGTTTCTTAGGGGCAGCATCAAGGCTAGGTTGTTTGGGTGGGAAAGGCGGAAGGACATGAACCCTTTCCATTAATAAGAGTTATGCAACGTTAAAGTAAAATGCCTCCCGTTATGGGAAGACCTTCAGTAACCATATGTTGTAATAATGTTATTATACTTGTAAAAATGTTTCCCGTTTTTTTCCAGTTAAAAGAAAACAAAAATAAACCGGAGTTGGTCGGGCAGCCCGCAGACGGTCTGCATTAAACCAAGTGGGAATGTGACGCCCTGGACCCCAGGGGTCACAGGTAACAACACCTACCACATTACACACACACCCCCATCCCTTGTGAGGATACACCAGTCACCCGAAAGGGAGACCTGATGCCTCGCTCAGGGCAAGTAGGGCACACCAGGTGGTTGGAGTCAGGCGGAAAGACACGCCCACCGAGGAGACTACTGTCCTGAGGCAGGAAATACAAACAGAAAGAGTTGTATAGTGACAGTGACAGGAGGTGTGGAGGAGCAGAGCTGTCAGGGACCCAGATTGGAGCCTGGGATCCCCGTAATGTCAGACAGGCAGACGGTAGTGGCCGCTGCAGGAGTACCGGTATAGCAACCGGCGGAACCATAGGGACCGGGCCAGGGTTGGAGCCCGCCGGCCCTGAACCGGGGAGTCAACCATTTACCGGAGCACCAGAACCTGGGTACTCAGACCCCGTCCTAGCTTAGAAGCCACTGAGTATAGGCAAATTAACTGATTGCAGTCTGGACCTCACGGATTCATCCTCACCCAAAGTCCCGAAATAAGGCAACAGCCCACCGATACCAGGTGAGAGCCACCGCCAAGGGCCAAACATCCGACGGGCCAGCGCCTGCGGGCAACCGAGGGCTCTTCCGGCAGCTAAACGCCGGGGAGCGGGCTACCACTGCCCAGGCAGGGGAGCCGAAAACCACAACAGAAGGTGCAAGGGAAAGGGGCCACCACCAGCCTCACAAGGGACACAAGCAGCCGGCTGCGGGACCCGACCATACTCGAACCTTGGTTTACCAGTGACTCTGAGTGTGAATTAATCGTGAGTACACCAGTGCAATCCGGGCACATCGCACCGCAGCACGGCGCCCTGCACGCCGACATCATCGCCTGTCCCACGGGCCCCAGGACACACCGCCCCTACCCACGGAGGGGTTAAAATCCAGGCTGCGCCTTCAACACTGATCCCGGGAGCCCCCTTCACTGCAGCCGCAGCAGTGGTGCTTCCCGTCACCACGACCCGTGGGTGGCGTCACGACCCGTACAACGACAACGGGGCCCCTTGCTGCGGACCTCGTCCCACACCACCACCCCACTGCCTCCCCTTAACAGAGCGACGTGGCCCCTGGTCCGGAGGCGCTCGAGCCACCGACAACCCGCGCCTGGACCTCGAGCGGTTCGGCCCGGCCAGGGAGCGTCCAAGCCCCTCTCAGGGCAGTACAATTGCTTTGATATTAAACCTTTTATTTTTTTTTTAAATTTTTTTTTATATTTTGTCATCATTTTCAGAGAAGTTACTTTTTTATTTTTTCATCAAATGAGCTGGGTAAAGGTTTATTTTTTTTACATTGAGCTTCTCTTTTTATCACTAATATTTTGTTGAAATTACATTTTAATCACATTTTATTGTATTTTTCTAGTAGAAGGAACATATAAACAAAAGGCAATTCTGTCATTTTATTTTTTATTTTTTTAACATAACATAGCATACCATTTAAATAACATTTTAACTTTCTTAGAAATTGAACTGCTATTTGAATGATAGAAGTGAGTATAATAATTAATAGTGTGAAACAAAATTATGCTTGTGATTATAGCCATGCGCATTTCTTGTATTAAGGGCTAAGGTCCGGAATGATTCACGAATAACCAAGAGCATTTTGCGATCAACTCATAAGCCTGTTACACTTCTCAATAGCAACGTGCAAAATATCTTGCCATGGCAAGACATTTTTACATCTTGTTTCTTTTTGTTAGATTTACGTCCATACATACTCACTTTTAGCATGTAGACCTTGTACCAGCGTTGGCTTCCCAGGATACAGCGAAACCATGCACAAGGAAAATAGCCCAACACCAAACTTGCCAAAGAAACGCATTACTGAAGAACTCGGATAAAATGCTTTTCCAATAACAAAAGAAAAAATCCAAATAGATTCACAGCCAGAGACGGCTGACCAGGACCACTGTTCTGCACAAGTCAGTAGGAGCCGATGTCGTAACTATGTTGCTATAATTTGTCTAATAGTACACCTGCCTAGTGCGGTAGCCAAATGGATGTCAAGGATGGCATATGAGTGGTGCAACACAGCAACTCACAAACTTAACAAAAACTCTAAACCTCCTTCTCCTCCCATCTCGTATGTAATTCACGTAAGAAATGATACATATAGTGTTGTGTACACTTTTCTACAGCTGTAGTCCCTTTTAAATACTGTTAACTTAGGAAGTGTGAGTCTGTTGGGCAGTGATACAATGCGGTGCCTGTACCTTCATGACTAAGTTTGATGCCAACCTAATTGCGTTTAGTCCCACTGCCCAGTCTCAGAAAAACTCCTGCATTTGTGAGTACACAGGCTGCATACACAGTTGAAACCAGAAGTTTACATACACTATCTAAAAAGACACATATGCATGTTTTTCTCACTATCAAAATAAACTCTTCCTGTTTTAGGTCAACTAGGATTACGAAATTTATTTATATTTGCCAAATGCCAGAATCAGAGGTGTCTAGAATCTAGGCTTTCTGGTACCCGGGGCAAGAATTCAGCTTGGCATCCCCCCTGTGATTTGGGTAGTCGTCATGTGACCTCTCACTCATATATGATTTGCACACTTATTCACGTGCACACGAGCTTCTCTTCCTGACTCTCTCAATGGTCAATGAAAAACAGAGAAGTAGAAAGAGAAGCGAATTGTCACATGACTAAATATGAAAATTGCATGTAAGTGCAGTGGCCAAGTGATGACTTCTGGAACCAGCGAGCAGAGCTGAATCCTGATAGGAAGTATATTACACGCTGTTAGAATTGGGCTACACTGCTTAATTTTTGTCCAGATTTATGATGAAAGACCCAGAACAGTGTATTGGCAGGGGGGCTGGACCCCGTCTGATCAGACATTGATGACCTATCTTAGGTCATCAATGTTATCTTATCTTAGGTCATCAATGTTAAAGTAGTGGACAATCTCTTTAATATAGCCATGTATAACATAATCTTACAAGTTATGAATTGTTTCTTGTGTACAGTCAGAACTAATAACAGCACAGGTATACAATCACCAGAACCATCAAATGTACAGAAATACATAATTAGAACTCCCATCAGAACAGAAACACAGCAACAGAACCATTAGCAGTACTAAAATACCTCACCAAAAACACCAACAGTACAGAAATTCATTATCAGAACCACCAGCACTACAAAAATTCATCATCAGAAGCAGAAGCAGTACATAAACACATCCATATAATCCCATCAGTATAGAAACACAATATATATATATATATATATACATATATATATATATACACACAGTACAGCCCAAAAGTTTGGACACACCATCTAATTCAAAGAGTTTTCTTTATTTTTATGACCTGAAAATTGTAGTATCACATTGAAGGAATCAAAACTATGAATTAACACATGTGAAATGACATACTTAACAAAAAAGTGTGAAACAACTGAAAATATGTCTTATATTCTAGGTTCTTCAAAGTAGCCACCTTTTGCTTTGATTACTGCTTTGCACACTCTTGCCATTGTCTTGATGAGCTTCAAGAGGTAGTCACCGGAAATAGTTTTCACTTCACAGGTGTGCCCTGTCAGGTTTAATAAGTGGGATTTCTTGCCTTATAAATGGGGTTGGGACCATCAGTTGTGTTGTGCAGAAGTCTGGTGGATACACAGCTGATAGTCCTACTGAATAGACTGTTAGCTGCTTTTTTCTTGCCATAATAAGTAAAGAAAAATGAGTGGCCATTATTACTTTAAGAAATAAAAAGAAAAAAAAAAAGAAATGAAGGTCAGTCAGTCCGAAAAATTGGGAAAACTTTGAAAGTGTCGACAAGTGCAGTGGCAAAAACCATCAAACGCTACAAAGAAACTGGCTCACATGAAGACCGCCCCAAGAAAGGAAGACCAAGAGTCACTTCTTCTGCGGAGGATAAGTTTATCCGAGTCACCAGCCTCAGAAATCGCAGGTTAACAGCAGCTCAGATTAGAGACCAGATCAATGCCACACAGAGTTCTAGCAGCAGACACATCTCTAGAACAACTGTTAATAGGAGACTTTGTGCAGCAGGCCTTCATGGTAAAATAGCTGCTAGTAAACCACTGCTAAGGACAGGCAACAAGCAGAAGAGACTTGTTTGGGCTACAGAACACAAGGAATGGACATTAGACTAGTGGAAATCTATGCTTTGGTCTGATGAGTCCAAATTTGAGATCTTTGGATCCAACCACCGTGTCTTTGTGCGACGCAGAAAAGGTGAACGGATGGACTCTACATGCCTGGTTCCCTCAGTGAAGCATGGAGGAGGAGGTGTGATGGTGTGGGGGTGCTTTTCTGGTGACACTGTTGGGGATTTATTCAAAATTGAAGGCATACTGAACCAGCATGGCTACCACAGCATTTTGCAGTGGCATGCTATTCCATCCAGTTTGCGTTTAGTTGGACCATCATTTATTTTTCAACAGGACAATGACCCCAAACACACCTCCAGGCTGTGTAAGGGCTATTTGACTAAGAAGGAGAGTGATGGGGTGCTACGCCAGATGACCTGGCCTCCACAATCACCAGACCTGGACCCAATCGAGATGGCTTGCGGTGAGCTGGACCGCAGAGTGAAGGCAAAAGTGCCAACAAGTGCTAAGCATTTCTGGCAACTCCTTCAAGACTGTAGGAAGACCATTTCCGGTGACTACCTCTTGAAGCTCATCAAGTGAATGCCAAGAGTGTGCAAAGCAGTAATCAAAGCAAAAGGTGGCTACTTTGAAGAACCTAGAATATAAGACATATCAGTTGTTTCTCACTTTTTTGTTAAGTATTTCATTCCACATGTGTTAATTCATAGTTTTGATGTCTTCAATGTGAATCTACAATTTTCAGAGTCATGAAAATAAAGAAAACTCTTTGAATGAGAAGGTGTGTCCAAACTTTTGGTCTGTACTATATATATATATATATATATATATATATATATATATATGTGACACCACCATCAGTATGTGGTACATCAATTGTAATGTCAGGTCAGTCCCGTATACATTTGCATGAACTTACAACTTTCAGTACATCCTTAACAATGCTAAAGAGATAATGGGTGCTATTATCAGTCATCATGAGACAGCAAAACATACAGGAACTTCAGTACTGATTAGGAGTAGTCAATATCACAAATAAACAGTTAGGGGTGCTTCACACACAGCGAGCTCGCTGCCGAGATCGCTGCGGAGTCACGCTTTTTGTGACGCAGCAGTGACCTCATTAGCGATCTCGCTGTGTGTGACACTGAGCAGCGATCTGGCCCCTGCTGCGAGATCGCTGCTCGTTACACACAGCCCTGGTTCGTTTTCTTCAAAGCCGCTCTCCTGCTGTGACACACAGATCGCTGTGTGTGACAGCAAGAGAGCGACAAATGAAGCGAGCAGGGAGCAGGAGCCGGCATCTGACAGCTGAGGTAAGCTGTATCCAAGATAAACATCGGGTAACCAAGGTGGTTACCCGATATTTACCTTAGTTACCAGCAGCTCTCACGCTGCCTGTGCTGCCGGCTCCGGCTCTCTGCACATGTAGCTGCTGTACACATCGGGTTAATTAACCCGATGTGTACAGCAGCTAGGAGAGCAAGGAGCCAGCGCTCAGTGTGCGCGGCTCCCTGCTCTCTGCACATGTAGCTGCATTACACATCGGGTTAATTAACCCGATGTGTACTGTAGCTAGGAGAGCAAGGAGCCAGCGCTTAGTGTGCGCGGCTCCCTGCTCCCTGCTCACACTGGTAACTAATGTAAACATCGGGTAACCATACCCGATGTTTACCTTAGTTACCAGTCTCCGCAGCTTCCAGACGGCGGCTCCGTGCAAGCGCAACGTCGCTTGCACGTCGCTGCTGGCTGGGGGCTGGTCACTGGTCGCTGGTGAGATCTGCCTGTTTGACAGCTCACCAGCGACCATGTAGCGATGCAGCAGCGATCCTGACCAGGTCAGATCGCTGGTCGGATCGCTGCTGCATCGCTAAGTGTGAAGGTACCCTTACATTCAAGTATCTTATAGATGAAGTTGTCTCTGATCTTATTCATGTCTTTCTTTTCTTCATCTTGTCCAGATGCCATGTTGGCTTTTCACATTCACAGCTCGTCTCTTGAGACTTCCATCCTCTCTGGTCTTCTGCAGCACATCCTGACACAATACCCTTAGAAATAGCAGAATCATTGTAATACTCATATAAAAAATATCTGCCCCATGCTGTGCCCCTTAATAAATAATCACCCCTCACAGTGTTCTCTGCACAAAATATGACCGACACACTGTCCCTCTAATGGTACATGCCCTCCACACTGCCCTCTCCTCTCCATACTAAGCTCACTAAAGCCCCCTCTTCACACTATCCTCTACACTTTAAAACCACTATACTGCCAAGTCTCTATACTGTGCCCCTTCATGACACACACCTCCTTGCTAAAGCCTTAGGCTATGTGCGCACGTTGCGTAAATACATGCAGTTACGCTGCGCTTTGTAGCGCAGCGTAACTGCATGCGTCCTGCGTCCCCTGCACAGTCTATGGAGATTGTGCAGGGGCCGTGCGCACGTGGCATTTTAGAGCGCAGCGCTTCGGCTACTGCCGAAGCGCTGCGTTCTAAGAAGTGACATGTCACTTCTTTCCTGCGCTTTGCTGGCAGCTCCTGCTCTGTCTATGGCAGGAGCTGCAGGCAGAGCGCATGGAATCGGCATGTACACACACACACACACTCACACTCACCTGTCCCCAGCCATGCAGTCCCCGGCACTGGCGTCCTCAGCGCACATGGCCCCGCTGAGCTCCACCAACTTCGCACTCCGCCGCCCGCACACGTGGCCCCACTAAGCTCCACCCACTTTGCACTCCGCCGCCCGCACACATGGCCCCGCTAGGCTCCTCCCACTTGCACTCCACACACATTACCCCGCTTGGCTCCACCCATCTGGGACTCTGCACACATTACCCCGCTTGGCTCCGCCCACCTGGCACTCTGCACACATTACCCTGCTTGGCTCCGCCCACCTGGCACTCCGCACACATGGCCCCGCTTAGCTCCGCCCACCTGGCACTCCGCACACATGGCCCCGCTTGGCTCAGCCCACCTGGCACTCTGCACACATTACCCCGCTTGGCTACAGCCACCTGGGACTCCGCACACATGGCCCCGCTTGGCATGACACATGCAACAGAAAACTCCTCCCCAGGCCCTGCCAGGTCACCCCCTATAAGTTATAAGCCCACCGGTGTTCCCCGGTGTCCCACGGTACCTGTGCAGCGTTAATCCCCCGCAGCCCCCTCCTTCACAATAGACGTACCCGCATGCACAGAGTGGCTGTCAGCTCAGCTTCCTGTGTTCAGACACAGTGAGTGGTGGTAACCATGCATCTGTAAGCTACTGCAATGCCCTGCTCATGAGGTAAGGAACATAGTTGATCAGGAGAGCTATACTACATTTACAAATGGAGGGATTTGCTATTTCTGTTGCCCTGCTGAATGACTACCAAACATGAGAGTCCATTATATGCCACAAGAAAACATATCTAAATAGCGAGCTCTGTTGTTTAGTATTCATTCAGCTGGATAACTGGACTTAAAGGGGTATTCCATCTCCAAGATCCTATCCCCAATATATAGTAGGTGGAATAGCAATAATATCTGCAAATACCAATATTTGGAAATGTAGAATAGTTCTCCTGATTAGGCATGCCCTTACCTCATGAGCAGGGCATTGCAGCTGTGGTAAACACAGTTACGACATGGACTCTGCAGCTCTGGACCCGGGGAGAGTGGGTGCAGATTCATTGCACCCACACTCCTCACATGGAGGGTCTGCACTCCTAGAAAATAGGGGAAAAGTTCCCTGAGCGTGTCCCCCCATATTCTAGATGGTCCAGAGTCATCGTGGGACCCCCTTATTTTTTTTCCTTACAATAAATTGGTGAAAGAGGGAATGTTTTGGGGAGTGTTTTTTCAAATACTTTTTTTTTTCTATTTTTTTTGTTAGTACTGACGGTTTGTGATGTCAGGCATCTGATAGACGCCATGACATCACAAACTGCTGGGCTTGATGTCAGGTGACTTTACAGCTAGTATCAACCCCATTTATTACCCCGTTTGCCACTGCACCAGGGCACGGGATGAGCTGGGGTAAAGCACCAGGATTGGCGCATCTAGTTGATGCGCCACTTCTGGGGCGCCTGTGGCCTGCTATTTTTAGGCTGTGATGGCCCAATAACTATGGACCTTCCCACCCTGAGAATACCAGACCACAGCTGTCCGCTTTACCTTGGCTGGTGATCCAATTTGGGGGGGACCCTACTTTTTTTTTGTAATTATTAATATTTATAAATTAATTATAAAAAAAGAGCCTGGGGTGACCTCCACATTGGATCCCCAACCACGGTAAAGTTGCCAGCTGTGGTTTTCAGGCTACAGCTGTCTGCTTTACTCTAGCTGGCTATCAAAAATGGGGGGACCCAACGTCATTTTTTTTTTTTAACTATTATTTTAAATAAAAAAAATTAATGGCCTTCCCTGTAGTTTGATTGCCAGCCAAGGCAACGCCAGGCAGATGGGGGTGGCAACCCATAGCTGTCTGCTTTATCTGCGCTGATAATCAAAAATACTGCGGAGTGCTACGTCATTTTTTTTTAAAATTTATTTTTACAGCACTGTGATGTCAGGCAATCAAAATACAGGGAAACCCTTTTTGTTTTCAGTTATTTAAATAAATAATGAAAAAAAATATATATTGGCTCCCGCCGCTGCATTTTTTGTATTCCTAGCTAGGGGTAATCCAAGCACCTACTGGCTTCTAACCCCCACTGCTTGGTGTTACCTTCACTGGCAATGGAAAATCCAGGGAAGAATTTTTTATTTTTTTTGCCAAAAAATACAAAAAAAAAATGACGTGAGCTTCGCCATATTTTTGTATGCTAGCCAGGTACAGCAGGCAGGTACGGCTGCCCCCAACCCCCAGCTGCCTATTTGTACCCGGCTGGGAAATACAAAGATAGGGAAGCCCTTTTTTAATTAATTCATGAATTTTCTGAAATAATTAAAAAAAAAAAAAACGACGTTGGCTTCGACCCATTTTTGTGTCCAGCCGGGTACAACTAGGCAACTGGGGATTGGAATCCGCAGCACAGGTTAGCCCGAGGTTTGTGGGCCCCTCTGCTGCGAATTGCAGTCCGCAGCTACCCCAGAAAATGGCGCTTTCATAGAAGCGCCATCATCTGGCGCTGTATCCAACTCTTCCAACAGCCCTGGAGCTGGGTGACTTGCTGGGTAATGATCATGAGTTAATACTAGCTTTGTTTTACTAGCTAGTATTAAGCCAGAGATTCTTAATGTCAGGCATGTTTGACCCGGCCATTAAGAATCTCCAATAAAGGGTTAAAAAAAGACACCACACAGAGAAAAAATACTTTAATAAAAATAAATACACAGACACACTTAGAGACTCCATGTTTATTACCCCCTCTTATCCCTCCACGATCCATGGTCTTCTGTCTTCTTTCTCCCTCAATACATGCAGCTCTGCTCCATCAGACAGCACTGCATGGGGGAAGACGCTGTGCTCCGTACTCTGTGAGAGTGACCACAGGCTCCCGGCTGTAAGCGGTGGCATGGGTTGCCATAGCAACGCTGCTCCGATCATGTGATTCCGATGCTGCTGCGTGTTGGAAGCGGTGACGTCACCGTCTCCGCTACCAAGCGCGTTGCTATGGCAACGGTGATCTCCTTTATTGACCGGCTGTGTCAGCCGGTCAATAAGGGAATGGGGAAGCAGAACGGGGAGTCGACCGTGTGCTAGAGCATGTCGCTGGTACACGGCGATACACAAACGTGCACCGTGTACCGGAGAGTGCAATGACAGGACCTAGGACAGGACATGATGTCAAAGCCATGTGACCAGTCTGTAGCCAATGAGATAATAGACACGTGACTGGTCACATGGCTATTTTGATGTCACGATAGGTCCTGCATCACTGCTGGTTACCAGGAGGACACAGCGATTACCGATGGAAAAGCTGCGGGAGACAGCATGCAGGACGCATCCCGGGGACAGGTAAATGTTATGGCAATGTTTATTAAATGCATGTGTACATTTATAATGTGTTTTTATGTGTTTGTGATTGCCTCCCATTGTTTTCTATGGGGTTCGAGTGGTTCGCCGAATCGGTTCGCTGAACCGAACTCAAACGAGATCTCCATTCGGCGAACCAAGCTCGAGCCGAACTGCGAGCGGTTCGCTCATGTCTAGTCCTCACACTGTCCCAATTGCTGTCTCCTCACTACATCCGCACTTATTCCCCCTCACTCTCTATACTGTGTCTGCATACATCCCTGTTCTGCCTACTTGCTCACCATACCGTGTACTCAAAATTTCCCCCTTGATCACATAAAGTCCTGAAATTACCAATACTGTGTCCTCAAAATATCTTTCCCCAATTTGCTCCCCACACTGTGTTGATTTGCACTCCCCCTTTCTCTCTCATATATACATTCCTCCACTCGCTCTCCCCCCATACTGTGGCTGCATATACATTCCTCCCCTTCCCCTGTACTATGGTCGCATACACATTCCTCCCCTCCCCCTATACTGGGGCTGCATATACATTCCTCCCCTCCCCCATACTAGGGTCGCATATACATTCCTCCCCTCCCCCATACTGTGAGTGCATATATATTCCTCCACCCTATACTATGGCCGCATATACAATCCTCCCCTCCCCCATACTATGGCCCTCACCCACCATCCATACTGTGACAGCATATACTGTACATTCTTCTCCTTCCCTTATACTGTGTCTGTATATATTGCTCCCTCTCATCCCCATACTGTTCCTCTTTGGTGTCAAGTACAATTGATTGCAGGAAGCCGACTCACCACACTTCATCTGACTCTGAGCTGTCAGCTGACAGCCAGACTCAGAGAATAGCCAGCTCCCACTACGGTGATGGCAAAACACAGCCGCCAGGGAGACTTAAAGAGCACTGCATTAGATGACCTAACAGTGCCCCCTGACAGCTGCACCCGGGGCACATGCCCCGCCAGCTCCCCCCTAGATACACCTCTGGCCAGAATAATGAGAGAAAGAGAATGTTTAAGGTATTTTTATTACTTTCAGCAAAGTCAAAAGTTTGCATACATTTCATTAGTATTTGGTATTTTGGTAATCATAAGTGACCTAAAATGGGAAAGGTTTATTCTGATTTCTTGTTAGATAGTGAGAAAAACATGTGTGGAGACCCTTTACCTTCAGGTCGCCTCAGGGTCTTCAGGGACTCCACGTGCTGGGATTCTTCTGACAACAGGCAGGTCAGGTTAACTTTAAATGGGAATCGTGACGCCACTCTCAGTAATTGCGATCAGGGGGTGACTGCCACTGCAGTTTAGGGAACGCCTGGGGCTGTTGGTAGATGCAGTCAGTTGTTGTGGCCTCCCGAGAGTGAGGCTGGCCCCAGGGCCCAGTGTAAGTGTGTAGTACCACAGGTCACAGAAGAACTCACACACAGGCAGCAATGTCTTTCAGGGTTTTTGCTCACTTTCAGATGGTAGCTGTGAGTCAACCCGGGCGATGCTATGATGAACCAGGTGGAACCAGGTATCCCTTAGGCTGATGTAGGGGTGACTGCTGACTTGCCTACCTAGCCCTTCTTGTTTGGGGTGACTCCTTACGTGTAGTACTGCGGGGATCACCCAGGGAAGTCGCAACTGCCGTTCTCCCCTTTCTGGCCCGTTTGCTGGCAGCGTGGACCAAGGTTAAGATGGCTCCAGGCTCAATCCTCCTTATGGGCCCCCTCATTGCTGCTGATGTTGCGGACTCTGTGTGGTTCGGTGAGGTACATCCAGTACCCTCACCAGCAGGTTTAGCAGGCCGAGTAGATGGGTTCCTGCTCTAGGGACCTGTTTCCCCGTGCGGGCTTGGTCTACCGGTAGTCTCCTTACTCAGCCACCTCTTCACTAGGTGGATTTCAGGCAGCACCACTAGGTAGCCGCTCTCCCCTGCCAGCAGCCACTACAGGTGCAGGGTCTGACAGGGTCCTGCTCCTCTGCTCTACCCTTCAGACACGGCTCCTCCACTCCTACTCCTCTGACTGCCACTGCACAACTCTCCGTCTCCAGTCCCACTACCCACCACTAGCTGGGATACGAGGGCCACGTCCCCTCCCTGGGTCTGCCCAGGGGTCCCCTCTAAGCTGTGTGTGTGTCCTGGTTACTTCGTGTCTGTGTGTCCACACCCTAGGAAGCCTTTGGGATTACCTGTTTTGTACTCACTCAGCATGAGTGCAGTACTCAATGGTGCCTGACCAGGTCAGGGGCGCCAGACATGCAGAAGTGTCTTTTTAGATAGTGTATGTAAACTTTTGTTTTCAAGTATATAGGACCCACAAAGTCCCTTCAGAATTGAATAGGTGTATGAAAAAATTGGATTTGTAAATTTCATGAACATGAACAAACTACGAAGGGCTGCTTTACCCAGAAAGAAACGAGATAGGATGACGAAACTTTACATTTATTCCACATACGCTCCACTGATGTCAACACATATCTTATATCAGTATTTCAAGTTTTGTAAGCCTAGAAAAAAGAAGGATTTTGGTTGTGTCTCAAGCCAGGCATCATAGCAGCCATGACATCAGAAATGGTGTGAAATTTGGTATCCTTGAGGTGTTTCTTCAGCATTGGAAACAGATGATAGTCGTAGGGAGCTAGATCTGGTGAATAGGTTGGGTGGTCAACCAGCTGGAAGCCCAGCTCTACCAGTTTTGCCGTGGTCGCTTGTGCAGTGTGGGTGTTGTCTTGCAGGATCAAGATCCCTCTGGACAGCTTGCCATGCCTTTTGGTCTTCAAAGCTGCCTTCAATTGGTCCAAAAGTTCAATGTAATACCTTGTATTGATGGGGGAACCCTTTTGACGGTAGTCCACTAGCAGCATGCCCTCCTTATCCTAAAACACAGACAACATCGCCTTAGTGGCTGATTTTTTGCACTTTGAACTTCTTTGGATGAGGAGAACCACTGTGCCTCCACTCTTTTGACTGCTCCTTGTTTTTAGGGTCATACAAATAAATCCAGGTCTCATCCACAATGACCAGTTGATCCAGGAAGTTCTTATCAGTTCGGAAACGCTGACAAATGGGCTGGGAATTTTTTACTCGCATGCTTCTCTAATCTGTTGTCAAACATTTGGGGACCCACTTTACAGATAGCTTCCTCATGTCCAAATGTTCATGGATAATTACTAGGGATGAGCGAATATATTCACCACTATTCGGTATCCGGCGGATAATGGGGTATTCAAGGTATTCGGTATCCGGGAGCTAATATGATATTCGCTCCAATACTTTCATTTTCATTTCTGGACTTCCTGACGCCTTTTTCCAACCAATGAACACATCTAACATTGCTTGCCCTCACACTAACACCGCAGTCATCTTTGTTGTGGTGTTACTGTGATTTGCTTGGCTGCACAGGAACTGCAGGAACTGCTCAACCATCATCTTGTTCACTTCTGGATCACTGATGGGGTTTACATGCCTCAAGGTCCGCAACGCTGCTTGCAATCTTAGGACATAGTCTCTGATTCTGTCCTGGGACCGCTGCCTACAATTGTAAAATCCCATTCTCAGCTCTGCCTCTGTATGAGTTTCAAAAGCAACTTTAAGCTTTTCAGAGATGGTGTTCACTGAGCCCCGATCGCCATCTGACCAGGTCTCTACCTCCAACTCTGCTGAGCCTGTTAACTGTCCCAGCAACACAGACACTCTTTGTCTGCCGGTCATCGCATACATGTCCAAGACAGTGCAGAGTTTCTTTTTAAATCCAAGTAAAGCATCCGGTTTACCATAATATTGGGGCAGCCATACCACTCCCGGGACATACAACAGGATGATCGGCATGATCGGTGCCACCGCTTCGGGCTCCGGGTGCTACCGGAGCTGGTCCAGCTGCATTCCCGTCACCCTGCGCTACCGGAGGAGGCCCCACTGTACTCCCATCGTCTCGAGTTTGCATTTTTCCCATCCCCTTTGGTCGTTCTCACCACTCTCGTGGGGACTGGAGCACTTCGGAAGCTTCCGGGTCAGATCACCACCTCCTTCCGCCCGTGCTTGCAGGAGTTGTGGGCAGGATCCCCTTATGCGCCCTTTTCACCACAGTGATGGCACAGGCAGTTTTTCACAGATAATAAAATGGCGGTGGTTGCTCAGAAAAACAGTCCATAAGGCGCATGTCACCCTTGTTAACGGGTCCAGTCCATATCCTGTTCACAGCACCAGGAAAAAGCTTTGTCGCCCAGGGCTATGGGGTTCTCGGTCTCGGGCCGTATATGTACGGGGATGCTGTGTCACGGTTGTGTAATGGCCGATGCCCGATTCCGTGACCCTGGGGATGCTTTTTGAAAGGGATATATATACAGGGGGGATTAAAGAGTTTATATCGTGATGCCACTTGCGGGTTGTGGTTATGGTGATGGAACCGCCGCTGCACAGTCTTTTACTACTGGGGGCTGATTGTGATGGCAGCCTGGATGGTAGGCCCTCCGCAAGTAGGGTCCGGCCCCAGGGAGTGGATGGTGAAATCCGGCGCAGAAAGAAGGGTAAGCCACACATGGGTTGCTGTTTAACTGGTTCTTTTTACTCACTGTTCGTAGAACTGGTACCCAGAGGACGGCTGGTATTCACCTCAGTTTCCTTTAGTCCCAGTGCCGGTGTAGTACCCTGGTGGCATCTGTCCCCGGTACCTCTCACTGTTTGGTGGAACCCCGTGGCTTGGAGCGTCTGGGGGTCCCTTACTGTTTGTCGGCAGTCTCTGATTCGTACAACAGGCAGTGCGAACCCTGTAGGGCCGGTGTTCTGTTCTGGTCCCTGGCTCTATCTTTACTGCTGGTGCCTCGGATTCTTGGGTCAGCGAGGTCCGTGAAGGTCGCCTCACTGTGCAGGTATTTGTCAGGTAGCCTGAAGCGTTCACCTGACCTAGGGCCTTGTGTCCCGTCGGTGCTCTGGTTCCAGGGGAACCTGGCTGTACCTTCCCTGGCAACCACTCTCCTTCGCCACCTAGGTCACTGCTACACATCTGGAGACACATCCGTCCCCTTCCACTGTTACTACCGGCCTCCCGTGTCTTTCCTGTCTGTCAGTATGTCCCCTCCCACCTGGCTGTCGTCTAGTGGACTGGACTGGCTCCAACCCCCCTGGGCGGCCATCCATTGGGTCCCGGGCTAGTCAGTCACCCTGGTTGGGAGAGGGAAACTGGGGATGTTTATGTGTTTTGATGTTATTGGCACTAGTCTTCCAGGTCCCTGGGGGCCCTGGGGGTAGGCTCTGCATCTTTGACAGGATGGAGTACCTAGTAGTGCCCTGATGGGTTCAGGTGCGCTACAACTTACCTGCGCTGCATGTTTCACATCCGCAACATGTTATTTTTTCTTGTGGGTATGCTGAGTTTCATACGCAGATTTTCCCCATAGACTTGCATTAGATGCAGAAAGAATGCAGGTAAAAACGCAAGTGCAGAAACACATTAAACATACTGTACATGTAATCTGCCCATGAAATGTTATCGAAGCAGCTTTATTTAAAACATGACACACCAAGAGGAAACAAAAACCACAGCATCAAAAACGTGATAAAACTGCATCATGTAAAAAAAGCATTAAAAAAATACAAGTAATCTAATTTACACAACAGATGCAGTAATTCTCCATCAAAACCACCAAAAGTGGGAACATAGCTTTTAAGAGAAGGTGCCGTGATTTTTGTATTAATAATTATTGATTAAGTAATCCAGGGTTTTTCTCATACAAAATGAAATGTGCTGATTTTACAGTTCCTTCAATTTTTTTCTGCAGCCACTGGGGGCTACCATTTTCATTTGCTGGCATGTAAGTGTCTGAGTGTGGCGCCCTGGACAAGCCAGGGGCCACAGAGCACAACACCCACACACCCCACACTCCCCGTCAGGCACACCAAAGTCAGACACAAACCCTTGTTGCCTTCCTCCAGGGGCTGATGTCCACACCAGGGGGTGGGCCAGGCGGTTGGTCCCGCCCACCGAGGAGTTCACAGTCCTGGAGGCGGGAAAAGCAGACAGTTTAGTTTTGGAGGTGAAAGTGAGAGGACGGAAAGTGGTAGTGGAGCAACTAACTGACAGCGTCCGGGTGTGTGGCCCGGGCGGTACAGCAAGGTTGGCAGACGGTGGTGACCGTCTGCAGGAGTGGCCTATCGGAGTCTACCGTAAGGACCGTGGACGGGCGGTGGCCCGGCGGTACCGGACCGGTACACAAAGAGAAGCTAGCACCATCTGGCAGGGGCTTACGGACCCCGGCAAGGCTAGGAGTCGCCGTGAATTTGCCGAATTCGTTAGTGAAGGGAACCTCCTGGGTTTCCCAGCAGCCAAGTCCCAACAGAAGGCAACAGTCCAACCAAGAGAGGGAGACACCGCCACCGCCAAGGCAACCGTTTCTCAGGGCCAGAGCCTGCGGGCAAAAGGGGCTCCTCCAGCCCATATCCAAGCTGGGGAGCGGGTTACCGGTGGGAACCCATTGGAACCATCTACCGTACGTAGGTGCAGGGAAAGGCAGTCACCATCAACCTGCCGGGAGAAACAACACCGCAGCCGTCTGTGGGACCCGTGCATCCAGCCGTGTGTTTTACCGAGAACTGTGTCCTCATCATTGGCTGAGTGAGTACCACCGTGCCGTGCGGCACAGCACTGCCCCCACGACCCTGCACCTCACCAGGCCCCGTAACCCGCCTGCCATCCATCCCTAACCCCATCACCGGGCCCCGGGACAACCAACCCCTACCCACGAAGGGGAGAACTAACATCAAAGCTGCTCCCTGTCACCGCTCCCGGGATCCCGTCCAAAGCAGCGGTGGTGTCACCAACTTCACCACAACCGTGGGTGGCGTCACGGACAATAACCCAATCCCCACCATCCAATCAAACCCCCCTTTTCACTCACGGGCGAGGAACGCCGCTCGAGTCCCCGGGATCCGGCCCACCGCTCGAGCCACCACAGAGCAGCGGCAGCAGCAGCCGGACCCGAGCAGTGGGAGAGCGCAGCGTCCCCTCCTCCGCCCGCGACAACTTGGCGTCATGAACAGGATCCTACCATTCTACCGACTGGTGGAAGTGCGCCTTGTGTGACCGCCGGAGGTGTCTGGCCGAAAAATTTGTGAAGCCTCCATCTTGGGCGCGAAGAATTCCAGCTTGAGCGTCTCCTCAAGTAGTGGAGGCGCGAAGGCCAAAACCCCGCCCCTGTAAAGGAGGAGCTGGAAAGAGACTAGGGGGGCGAAATGGTGGCTGGCCGCATGTAGCTGCGGCTATAAAGGCAGGGACGCCAGGACCCTGTAGCCATCTTGTTGTTAGTCCTGGAGAGCACGATTGCTAAGATGTCCACTCCAACTAACAGCGTCGTAACCCCTGCGCCCGGCACAGCGGCGTGGGTAGAGGATCGGACCACCCCGCTGAATCATCGTCTGCAGGCCCGCATGCAGCTCCTCCTGGAGGAGTGGGAGGCCGACATGGCGGACGTGATGGCTGCTATGCGGAGATGCGAGGTGGAGGAAGATTTGGAGGAACGGGTAAGAGACCCACGTCCCTGTATTCCTGAGGGATCGGCCACTGTGGCTGAGGGGCCTGGCTTGCACCCGTTCACCCTGCTGCCTCCCCCGCTACCCGCGTTAGCCGCTGCCGCCCCGCCACTAGGCCCGCTACCTGTCCAACCGGTAGCGGTACCCTGCCCGTCTGCCCAAGCAGACCGACCGGCTGCAGACGCCCGGGGCAGCTCTGAACTGCTTCCCCGGAGGCCACCGGAGCCGAGGCCCCTTGACGAAAATGTGTTGGAGGCCCCGGCAGTGATTGCACCGGGTTCCGTGCCCGAGCCCGGGACTGTGGCGTGGATGAGGGCCAGAGTAGTTGAGTTCAACCAACGTCAGCAGAATCAGATCTTCCGGATGATGGAGCAGTGGACCAGTGAGGTGGAAGCGCTGGTTGCGACTGTCCCGACGTATGCGATGGGAGCTGGCGTGATGGAGCCGACGGGCGACCCACGCTCCCATGCCCCACAAGGACCGGCCACTGCGGCTGAGGGGCTCGGTCCGGTCTCAGCTTTTGTATCGCCCCTGCCATTACCTACGGGGCGTCCCAGTGTTGGTCGACCTGATTTGCTGCACCGTGCTACAACCGTGGAGCCTGATGTGCCAAGGGCTGGGGACCCGGGGAATACGGTACCCGGCGCCGAGCCCACTGCTGAGGTTGAGGGGGCAAGTGAGCGTTTCCGCTACGAAGGGGACCCAGTGGTTTTTCTAAACCCCGCGCACCGGTGGGAACGGATACCGGGCACCCCTGTCACAGCAGGCATGTCAGTGCATGTTTGATATGCTGGTGGCGGAGGATGGGTCCGCTGCCACCGAGGACTCAAAGTGATGGCAGCGGAATACCGTTGTCCTTGTCCCCGTTGGGACCACCAGTACTGTTTAAAGTTAAAGTGAATGATAAGTAAATGATACCGTGAAAGTTACCTGATTTGCTGCTGATTTGCACCGGTCGTTGCCGGCAACTGGTCCCCGTTGGGACCCCCTTTACAATTATGCATAAGGAACTCCTTATGGACAAGCCTGAGAACTTGCAAGGCAACCACAAACTTGTGGCATGTAAATAATGTTGTTATGGCTTTTACCGTTACCGCCTCCGGAGAGGCAGATTGGAGGAAGGGCCCGCAGTGGAGCAGGCTGGGGCCCAGCCACCACCGGAACCGGTGGTGATCCTCTGGGGGATTCAGGGGTTCCCCATGGACGTGGGTCCCCTGAAAAGGACAGAACCCGCTCGGGCAACTTGTGCAGGACTGGGGTCAAGGGGTGCTGCCTGTTTGCTTAGGGGAAGCATCAGGGCCAGGTTGCTTGGGTGGGAGAGAGTGGAAGCCGTACTGTTACGCAACGTTTAAGTAAGAGTACCTTCCGATGTGGGAAGTTGTTTTTTTAATTGTAATCCCTGTTTTACCGTTTTCCATATTTTTCAGTTGTGAAAATAAAACCGGTGATGGACGGGCAGCCCGCGGACGGTCTGCATTTAACTAAGGGGGAATGTGGCACCCTGGACAAGCCAGGGGCCACAGAGCACAACACCCACACACCCCACACTCCCGGTCAGGCACACCGAAGTCAGACACAAACCCTTGTTGCCTTCCTCCAGGGGCTGATGTCCACACCAGGGGGTGGGCCAGGCGATTGGTCCCGCCCACCGAGGAGTTCACAGTCCTGGAGGCGGGAAAAGCAGACAGTTTAGTTTTGGAGGTGAAAGTGAGAGGACGGAAAGTGGTAGTGGAGCAACTAACTGACAGCGTCCGGGTGTGTGGCCTGGGCGGTACAGCAAGGTTGGCAGACGGTGGTGACCGTCTGCAGGAGTGGCCTATCGGAGTCTACCGTAAGGACCGTGGACGGGCGGTGGCCCGGCGGTACCGGACCGGTACACAAAGAGAAGCTAGCACCATCTGGCAGGGGCTTATGGACCCCGGCAAGGCTAGGAGTCGCCGTGAATTTGCCGAATTCGTTAGTGAAGGGAACCTCCTGCGTTTCCCAGCAGCCAAGTCCCGACAGAAGGCAACAGTCCAACCAAGAGAGGGAGACACCACCACCGCCAAGGCAACCGTTTCTCAGGGCCAGAGCCTGCGGGCAAAAGTGGCTCCTCCAGCCCATATCCAAGCTGGGGAGCGGGTTACCGGTGGGAACCCATTGGAACCATCTACCGTACGTAGGTGCAGGGAAAGGCAGTCACCATCAACCTGCCGGGAGAAACAACACCGCAGCCGTCTGTGGGACCCGTCCATCCAGCCGTGTGTTTTACCAAGAACTGTGTCCTCATCATTGGCTGAGTGAGTACCACCGTGCCGTGCGGCACAGCACTGCCCTCGCGACCCTGCACCTCACCAGGCCCTGTATCCCGCCTGCCATCCATCCCTACCCCCATCACCGGGCCCCGGGACAACCAACCCCTACCCACGAAGGGGAGAACTAACATCAAAGCTGCTCCCTGTCACCGCTCCCGGGATCCCCGTCCAAAGCAGCGGTGGTGTCACCAACTTCACCACAACCGTGGGTGGCGTCACGGACAATAACCCAATCCCCGGGAACGCCACTCGAGTTTCCGGGATCCGGCCCACCGCTCGAGCCACCACAGAGCAGCGGCAGCAGCAGCCGGACCCGAGCAGTGGGAGAGCGCAGCGTCCCCTCCTCCGCCCGCGACATGAGCATGACACTTACACACCTCAAATACAGCAGCCCCTGTACAGAAGAGACTGCAGTCAATGTCCGACCACATCTCAGGCACTGGGGCTGCCTACAATTACCTGGGGATGCGCCCTAGGCTGTCCAGGTCACAGTTGTGGGAGGAAAAGGGCACCATTTTTTTTAAGTGCGCAACTGTGCCGCCCCCGTGGAAGCAGCCGAGCTGCTCAGATCCGGGTTCGCTGTGGCGCAAGGGTGTCCGGACCCGAGGGTCGTGTGGCCACTCGAATGAAAGGGGGTATTTACAGAGGAGTTGATGTATAGTTCGTGACGCCACCCGTGGTGCACGGTAATTTGGGGAGTACCGCCGCTGCCATTGGGAGTACCCGGGGTGATAAAGTGGGGCAACAAGGTGTTGTAACCCTCCACGGGTAGGGGGATGCCCGGGGACTCGGTGATGGGTGCCGTGTGGTGCAGGGGTCAAACTTGTACTCACTCAATTCATAAGCAGACACTGACAACCAGTTAAACCAAGTCTCTGGGTACCGCTGCCACTGAGGGGAGCTCGTCCGGGTCCCGTCCCTAATGGTGCTGCCTGGTGATCCGTGACCTGCCTCCTGGCACTTAGTTTGACTTCAACTTGATGGCCCGGTAGCATGGAACTTGCCGGGCCCAGCTCCCTACTATGGCTACGTATGGGAGCTTGCTCTCAGGGCTGACGCTTGGAATTTTCTGGACCGTTTTGGATTGGAAAGTCCTATCCCCCTCATTGCGCTAATGCCCCGATTCTGGAGCAGGTGGGTACAGATCATAAATGTTCCGTTCTCCTCAGGTGAATTGTCCGGTTGCCTGAAGCTACTCCCCGACCTAGGGTCCGTGTACCCCGTTGTGCCTTCGGTCCCGGACCGGTGATAGTGCTAGGCTGCCGACTGTCCTCCTCGACAGGTACGAGCACCTCGCCACAATCCCCTGCGACCGGAGGTCCGACTCCTCTAGGCCCAGTCCACTGTCTGCAACCTAGACAGTTCCTTCAGGAGTCACCACTCCCGACTTCCTCTGAGCTCCTCACAGCTCGAGGGCTACTTCCCAACTCACTACACTCCTCACCTCCCCTCCCTGACCCCCAGATGGGCGACTCTATTCCACTCAAGCCGTCCACTGGTGTGTCTGGTGGGTGTGGTGCAGGGTGTATCTAGGATTTGATTTGCTGTTGGAGGCAACACCATGTAAGTAGGGACCCAGGACCAAGAGGGAGGCAGAATACTGCATGGGAGGGCAACTTGTGGAGTACCCTGTGACGACCTGATTGTCCAGGGGCGTCACATTCCCCCTTGGTTAAACGTAGCTCGTCCCCGACTACAGGACATCCAGAGATTTATTTGCATAACTGTAAGAAAAAGGGAAACATTTTATTTACAAGATTTTCATCCAACATTAGGGAGGCACATTCCTTAAACGTTACTAAACAGTTAGAGTTCATCATTTCAACTGTGGAATGCTACCGGTTATGTCAGTAGCGGAGGCTCAACCTACTCCGTGGCAGCCTCTTCCTGCGGCAGTCCAGTCCCAACGTTTCGGATCCCATCAACCCGCCACCCAAACAACCTAACCCGCTGCATTCCTACTGGTCTGTGACCAGGTTAAGGTCCCGGGTGTTGCAAAGACGACTCTGGTAGGCACAGAAGGTGCAACTATGTACAATAACACAAGTCTGTGTTGGCCACAACCAGTCCCATGGCCATGGTCCATATTTACTACTAATATATATAGATATAACCGAAGTCCATGCACCTTGTGCAAACATTATATCAACTTTTCTCAATCTGGTAAAATTCTCTGTTTATTAAAACCCAGTATGATTATTCAGCATTTTTTTCTTTTATAAACATTACTATTTACTATGATACAAGAAAAATAACAAACTATGGAAAACAATAAAGGAAAACACAGATCCTCATTCTAACTTTAAATAGCAAGATTCCACTAACATTAAATGGCCGGGTCCCGTAACCAGGCTTCCTGGCGGCTACGCACCACGGACGCTGGCACAAACTCTTCCTCCATCATTACTTCCTTGATCCCATCCAGGGCATACCAGCCCCGCTCTCCGCAATGCCAGGTATACGTGACCATATCCTCCGGCTCCATATTCTGCTCAGGGTGTCCCCTGGGGAGGTGCTGTGCCACGTCCCGCTGGGCTGGGACACAAACACCCCAGCTGTGAGGCCTGCTTCCCTGATGAACCCCCATCCCTGGTCGGGGTCAAAACGATCTACGAGGCCGTGGCACCGCGGCCCTTGGTCTCGGGAAGCGGCATTTCTCACCTGGTCCTTCTCTTGGTGAGTACGGGTAGCAATCTCCCGTCGTCGCCGGTCTCGTGTTGTCATCTCTTGATAGATCTTTCGTTGGTGTCGTTCCCAGTAGGGGCTGTCAGCGTCCGGCCTCGCCTTCCTTGCTGGCATGGGTTTTAACTGTACTCCTGGAGCCCCAACAGCCGCTGGGGTGCCGCGCGGTGGTGGAATCGGTAGCTCCTCAGATTCCGCCTTCGACACTTCATGGAGAAGAACCAACTGCTCCGCAGCCGGGGGGTGCAGAGTCCGGGTGCTCCATCTCTATGTACGGGCCCGGTGATGCGGGCGGGTCTGGTCGGGCCGGTGTCTGGGTGACCGCTGTTGTGACCTGATCGGGTAACGGGGCCAGGAGCTCCGCAGCTTGTTCATTATAGATTGGGGCTGAAGGTTCCGCTGCCGGGGTTGGAATGGGCAGCTCGGCGTCCTCCGAGGACGGGTGTGGTGGTGGTAAAGTGGTTGCCATAAGCGAGGGCGGACAGGATTCCACAGCTGCATCGGCCAGATTAGTGGAATCAACTGGGACTGGGTATCCGCTTACCCTCTCCTCACGTGGGATTTCGATCTCACGGGCTCCCACCGCCACTGCCAGGCTCCTCATCTCTTCACTCCAGTGGTCTAGTATGAAGAGGAATTGCATCCGCATCCTCCTACAGAGCTGCTCCGTTTTTTGTTCGATCCAGGTCGCGGTCCCAGGAGCAGCACGCTCTGGTGACCAGTCTCGTGCAGCCGCCATCTTTACTCTGCGGGGTCTAGGAACGTTATGACAGAGTCTTGGCATCCCTGCTTCTCTTCCGCTGCTACATGCCGTCATTCCCCCTCGGTTTTCGCCCACCATTCACTTCTCTACTGTCGGCCTCTGGGAACTTCCAGTTCCGGGCTGACTCTCAGGACGAAGGGCGGGGCTTTGGCTTCACGGGATTTTGGTCAAGAAGACGGCGTTTTGGCAACAAAAGATGGCGAAAGATAGCGGAAATGACTGGAAACGAGACTCTTGACTCGCGGTTTGGATTTTCAAGGCGCACGTCACCCAGGTAAGTGGGTCCTGCTCGTATCCTGTTCGTGACGAAAGTTTTCAAGGTGTGCCGCCCTCGTGGAAGCAGCCGAGCTGCTTGGATCCGGGTTCGCTGTGGCTCGAGGGTCTCCGGACCCGGGGGTCGTGCGGCCACTCGAATGAAAGGGGGTATTTACAGGGGAGTTGATGTATAGTTCTTGACGCCAGCTGTGGTGCACAGTAATTTGGGGAGTACCACCACTGCCGTTGGGAGTACCCGGGGTGATGAAGTGGGGCAGCAAGGCGTTGTACCCCTCCACGGGTAGGGGGATGCCCCGGGACTCGGTGAGGGGTGCCATGGGGTGCAGGGGTCACTCTCGTACTCACTCAGTTCATAAGCAGACACTGACAACCAGGTAAACGAAGTCTCTGGGTACCGCTGACGCTGAGGGGAGCTCGTCCGGGTCCTGTCCCTAATGGTGCTGCCTGGTGATCTGTGACCTGCCTCCTGGCACTTAGTTTGACTTCAACTTGATGGCCCGGTAGCATGGAACTAGCCGGGCCCAGCTCCCTACTATGGCTAAGTATGGGAGCTTGCTCTCAGGTCTCACGCTTGGAATTTTCTGGACCGTTTCGGATTGGAAAGTCCTATTCCCATCGTTGCACTAATGCCCCGATTCTGGAGCAGGTGGGTACAGATCATTAAGGCTCCGTTCTCCTCAGGTGAATTGTCCGGTTGCCTTAAGCTACTCCCCGACCTAGGGTCCATGTACCCCGTTGTGCCTTCAGTCCCAGACCAGTGATAGTGCTAGGCTGCCGGCTGTCCTCCTCGACAGGTCCAAGCACCTCGCCACAATCCCCTGCGACCGAGGGTCCGACTCCTCTAGGCCCAGACCACCGTCTGCAACCTAGACAGTTCCTTCAGGAGTCACCACTCCCGACTTCCTTAGAGCTCCTCACAGCTCGAGGGCTATTTCCCAACTCACTACTCACTCCACTCCACACCTCCCCTCCCTGACCCCCATGTGGGCGAATCTATTCCACTCAAGCCGTCCACTGGTGTGTCTGGTGGGTGTGGTGTAGGGTATATCTAGGATTTGATTTGCTGTTGGAGGCAACACCATTTATGTAGGGACCCAGGAGCAAGAGGGAGGCGGAATACTGCACGGGAGGGCAGCTTGTGCAGTACCCTGTGACGACCTGATAGTCCAGGGGCGTCCCACAACTATGCTGCAAGCTCCCATTTTCCCCCGCCACCGCTCAGTGCTCAGCGCGAGTGGTGACAGTAGGAGGTCTGAGGTGAGAGTGTGACAGGAGGTGTGGGATAAGATGAGTATCGACAGCGGTGATCAACAGCCTGGGATTAACTGTGCAGCGCTTCTCACCACTGTCACTGCGCAGTTAAGATTACAGCAGTGTAATCATCACGCTACTGTGCTATGGACATTGACTCAGCTCTGCTATGTTACTGTACAGCTTCTCAGGCGCTTACACTAACATAGCATAGCTGTGTCTCTAATGTCATCATCTGATCAATTCCTGAGCTGTGTATCTAATGCCCATCATGTGTGATATGCCCCAGAGCCATGTATCTAACGCCCATCATGCGTGATGTGCCACAAAGCCGTGTATCTAATGCCTATCATGCGTGATATGCCCCATAGCCCTATAACTAATGCCCATCATACGTGATAAACCTCAGAGCTATGTATCTAATGCCCATCATATATGATATATACCAGAGCCAAGTATCTAATGCTGATAATGCTTGATAAACCCATGTCACGATGATTGAGGAGAGTATTGAATGGAGCTCCTAGACTGGCCCTCAGACTAGGGGAACTCTAGCTATTCTTTATCTCAAAGTTACCTCTGAAGGTGAGAATGTCTGAGCAGCCAACCTGACCTAGCTCCTTACCAGCCCTGATCTTATACTAACTCCCTCCTTACCCCAGGGGAAGGTTCGGGAAAGGAGTGTGATAACACCAACAGAGAAAGACAAACAGAGGAAACCAAAACTCTCACAGAGAAGTGAATGGAGCAGAGATCGCACATTACTCTACTGCTTCCATATAACTGCAAGGCGCGGTGTTACACATTACACTACTGCTCCCATAGAAGTGGAAGGAACAGTATCAAACATTTCAGCACTGCTTCCAATAGGGGTCACATTACAGTCCTGCTCTCAGAGAAGTGGACAGAGTGGTGTTAGGGCCAGGTGGACGGGCAGACCCAGGAGGTGGATCCACTGGGCCGAACTCCTTGATGAAGGCAAGGGGTCCGGTAGCCGGAGCACTACGGGTAGCAGGACAGTCCGTGCACAAGAGTGGAATGGAGAAGTCCCTGGGACCACGGAGTCACTGATGGTAGTCCGGGTGACGGAGCTCAGGTTCGGAGGCCGAGATGTTGTCAGGCAGAGTCCGGAACCGATGGAGCGAGAGGACGGGTCACCACAGGGATCAGAGATGGAACGGACTGACGGGATGGCAGATAGTCAGCGTTCGGGAATCGGCAGGACCGGGTGGCGAGGCAGGAGCGGCTCTAGAAGAGAGATAGGTAAGTATGGCACAGAGACACAAGGAGACCTGACTCCTAGCTTAGGAAACATGAAGAACAGGCCCCGCCCACTTGGACACTAAACCCCTTTATACCCTGTACCTGTGTGTTCAATTTCCTGTCAGTGGACGCTGGCCCTTTAAGAAAGGGTCAATGACCGCGCGCGCGCCCTAATGCGCATGCGCGAGGCCCGGGTGCCAGAAGCCAGGGCAGGGAGCGGTGAGCAGGAAGCAGGAGAGCCGGGCTGGGGCTGAGTAGCCGACGGGCGCCGGGAGCGGGGACCGGGCCGCCTGGAGACCGCAGGCAATGGAGGCTGGAGACCGGGGAGAGAAGCAGGGAAGCCGGGGAGCGTGGCAGGTGAGCCGGGGAGCAGAGTAGGGGACCCGGAGAGCGTGACAAGTGGTGTCACACATTAAACCACTGCTCTAATAGAAGTGTACAGAGATGTGTTACACATTACACTACTGCTTCCATAGAAGTGGATGGAGCGATGTCACACATTACACTACTGCTTCCATAGGGATCACATTACACTACTATTTCCATAGAAATGGATGGAGCAATGTTACACATTACACTAGTACTCGAATAGGGGTCACATTCCACTACTGCTCCCACAGAAGTGTTCTGTTCGGTGTCATACATTACACTACTGCTCCCATTATTTTTTGGTGATAGCTTCACATTACATTTGTTTAGATGTCAATCAACATCATTCTCAGGAAGCAGAAGCAGAGGGGCTGAGTAAGTAGGCAGGAGCAAAGCATGGTCCAGACATGCCTATTGAACTGCTCAATGCACAAGTAATCAATATTGAAATAGGGCAATGTAAACCAGTATACCCACCGGGGTAGCACTACTTAGTGACCCCCGGGTGGGCAAATTCTTCAAATAACATTTCAAACAGGAGAAAAAGAATAACAGAAGCCAAACACTTGAAAATATGATAAATTCAAATATTTTATTTAGCAAAAATACAAGAAAAATTAATACCAACAAACAGGACAAAGGAATGCAAATGCTGTGAAAACCTGTACTGAGTAGATAGGGAAATTAGAAACAAACCTCCTACCACCTCATGTGATCACTGTACAGTCATGGCCAAAAGTTTTGAGAATGACACCAAAATTATTTTTTCACATGATCTGTTGCCCTCTGGTTTTTAATTGTGTTTGTCTGATGTTTACATCACATACAGAAATATAATTGCAATCATATTATGAGTACCAAAAGGTTATATTGACAGTTAGAATGATTTAATGCAGCAAGTCAATATTTGCAGTGTTGACCCTTCTTCTTCAGGACCTCTGCAATTCTCCCTGGCATGCTCTCAATCAACTTCTGGACCAAATCCTGACTGATAGCTGTCCATTCTTGCATAAGCAATGCTTGCATTTTGCCAGAATTTGTTGGTTTTTGTTTGTCCACCCGTCTCTTGATGATTGCCCACAAGTTCTCAATGGGATTAAGATCTGGGGAGTTTCCAGGCCATGGACCCAAAATCTCTATGTTTTGTTCCATGCGCCATTTAGTGATCACCTTTGCTTTATGGCAAGGTGCTCCATCATGCTGGAAAAGGCATTGTTGGGCGCCAAACTGCTCTTGGACAGTTGGGAGAAGTTGCTCTTGGAGGACATTCTGGTACCATTCTTTATTCATGGCTGTGTTTTTAGGCAAGACTGTGAGTGAGCCGATTCCCTTGGCTGAGAAGCAACCCCACACATGAATCGTTTCAGGATGCTTAACAGTTGGCATGAGACAAGACTGGTGGTAGGGCTCACCTCTTCTTCTCCTAATAAGCTGTTTTCCAGATGTCCCAAACAATCGAAAAGGGGATTCATCTGAGAAAATGACTTTACCCCAGTCCTCAGCAGTAGAGTTGAGCGCGGTTCGCGATTCGAGGTTCTCCAGTTCGCGGCTCGAGTGATTTTGGGGGCTGTTCTAGATCGAACTAGAACTCGAGCTTTTTCCTAAAGCTCGATAGTTCTAGATACGTTCGAGAACGGTTCTAGCAGCAAAAAGACCAGCTAATTACTAGCTGGCTTTCCGCTGTAATAGTGTAAGTCACTCTGTGACTCACACTATTAAGAAATTTCAGTGTATAGTGTGCGGGACCAGCGCATTCAGATCACTGCTGTATGGATAATGGCGATCGCCATTTTTTTTTTTTCCTTGTCTTCCTTCTTCCCTAAGCGCGCGCGTGTAGTGGGGCGGGCCAGCATGTCAGCCAATCCCAGACACACACACAGCTAAGTGGACTTTTAGCCAGAGAAGCAACGGCATGTGTAATAGGATGTCCATGTCACATGTCCCTGCATTATAAAAACGGACATTTTCCTCCAGCACGCCATTATCTGCCTTCTGCGTCCTTGGTGTCAGTCACCGCTGGCGCAGCTCCTATCTCCGATACTGCTGTGTACGCTCTATACACAGCGCTGTACAGAATAGGGATAGAAGTTTCTATCAGTCCTTTTAAGGGCTAATACCGGAAGGGTCAGAGCCATAGGTGACAGTCAGGGCCGTGAAAACAGAGTTTAACAGCTACACAAGATGACAGCGTCTGTGTAGCTAAGGTCAGGGATTTCCTCGCTGCATTTCCTCATTAGGAGGGATAGAAAGGCAGGCTTCCTTTCCTCTACCCAGACCCACAACCCTGCCACTGTACCCTCCTGCTCTTTCCACGCTCAAGCTCATTGTTACTAAGCCATTATACTAGCAAACACTGAGTGAACTTAGTGGCATCCTAAAAGTGGCTGTTGGACTTCTGTATTGTCCCACTAGTGCAAAGATATTTGCAGCACGTCTGCCTGCATTGCACACGCAAACTCATTGTTACTAAGTCATTATACTAGCAAACACTGAGTGAGCTTAGTGGCATTATAAAAGTGGCTGTTGGACTTCTGTATTGTACCACTAGTGCAAAGATATTTGCAGCACGTCTGCCTGCATTGCACACTCAAACTCATTGTTACTAAGCCATTATACTAGCAAACACTGAGTAAACATAGTGGCATCCTAAAAGTGGCTGTTGGACTTCTGTATTGTCCCACTAGTGCAAAGATATTTGCAGCACGTCTGCCTGCATTGCACTCTCAAACTCATTGTTACTAAGACATTATACTAGCAAACACTGAGTGAACTTAGTGGCATCCTAAAAGTGGCTGTTGGACTTCTGTATTGTCCCACTAGTGCAAAGATGTTTGCAGCACGTCTGCCTGCATTGCACACTCAAACTCATTGTTACTATGCCATTATACTAGCAAACACTGAGTGAACTTAGTGGCATCCTAAACGTGGCTGTTGGACTTCTCTATTGTCCCACTAGTGCAAAGATATTTGCAGCACGTCTGCCTGCATTGCACACTCAAACTCATTGTTACTAAGCCATTATACTAGCAAACACTGAGTGAACTTAGTGGCATCCTAAAAGTGGCTGTTGGACTTCTGTATTGTCCCACTAGTGCAAAGATATTTGCAGCACGTCTGCCTGCATTGCACACTCAAACTCATTGCTACTAAGCCATTATACTAGCAAACACTGAGTAAACTTAGTGGCATCCTAAACGTGGCTGTTGGACTTCTCTATTGTCCCACTAGTGCAAAGATATTTGCAGCACATCTGCCTGCATTGCACACTCAAACTCATTGTTACTAAGCCATTATACTAGCAAACACTGAGTGAACTTAGTGGCATCCTAAAAGTGGCTGTTGGACTTCTGTATTGTCCCACTAGTGCAAAGATATTTGCAGCACGTCTGCCTGGATTGCACACTCAAACTCATTGTTACTTAGCCATTATACTAGCAAACACTGAGTGAACTTAGTGGCATCCTAAACGTGGCTGTTGGACTTCTCTATTGTCCCACTAGTGCAAAGATATTTGCAGCACGTCTGCCTGCATTGCACACTCAAACTTATTGTTACTAAGCCATTATACTAGCAAACACTGAGTGAACTTAGTGGCATCCTAAAAGTGGCTGTTGGACTTCTGTATTGTCCCACTAGTGCAAAGATATTTGCAGCACGTCTGCCTGCATTGCACACTCAAACTCATTGTTACTAAGCCATTATACTAGCAAACACTGAGTGAACTTAGTGGCATCCTAAACGTGGCTGTTGGACTTCTTTATTGTCCCACTAGTGCAAAGATATTTGCAGCACGTCTGCCTGCATTGCTCTAATAGAAGTGTACAGAGATGTGTTACACATTACACTACTGCTTCCATAGAAGTGGATGGAGCGATGTCACACATTACACTACTGTTTCCATAGGGATCACATTACACTACTATTTCCATAGAAATGGATGGAGCAATGTTACACATTACACTAGTACTCGAATAGGGGTCACATTCCACTACTGCTCCCACAGAAGTGTTCTGTTCGGTGTCATACATTACACTACTGCTCCCATTATTTTTTGGTGATAGCTTCACATTACATTTGTTTAGATGTCAATCAACATCATTCTCAGGAAGCAGAAGCAGAGGGGCTGAGTAAGTAGGCAGGAGCAAAGCATGGTCCAGACATGCCTATTGAACTGCTCAATGCACAAGTAATCAATATTGAAATAGGGCCATGTAAACCAGTATACCCACCGGGGTAGCACTACTTAGTGACCCCCGTGTGGGCAAATTCTTCAAATAACATTTCAAACAGGAGAAAAAGAATAACAGAAGCCAAACACTTGAAAATATGATAAATTCAAATATTTTATTTAGCAAAAATACAAGAAAAATTAATACCAACAAACAGGACAAAGGAATGCAAATGCTGTGAAAACCTGTACTGAGTAGATAGGGAAATTAGAAACAAACCTCCTACCACCTCATGTGATCACTGTACAGTCATGGCCAAAAGTTTTGAGAATGACACCAAAATTATTTTTTCACATGATCTGTTGCCCTCTGGTTTTTAATTGTGTTTGTCTGATGTTTACATCACATACAGAAATATAATTGCAATCATATTATGAGTACCAAAAGGTTATATTGACAGTTAGAATGATTTAATGCAGCAAGTCAATATTTGCAGTGTTGACCCTTCTTCTTCAGGACCTCTGCAATTCTCCCTGGCATGCTCTCAATCAACTTCTGGACCAAATCCTGACTGATAGCTGTCCATTCTTGCATAAGCAATGCTTGCATTTTGCCAGAATTTGTTGGTTTTTGTTTGTCCACCCGTCTCTTGATGATTGCCCACAAGTTCTCAATGGGATTAAGATCTGGGGAGTTTCCAGGCCATGGACCCAAAATCTCTATGTTTTGTTCCATGCGCCATTTAGTGATCACCTTTGCTTTATGGCAAGGTGCTCCATCATGCTGGAAAAGGCATTGTTGGGCGCCAAACTGCTCTTGGACAGTTGGGAGAAGTTGCTCTTGGAGGACATTCTGGTACCATTCTTTATTCATGGCTGTGTTTTTAGGCAAGACTGTGAGTGAGCCGATTCCCTTGGCTGAGAAGCAACCCCACACATGAATCGTTTCAGGATGCTTAACAGTTGGCATGAGACAAGACTGGTGGTAGGGCTCACCTCTTCTTCTCCTAATAAGCTGTTTTCCAGATGTCCCAAACAATCGAAAAGGGGATTCATCTGAGAAAATGACTTTACCCCAGTCCTCAGCAGTAGAGTTGAGCGCGGTTCGCGATTCGAGGTTCTCCAGTTCGCGGCTCGAGTGATTTTGGGGGCTGTTCTAGATCGAACTAGAACTCGAGCTTTTTCCTAAAGCTCGATAGTTCTAGATACGTTCGAGAACGGTTCTAGCAGCAAAAAGACCAGCTAATTACTAGCTGGCTTTCCGCTGTAATAGTGTAAGTCACTCTGTGACTCACACTATTAAGAAATTTCAGTGTATAGTGTGCGGGACCAGCGCATTCAGATCACTGCTGTATGGATAATGGCGATCGCCATTTTTTTTTTTCCTTGTCTTCCTTCTTCCCTAAGCGCGCGCGTGTAGTGGGGCGGGCCAGCATGTCAGCCAATCCCAGACACACACACAGCTAAGTGGACTTTTAGCCAGAGAAGCAACGGCATGTGTAATAGGATGTCCATGTCACATGTCCCTGCATTATAAAAACGGACATTTTCCTCCAGCACGCCATTATCTGCCTTCTGCGTCCTTGGTGTCAGTCACCGCTGGCGCAGCTCCTATCTTCGATACTGCTGTGTACGCTCTATACACAGCGCTGTACAGAATAGGGATAGAAGTTTCTATCAGTCCTTTTAAGGGCTTATACCGGAAGGGTCAGAGCCATAGGTGACAGTCAGGGCCGTGAAAACAGAGTTTAACAGCTACACAAGATGACAGCGTCTGTGTAGCTAAGGTCAGGGATTTCCTCGCTGCATTTCCCCATTAGGAGGGATAGAAAGGCAGGCTTCCTTTCCTCTACCCAGACCCACAACCCTGCCACTGTACCCTCCTGCTCTTTCCACGCTCAAGCTCATTGTTACTAAGCCATTATACTAGCAAACACTGAGTGAACTTAGTGGCATCCTAAAAGTGGCTGTTGGACTTCTGTATTGTCCCACTAGTGCAAAGATATTTGCAGCACGTCTGCCTGCATTGCACACGCAAACTCATTGTTACTAAGCCATTATACTAGCAAACACTGAGTGAACTTAGTGGCATTATAAAAGTGGCTGTTGGACTTCTGTATTGTCCCACTAGTGCAAAGATATTTGCAGCACGTCTGCCTGCATTGCACACACAAACTCATTGTTACTAAGCCATTATACTAGCAAACACTGAGTGAACTTAGTGGCATCCTAAAAGTGGCTGTTGGACTTCTGTATTGTCCCACTAGTGCAAAGATATTTGCAGCACGTCTGCCAGCATTGCACACTCAAACTCATTATAATTAAGCCATTATACTAGCAAACACTGAGTAAACTTAGTGGCATCCTAAACGTGGCTGTTGGACTTCTGTATTGTCCCACTAGTGCAAAGATATTTGCAGCACGTCTGCCTGCATTGCACACTCAAACTTATTGTTACTAAGCCATTATACTAGCAAACACTGAGTAAACTTAGTGGCATCCTAAACGTGGCTGTTGGACTTCTGTATTGTCCCACTAGTGCAAAGATATTTGCAGCACGTCTGCCTGCATTGCACACTCAAACTCATTGTTACTAAGCCATTATACTAGCAAACACTGAGTGAACTTAGTGGCATCCTAAACGTGGCTGTTAGACTTCTGTATTGTCCCACTAGTGCAAAGATATTTGCAGCACGTCTGCCTGCATTGCACACTCAAACTCATTGTTACTAAGCCATTATACTAGCAAACACTGCGTGAACTCAGTGGCATCCTAAAAGTGGCTGTTGGACTTCTGTATTGTCCCACTAGTGCAAAGATATTTGCAGCACGTCTGCCTGCATTGCCCACTCAAACTCATTGTTACTAAGCCATTATACTAGCAAACACTGAGTAAACTTAGTGGCAACCTAAACGTGGCTGTTGGACTTCTGTATTGTTCCACTAGTGCAAAGATATTTGCAGCACGTCTGCCTGCAATGCACACTCAAACTCATTGTTACTAAGCCATTATACTAACAAACACTGAGTGAACTTGTTGGCATCCTAAACGTGGCTGTTGGACTTCTGCATTGTCCCACTAGTGCAAAGATATTTGCAGCACGTCTGCCTGCATTGCACACTCAAACTCATTGTTACTAAGCCATTATACTATCAAACACTGAGTGAACTTAGTGGCATCCTAAAAGTGGCTGTTGGACTTCTGTATTGTCCCACTAGTGCAAAGATATTTGCAGCACGTCTGCCTGCATTGCACACGCAAACTCATTGTTACTAAGCCATTATACTAGCAAACACTGAGTGAACTTAGTGGCATCCTAAACGTGGCTGTTGGACTTCTGTATTGTCCCACTAGTGCAACGATATTTGCAGCACGTCTGCCTGCATTGCACACTGAAACTCATTGTTACTAAGCCATTATACTAGCAAACACTGAGTAAACATTGTGGCATCCTAAAAGTGGCTGTTGGACTTCTGTATTGTCCCACTAGTGCAAAGATATTTGCAGCACGTCTGCCTGCATTGCACACTCAAACTCATTGTTACTAAGACATTATACTAGCAAACACTGAGTGAACTTAGTGGCATCCTAAAAGTGGCTGTTGGACTTCTGTATTGTCCCACTAGTGCAAAGATATTTGCAGCACGTCTGCCTGCATTGCACACTCAAACTCATTGTTACTATGCCATTATACTAGCAAACACTGAGTGAACTTAGTGGCATCCTAAACGTGGCTGTTGGACTTCTCTATTGTCCCACTAGTGCAAAGATATTTGCAGCACGTCTGCCTGCATTGCACACTCAAACTCATTGTTACTAAGCCATTATACTAGCAAACACTGAGTGAACTTAGTGGCATCCTAAAAGTGGCTGTTGGACTTCTGTATTGTCCTACTAGTGCAAAGATATTTGCAGCACGTCTGCCAGCATTGCACACTCAAACTCATTGTTACTAAGTCATTATACTAGCAAACACTGAGTGAACTTAGTGGCATCCTAAAAGTGGCTGTTGGACTTCTCTATTGTCCCATTAGTGCAAAGATATTTGCAGCACGTCTGCCTGCATTGCACACTCAAACTCATTGTTACTAAGTCATCATACTAGCAAACACTGAGTGAACTTAGTGGCATCCTAAAAGTGGCTGTTGGACTTCTGTATTGTCTCACTAGTGCAAAGATATTTGCAGCACGTCTGCCTGCATTGCACACTCAAACTTATTGTTACTAAGCCATTATACTAGCAAACACTGAGTAAACTTAGTGGCATCCTAAACGTGGCTGTTTGACGTCTGTATTGTCCCACTAGTGAAAAGATATTTGCAGCACGTCTGCCTGCATTGCACACTCAAACTCATTGTTACTAAGCCATTATATTAGCAAACACTGAGTAAACTTAGTGGCATCCTAAAAGTGGCTGTTGGACTTCTGTATTGTCCCACTAGTGCAAAGATATTTGCAGCACGTCTACCAGCATTGCACACTCAAACTCATTGTTACTAAGCCATTATACTAGCAAACACTGATAGAACTTAGTGGCATCCTAAACGTGGCTGTATGACTTCTGTATTGTCCCACTAGTGCAAAGATATTTGCAGCACGTCTGCCTGCATTGCACACTCAAACTCATTGTTACTAAGCCATTATACTAGCAAACACTGAGTAAACTTAGTGGCATCCTAAAAGTGGCTGTTGGACTTCTGTATTGTCCCACTAGTGCAAAGATATTTGCAGCACGTCTACCAGCATTGCACACTCAAACTCATTGTTACTAAGCCATTATACTAGCAAACACTGAGTGAACTTAGTGGCATCCTAAAAGTGGCTGTTGGACTTCTCTATTGTCCCACTAGTGCAAAGATATTTGCAGCACGTCTGCCTGCATTGCACACTCAAACTCATTGTTGCTAAGTCATTATACTAGCAAACACTGAGTGAACTTATTGGCATCCTAAAAGTGGCTGGTGGACTTCTGTATTGTCCCACTAGTGCAAAGATATTGCAGCACGTCTGCCTGCATGCACACTCAAACTCATTGTTACTAAGCCATTATACTAGCAAACACTGAGTGAACTTAGTGGCATCCTAAACGTGGCTGTATGACTTCTGTATTGTCCCACTAGTGCAAAGATATTTGCAGCACGTCTACCAGCATTGCACACTCAAACTCATTGTTACTAAGCCATTATACTAGCAAACACTGATAGAACTTAGTGGCATTCTAAAAGTGGCTATTGGACTTCTCTATTGTCCCACTAGTGCAAAGATATTTGCAGCACGTCTGCCTGCATTGCACACTCAAACTCATTGTTACTAAGTCATTATACTAGCAAACACTGAGTGAACTTATTGGCATCCTAAAAGTGGCTGGTGGACTTCTGTATTGTCCCACTAGTGCAAAGATATTGCAGCACGTCTGCCTGCATGCACACTCAAACTCATTGTTACTAAGCCATTATACTAGCAAACACTGAGTGAACTTAGTGGCATCCTAAACGTGGCTGTATGACTTCTGTATCGTCCCACTAGTGCAAAGATATTTGCAGCACGTCTGCCTGCATTGCACACTCAAACTCATTGTTACCAAGCCATTATACTAGCAAACACTGAGTAAACGTAGTGGCATCCTAAACGTGGCTGTTGGACTTCTGTATTGTCCCACTAGTGCAAAGATATTTGCAGCACGTCTGCCTGCATTGCACACTCAAACTCATTGTTACTAAGCCATTATACTAGCAAACACTGAGTAAACTTAGTGGCATCCTAAAAGTGGCTGTTGGACTTCTGTATTGTCCCACTAGTGCAAAGATATTTGCAGCACGTCTACCAGCATTGCACACTCAAACTCATTGTTACTAAGCCATTATACTAGCAAACACTGATTGAACTTAGTGGCATCCTAAACGTGGCTGTATGACTTCTGTATTGTCCCACTAGTGCAAAGATATTTGCAGCACGTCTGCCTGCATTGCACACTCAAACTCATTGTTACTAAGCCATTATACTAGCAAACACTGAGTAAACTTAGTGGCATCCTAAAAGTGGCTGTTGGACTTCTGTATTGTCATAATAGTGCAAAGATATTTGCAGCACGTCTACCAGCATTGCACATTCAAACTCATTGTTACTAAGCCATTATACTAGCAAACACTGAGTGAACTTAGTGGCATCCTAAAAGTGGCTGTTGGACTTCTCTATTGTCCCACTAGTGCAAAGATATTTGCAGCACGTCTGCCTGCATTGCACACTCAAACTCATTGTTACTAAGTCATTATACTAGCAAACACTGAGTGAACTTAGTGGCATCCTAAAAGTGGCTGTTGGACTTCTGTATTGTCCCACTAGTGCAAAGATATTTCCAGCACGTCTGCCTGCATTGCACACTCAAACTCATTGTTACTAAGCCATTATACTAGCAAACACTGAGTAAACTTAGTGGCATCCTAAAAGTGGCTGTTGGACTTCTGTATTGTCCCACTAGTGCAAAGATATTTGCAGCACGTCTACCAGCATTGCACACTCAAACTCATTGGTACTAAGCCATTATACTAGCAAACAATGAGTGAACTTAGTGGCATCCTAAAAGTGGCTGTTGGACTTCTCTATTGTCCCACTAGTGCAAAGATATTTGCAGCACGTCTGCCTGCATTGCACACTCAAACTCATTGTTACTAAGTCATCATACTAGCAAACACTGAGTGAACTTAGTGGCATCCTAAAAGTGGCTGTTGGACTTCTGTATTGTCCCACTAGTGCAAAGATATTTCCAGCACGTCTGCCTGCATTGCACACTCAAACTCATTGTTACTAAGCCATTATACTAGCAAACACTGAGTAAACTTAGTGGCATCCTAAACGTGGCTGTTGGACTTCTGTATTGTCCCACCAGTGCAAAGATATTTGCAGCACGTCTGCCTGCATTGCACACTCAAACTCATTGTTACTAAGCCATTATACTAGCAAACACTGAGTGAACTTAGTGGCATCCTAAATGTGGCTGTTGGACTTCTTTATTGTCCCACTAGTGCAAAGATATTTGCAGCACGTCTGCCTGCATTGCACACTCAAACTCATTGTTAATAAGCCATTATACTAACAAACACTGAGTGAACTTAGTGGCATCCTAAAAGTGGCTGTTGGACTTCTGTATTGTCCCACTAGTGCAAAGATATTTGCAGCACGTCTGCCTGCATTGCACACTCAAACTTATTGTTACTAAGCCATTATACTAGCAAACACTGAGTAAACTTAGTGGCATCCTAAACGTGGCTGTTGGACTTCTGTATTGTCCCACTAGTGCAAAGATATTTGCAGCACGTCTGCCTGCATTGCACACTCAAACTCATTGTTACTAAGCCATTATACTAGCAAACACTGAGTAAACTTAGTGGCATCCTAAAAGTGGCTGTTGGACTTCTGTATTGTCCCACTAGTGCAAAGATATTTGCAGCACGTCTGCCTGCATTGCACACTCAAACTTATTGTTACCAAGCCATTATACTAGCAAACACTGAGTAAACCTAGTGGCATCCTAAACGTGGCTGTTTGACGTCTGTATTGTCCCACTAGTGCAAAGATATTTGCAGCACGTCTGCCTGCATTGCACACTCAAACTCATTGTTACTAAGCCATTATACTAGCAAACACTGAGTAAACTTAGCGGCATCCTAAAAGTGGCTGTTGGACGTCTGTATTGTCCCACTAGTGCAAAGATATTTGCAGCACGTCTACCAGCATTGCACACTCAAACTCATTGTTACTAAGCCATTATACTAGCAAACAATGAGTGAACTTAGTGGCATCCTAAAAGTGGCTGTTGGACTTCTCTATTGTCCCACTAGTGCAAAGATATTTGCAGCACGTCTGCCTGCATTGCACACTCAAACTCATTGTTTCATAGTCATCATACTAGCAAACACTGAGTGAACTTAGTGGCATCCTAAAAGTGGCTGTTGGACTTCTGTATTGTCCCACTAGTGCAAAGATATTTCCAGCACGTCTGCCTGCATTGCACACTCAAACTCATTGTTACTAAGCCATTATACTAGCAAACACTGAGTGAACTTAGTAGCATCCTAAACGTGGCTGTTGGACTTCTTTATTGTCCCACTAGTGCAAAGATATTTGCAGCACGTCTGCCTGCATTGCACACTCAAACTCATTGTTACTAAGCCATTATACTAGCAAACACTGAGTGAACTTAGTGGCATCCTAAAAGTGGCTGTTGGACTTCTGTATTGTCCCACTAGTGCAAAGATATTTGCAGCACGTCTGCCTGCATTGCACACTCAAACTTATTGTTACTAAGCCATTATACTAGCAAACACTGAGTAAACATAGTGGCATCCTAAACGTGGCTGTTGGACTTCTGTATTGTCCCACTAGTGCAAAGATATTTGCAGCACGTCTGCCTGCATTGCACACTCAAACTCATTGTTACTAAGCCATTATACTAGCAAACACTGAGTAAACTTAGTGGCATCCTAAAAGTAGCTGTTGGACTTCTGTATTGTCCCACTAGTGCAAAGATATTTGCAGCACGTCTACCAGCATTGCACACTCAAACTCATTGTTACTAAGCCATTATACTAGCAAACACTGAGTGAACTTAGTGGCATCCTAAACGTGGCTGTATGGCTTCTGTATTGTCCCACTAGTGCAAAGATATTTGCAGCACGTCTGCCTGCATTGCACACTCAAACTCATTGTTACTAAGCCATTATACTAACAAACACTGAGTGAACTTAGTTGCATCCTAAAAGTGGCTGTTGGACTTCTGTATTGTCCCACTAGTGCAAAGATATTTGCAGCACGTCTGCCTGCATTGCACACTCAAACTTATTGTTACTAAGCCATTATACTAGCAAACACTGAGTAAACCTAGTGGCATCCTAAACGTGGCTGTTTGACGTCTGTATTGTCCCACTAGTGCAAAGATATTTGCAGCACGTCTGCCTGCATTGCACACTCAAACTCATTGTAACTAAGCCATTATACTAGCAAACACTGAGTAAAATTAGTGGCATCCTAAAAGTGGCTGTTGGACTTCTAAATTGTCCCACTAGTGCAAAGATATTTGCAGCACGTCTACCAGCATTGCACACTCAAACTCATTGTTACTAAGCCATTATACTAGCAAACAATGAGTGAACTTAGTGGCATCCTAAAAGTGGCTGTTGGACTTCTCTATTGTCCCACTAGTGCAAAGATATTTGCAGCACGTCTGCCTGCATTGCACACTCAAACTCATTGTTACTAAGTCATCATACTAGCAAACACTGAGTGAACTTAGTGGCATCCTAAAAGTGGCTGTTGGACTTCTGTATTGTCCCACTAGTGCACAGATATTTCCAGCACGTCTGCCTGCATTGCACACTCAAACTCATTGTTACTAAGCCATTATACTAGCAAACACTGAGTAAACTTAGTGGCATCCTAAACGTGGCTGTTGGACTTCTGTATTGTACCACTAGTGCAAAGATATTTGCAGCACGTCTGCCTGCATTGCACACTCAAACTCATTGTTACTAAGCCATTATACTAGCAAACACTGAGTGAACTTAGTGGCATCCTAAACGTGGCTGTTGGACTTCTGTATTGTCCCACTAGTGCAAAGATATTTGCAGCACGTCTGCCTGCATTGCACACTCAAACTCATTGTTACTAAGCCATTATACAAGCAAACACTGCGTGAACTCAGTGGCATCCTAAAAGTGGCTGTTGGACTTCTGTATTGTCCCACTAGTGCAAAGATATTTGCAGCACGTCTGCCTGCATTGCACACTCAAACTCATTGTTACTAAGCTATTATGCTAGCAAACACTGAGTAAACTTAGTGGCAACCTAAACGTGGCTGTTGGACTTCTGTATTGTTCCACTAGTGCAAAAATATTTGCAGCACGTCTGCCTGCAATGCACACTCAAACTCATTGTTACTAAGCCATTATACTAACAAACACTGAGTGAACTTGTTGGCATCCTAAACGTGGCTGTTGGACTTCTGTATTGTCCCACTAGTGCAAAGATATTTGCAGCTCGTCTGCCTGCATTGCACACTCAAACTCATTGTTACTAAGCCATTATACTAGCAAACACTGAGTGAACTTAGTGGCATCCTAAAAGTGGCTGTTGGATTTCTGTATTGTCCCACTAGTGCAAAGGTATTTGCAGCACGTCTGCCTGCATTGCACACTCAAACTCATTGTTACTAAGCCATTATACTAGCAAACACTGAGTGAACTTAGTGGCATCCTAAACGTGGCTGTTGGACTTTTGTATTGTCCCACTAGTGCAAAGATATTTGCAGCACGTCTGCCTGCATTGCACACTCAAATGTATTGTTACTAAGCCATTATACTAGCAAACACTGAGTAAACTTAGTGGCATCCTAAACGTGGCTGTTGGACTTCTGTATTGTCCCACTAGTGCAAAGATATTTGCAGCACGTCTGCCTGCATTGCACACTCAAACTCATTGTTACTAAGCCATTATACTAGCAAACACTGAGTAAACTTAGTGGCATCCTAAAAGTGGCTGTTGGACTTCTGTATTGTCCCATTAGTGCAAAGATTTTTGCAGCACGTCTACCTGCATTGCACACTCAAACTCATTGTTACTAAGCCATTATACTAGCAAACACTGAGTGAACTTAGTGGCATCCTAAAAGTGGCTGTTGGACTTCTGTATTGTCCCACTAGTGCAAAGATATTTGCAGCACGTCTGCCTGCATTGCACACTCAAACTCATTGTTACTAGGCCATTATACTAGCAAACACTGAGTGAACTTAGTGGCATTATAAAAGTGGCTGTTGGACTTCTGTATTGTCCCACTAGTGCAAAGATATTTGCAGCATGTCTGCCTGCATTGCACACTCAAACTCATTGTTATTAAGCCATTATACTAGCAAACACTGAGTGAACTTAGTGGCATCCTAAAAGTGGCTGTTGGACTTCTGTATTGTCCCACTAGTGCAAAGATATTTGCAGCACGTCTACCAGAATTGCACACTCAAACTCATTGTTACTAAGCCATTATACTAGCAAACACTGAGTGAACTTAGTGGCATCCTAAAAGTGGCTGTTGGACTTCTGTATTGTCCCACTAGTGCAAAGATATTTGCAGCACGTCTGCCTGCATTGCACACTCAAACTCATTGTTACTAGGCCATTATACTAGCAAACACTGAGTGAACTTAGTGGCATCCTAAAAGTGGCTGTTGGACTTCTGTATTGTCCCACTAGTGCAAAGATATTTGCAGCACGTCTGCCTGCATTGCACACTCAAACTCATTGTTACTAAGCCATTATACTAGCAAACACTGAGTAAACTTAGTGGCATCCTAAAAGTGGCTGTTGGACTTCTGTATTGTCCCACTAGTGCAAAGATATTTGCAGCACGTCTACCAGCATTGCACACTCAAACTCATTGTTACTAAGCCATTATACTAGCAAACACTGAGTGAACTTAGTGGCATCCTAAAAGTGGCTGTTGGACTTCTGTATTGTCCCACTAGTGCAAAGATATTTGCAGCACGTCTGCCTGCATTGCACACTCAAACTCATTGTTACTAAGTCATTATACTAGCAAACACTGAGTGAAATTAGTGGCATCCTAAAAGTGGCTGTTGGACTTCTGTATTGTCCCACTAGTGCAAAGATATTTGCAGCACGTCTGCCTGCATTGCACACTCAAACTCATTGTTACTAAGCCATTATACTAGCAAACACTGAGTGAACTTAGTGGCATCCTAAACGTGGCTGTATGACTTCTGTATTGTCCCACTAGTGCAAAGATATTTGCAGCACGTCTGCCTGCATTGCACACTCAAACTCATTGTTACTAAGCCATTATACTAGCAAACACTGAGTGAACTTAGTTGCATTCTAAAAGTGGCTGTTGGACTTCTGTATTGTCCCACTAGTGCAAAGATATTTCCAGCACGTCTGCCTGCATTGCACACTCAACTCATTGTTACTAAGCCATTATACTAGCAAACACTGAGTAAACTTAGTGGCATCCTAAACGTGGCTGTTGGACTTCTGTATTGTCCCACTAGTGCAAAGATATTTGCAGCACGTCTGCCTGCATTGCACACTCAAACTCATTATTACTAAGCCAATTATACTAGCAAACACTGAGTGAACTTAGTGGCATCCTAAACGTGGCTGTTGGACTTCTTTATTGTCCCACTAGTGCAAAGATATTTGCAGCACGTCTGCCTGCACTGCACACTCAAACTCATTGTTACTAAGCCATTATACTAGCAAACACTGAGTGAACTTAGTGGCATCCTAAAAGTGGCTGTTGGACTTCTGTATTGTCCCACTAGTGCAAAGATATTTGCAGCACGTCTGCCTGCATTGCACACTCAAACTTATTGTTACTAAGCCATTATACTAGCAAACACTGAGTAAACTTAGTGGCATCCTAAACGTTGCTGTTGGACTTCTGTATTGTCCCACTAGTGTAAAGATATTTGCAGCACGTCTGCCTGCATTGCACACTCAAACTCATTGTTACTAAGCCATTATACTAGCAAATACTGAGTAAACTTAGTGGCATCCTAAAAGTGGCTGTTGGACTTCTGTATTGTCCCACTAGTGCAAAGATATTTGCAGCACGTCTACCAGCATTGCACACTCAAACTCATTGTTACTAAGCCATTATACTAGCAAACACTGAGTGAACTTAGTGGCATCCTAAAAGTGGCTGTTGGACTTCTCTATTGTCCCACTAGTGCAAAGATATTTGCAGCACGTCTGCCTGCATTGCACATTCAAACTCATTGTTACTAAGTCATTATACTAGCAAACACTGAGTGAACTTAGTGGCATCCTAAAAGTGGCTGGTGGACTTCTGTATTGTCCCACTAGTGCAAAGATATTTGCAGCACGTCTGCCTGCATTGCACACTCAAACTCATTGTTACTAAGCCATTATACTAGCAAACACTGAGTAAACTTAGTGGCATCCTAAAAGTGGCTGTTGGACTTCTGTATTGTCCCACTAGTGCAAAGATATTTGCAGCACGTCTGCCAGCATTGCACACTCAAACTCATTGTTACTAAGTCATTATACTAGCAAACACTGAGTGAACTTAGTGGCATCCTAAACGTGGCTGTTCGACTTCTTTATTGTCCCACTAGTGCAAAGATATTTGCAGCACGTCTGCCTGCACTGCACACTCAAACTCATTGTTACTAAGCCATTATACTAGCAAACACTGAGTGAACTTAGTGGCATCCTAAAAGTGGCTGTTGGACTTCTGTATTGTCCCACTAGTGCAAAGATATTTACAGCACGTCTGCCTGCATTGCACACTCAAACTTATTGTTACTAAGCCATTATACTAGCAAACACTGAGTAAACTTAGTGGCATCCTAAACGTGGCTGTTGGACTTCTGTATTGTCCCACTAGTGTAAAGATATTTGCAGCACGTCTGCCTGCATTGCACACTCAAACTCATTGTTACTAAGCCATTATACTAGCAAATACTGAGTAAACTTAGTGGCATCCTAAAAGTGGCTGTTGGACTTCTGTATTGTCCCACTAGTGCAAAGATATTTGCAGCACGTCTGCCAGCATTGCACACTCAAACTCATTGTTACTAAGTCATTATACTAGCAAACACTGAGTGAACTTAGTGGCATCCTAAAAGTGGCTGTTGGACTTCTCTATTGTCCCACTAGTGCAAAGATATTTGCAGCACGTCTACCAGCATTGCACACTCAAACTCATTGTTACTAAGCAATTATACTAGCAAACACTGATTGAACTTAGTGGCATCCTAAACGTGGCTGTATGACTTCTGTATTGTCCCACTAGTGCAAAGATATTTGCAGCACGTCTGCCTGCATTGCACACTCAAACTCATTGTTACTAAGACATTATACTAGCAAACACTGAGTGAACTTAGTGGCATCCTAAAAGTGGCTGTTGGACTTCTGTATTGTCCCACTAGTGCAAAGATATTTGCAGCACGTCTACCAGCATTGCACACTAAAACTCATTGTTACTAAGCCATTATACTAGCAAACACTGAGTGAACTTAGTGGCATCCTAAAAGTGGCTGTTGGACTTCTCTATTGTCCCACTAGTGCAAAGATATTTGCAGCACGTCTGCCTGCATTGCACACTCAAACTCATTGTTACTAAGTCATCATACTAGCAAACACTGAGTGAACTTAGTGGCATCCTAAAAGTGGCTGGTGGACTTCTGTATTGTCCCACTAGTGCAAAGATATTTGCAGCACGTCTGCCTGCATGCACACTCAAACTCATTGTTACTAAGCCATTATACTAGCAAACACTGAGTGAACTTAGTGGCATCCTAAAAGTGGCTGTTGGACTTCTCTATTGTCCCACTAGTGCAAAGATATTTGCAGCACGTCTGCCTGCATTGCACACTCAAACTCATTGTTACTAAGCCATTATACTAGCAAACACTGAGTGAACTTAGTGGCATCCTAAACGTGGCTGTATGGCTTCTGTATTGTCCCACTAGTGCAAAGATATTTGCAGCACGTCTGCCTGCATTGCACACTCAAACTCATTGTTACTAAGCCATTATACTAACAAACACTGAGTGAACTTAGTTGCATCCTAAAAGTGGCTGTTGGACTTCTGTATTGTCCCACTAGTGCAAAGATATTTGCAGCACGTCTGCCTGCATTGCACACTCAAACTTATTGTTACTAAGCCATTATACTAGCAAACACTGAGTAAACCTAGTGGCATCCTAAACGTGGCTGTTTGACGTCTGTATTGTCCCACTAGTGCAAAGATATTTGCAGCACGTCTGCCTGCATTGCACACTCAAACTCATTGTTACTAAGCCATTATACTAGCAAACACTGAGTAAAATTAGTGGCATCCTAAAAGTGGCTGTTGGACTTCTAAATTGTCCCACTAGTGCAAAGATATTTGCAGCACGTCTATCAGCATTGCACACTCAAACTCATTGTTACTAAGCCATTATACTAGCAAACAATGAGTGAACTTAGTGGCATCCTAAAAGTGGCTGTTGGACTTCTCTATTGTCCCACTAGTGCAAAGATATTTGCAGCACGTCTGCCTGCATTGCACACTCAAAAATCATTGTTACTAAGTCATCATACTAGCAAACACTGAGTGAACTTAGTGGCATCCTAAAAGTGGCTGTTGGACTTCTGTATTGTCCCACTAGTGCACAGATATTTCCAGCACGTCTGCCTGCATTGCACACTCAAACTCATTGTTACTAAGCCATTATACTAGCAAACACTGAGTAAACTTAGTGGCATCCTAAACGTGGCTGTTGGACTTCTGTATTGTCCCACTAGTGCAAAGATATTTGCAGCACGTCTGCCTGCATTGCACACTCAAACTCATTGTTACTAAGCCATTATACTAGCAAACACTGAGTGAAATTAGTGGCATCCTAAACGTGGCTGTTGGACTTCTTTATTGTCCCACTAGTGCAAAGATATTTGCAGCACGTCTGCCTGCATTGCACACTCAAACTCATTGTTACTAAGCCATTATACTAGCAAACACTGAGTGAACTTAGTGGCATCCTAAAAGTGGCTGTTGGACTTCTGTATTGTCCCACTAGTGCAAAGATATTTGCAGCACGTCTGCCTGCATTGCACACTCAAACTTATTGTTACTAAGCCATTATACTAGCAAACACTGAGTAAACATAGTGGCATCCTAAACGTGGCTGTTGGACTTCTGTATTGTCCCACTAGTGCAAAGATATTTGCAGCACGTCTGCCTGCATTGCACACTCAAACTCATTGTTACTAAGCCATTATACTAGCAAACACTGAGTGAACTTAGTGGCATCCTAAAAGTGGCTGCTGGACGTCTGTATTGTCCCACTAGTGCAAAGATATTTGCAGCACGTCTGCCTGCATTGCACACTCAAATGTATTGTTACTAAGCCATTATACTAGCAAACACTGAGTAAACTTAGTGGCATCCTAAACGTGGCTGTTGGACTTCTGTATTGTCCCACTAGTGCAAAGATATTTGCAGCACGTCTGCCTGCATTGCACACTGAAACTCATTGTTACTAAGCCATTATACTAGCAAACACTGAGTGAACTTAGTGGCATTATAAAAGTGGCTGTTGTACTTCTGTATTGTCCCACTAGTGCAAAGATATTTGCAGCACGTCTGCCTGCATTGCACACTCAAACTCATTGTTACTAAGCCATTATACTAGCAAACACTGAGTGAACTTAGTGGCATCCTAAAAGTGGCTGTTGGACTTCTGTATTGTCCCACTAGTGCAAAGATATTTGCAGCACGTCTGCCTGCATTGCACACTCAAACTCATTATAACTAAGCCATTATACTAGCAAACACTGAGTAAACTTAGTGGCATCCTAAACGTGGCTGTTGGACTTCTGTATTGTCCCACTAGTGCAAAGATATTTGCAGCACGTCTGCCTGCATTGCACACTCAAACTTATTGTTACTAAGCCATTATACTAGCAAACACTGAGTAAACTTAGTGGCATCCTAAACGTGGCTGTTGGACTTCTGTATTGTACCACTAGTGCAAAGATATTTGCAGCACGTCTGCCTGCATTGCACACTCAAACTCATTGTTACTAAGCCATTATACTAGCAAACACTGAGTGAACTTAGTGGCATCCTAAACGTGGCTGTTGGACTTCTGTATTGTCCCACTAGTGCAAAGATATTTGCAGCACGTCTGCCTGCATTGCACACTCAAACTCATTGTTACTAAGCCATTATACAAGCAAACACTGCGTGAACTCAGTGGCATCCTAAAAGTGGCTGTTGGACTTCTGTATTGTCCCACTAGTGCAAAGATATTTGCAGCACGTCTGCCTGCATTGCACACTCAAACTCATTGTTACTAAGCCATTATGCTAGCAAACACTGAGTAAACTTAGTGGCAACCTAAACGTGGCTGTTGGACTTCTGTATTGTTCCACTAGTGCAAAAATATTTGCAGCACGTCTGCCTGCAATGCACACTCAAACTCATTGTTACTAAGCCATTATACTAACAAACACTGAGTGAACTTGTTGGCATCCTAAACGTGGCTGTTGGACTTCTGTATTGTCCCACTAGTGCAAAGATATTTGCAGCTCGTCTGCCTGCATTGCACACTCAAACTCATTGTTACTAAGCCATTATACTAGCAAACACTGAGTGAACTTAGTGGCATCCTAAAAGTGGCTGTTGGATTTCTGTATTGTCCCACTAGTGCAAAGGTATTTGCAGCACGTCTGCCTGCATTGCACACTCAAACTCATTGTTACTAAGCCATTATACTAGCAAACACTGAGTGAACTTAGTGGCATCCTAAACGTGGCTGTTGGACTTTTGTATTGTCCCACTAGTGCAAAGATATTTGCAGCACGTCTGCCTGCATTGCACACTCAAACTCATTGTTACTAAGCCATTATACTAGCAAACACTGAGTGAACTTAGTGGCATCCTCAACGTGGCTGCTGGACTTCTGTATTGTCCCACTAGTGCAAAGATATTTGCAGCACGTCTGCCTGCATTGCACACTCAAATGTATTGTTACTAAGCCATTATACTAGCAAACACTGAGTAAACTTAGTGGCATCCTAAACGTGGCTGTTGGACTTCTGTATTGTCCCACTAGTGCAAAGATATTTGCAGCACGTCTGCCTGCATTGCACACTCAAACTCATTGTTACTAAGCCATTATACTAGCAAACACTGAGTAAACTTAGTGGCATCCTAAAAGTGGCTGTTGGACTTCTGTATTGTCCCACTAGTGCAAAGATTTTTGCAGCACGTCTACCTGCATTGCACACTCAAACTCATTGTTACTAAGCCATTATACTAGCAAACACTGAGTGAACTTAGTGGCATCCTAAAAGTGGCTGTTGGACTTCTGTATTGTCCCACTAGTGCAAAGATATTTGCAGCACGTCTGCCTGCATTGCACACTCAAACTCATTGTTACTAGGCCATTATACTAGCAAACACTGAGTGAACTTAGTGGCATTATAAAAGTGGCTGTTGGACTTCTGTATTGTCCCACTAGTGCAAAGATATTTGCAGCACGTCTGCCTGCATTGCACACTCAAACTCATTGTTATTAAGCCATTATACTAGCAAACACTGAGTGAACTTAGTGGCATCCTAAAAGTGGCTGTTGGACTTCTGTATTGTCCCACTAGTGCAAAGATATTTGCAGCACGTCTACCAGCATTGCACACTCAAACTCATTGTTACTAAGCCATTATACTAGCAAACACTGAGTGAACTTAGTGGCATCCTAAAAGTGGCTGTTGGACTTCTGTATTGTCCCACTAGTGCAAAGATATTTGCAGCACGTCTGCCTGCATTGCACACTCAAACTCATTGTTACTAGGCCATTATACTAGCAAACACTGAGTGAACTTAGTGGCATCCTAAAAGTGGCTGTTGGACTTCTGTATTGTCCCACTAGTGCAAAGATATTTGCAGCACGTCTGCCTGCATTGCACACTCAAACTCATTGTTACTAAGCCATTATACTAGCAAACACTGAGTAAACTTAGTGGCATCCTAAAAGTGGCTGTTGGACTTCTGTATTGTCCCACTAGTGCAAAGATATTTGCAGCACGTCTACCAGCATTGCACACTCAAACTCATTGTTACTAAGCCATTATACTAGCAAACACTGAGTGAACTTAGTGGCATCCTAAAAGTGGCTGTTGGACTTCTGTATTGTCCCACTAGTGCAAAGATATTTGCAGCACGTCTGCCTGCATTGCACACTCAAACTCATTGTTACTAAGTCATTATACTAGCAAACACTGAGTGAACTTAGTGGCATCCTAAAAGTGGCTGTTGGACTTCTGTATTGTCCCACTAGTGCAAAGATATTTGCAGCACGTCTGCCTGCATTGCACACTCAAACTCATTGTTACTAAGCCATTATACTAGCAAACACTGAGTGAACTTAGTGGCATCCTAAACGTGGCTGTATGACTTCTGTATTGTCCCACTAGTGCAAAGATATTTGCAGCACGTCTGCCTGCATTGCACACTCAAACTCATTGTTACTAAGCCATTATACTAGCAAACACTGAGTGAACTTAGTTGCATTCTAAAAGTGGCTGTTGGACTTCTGTATTGTCCCACTAGTGCAAAGATATTTCCAGCACGTCTGCCTGCATTGCACACTCAACTCATTGTTACTAAGCCATTATACTAGCAAACACTGAGTAAACTTAGTGGCATCCTAAACGTGGCTGTTGGACTTCTGTATTGTCCCACTAGTGCAAAGATATTTGCAGCACGTCTGCCTGCATTGCACACTCAAACTCATTATTACTAAGCCAATTATACTAGCAAACACTGAGTGAACTTAGTGGCATCCTAAACGTGGCTGTTGGACTTCTTTATTGTCCCACTAGTGCAAAGATATTTGCAGCACGTCTGCCTGCACTGCACACTCAAACTCATTGTTACTAAGCCATTATACTAGCAAACACTGAGTGAACTTAGTGGCATCCTAAAAGTGGCTGTTGGACTTCTGTATTGTCCCACTAGTGCAAAGATATTTGCAGCACGTCTGCCTGCATTGCACACTCAAACTTATTGTTACTAAGCCATTATACTAGCAAACACTGAGTAAACTTAGTGGCATCCTAAACGTTGCTGTTGGACTTCTGTATTGTCCCACTAGTGTAAAGATATTTGCAGCACGTCTGCCTGCATTGCACACTCAAACTCATTGTTACTAAGCCATTATACTAGCAAATACTGAGTAAACTTAGTGGCATCCTAAAAGTGGCTGTTGGACTTCTGTATTGTCCCACTAGTGCAAAGATATTTGCAGCACGTCTACCAGCATTGCACACTCAAACTCATTGTTACTAAGCCATTATACTAGCAAACACTGAGTGAACTTAGTGGCATCCTAAAAGTGGCTGTTGGACTTCTCTATTGTCCCACTAGTGCAAAGATATTTGCAGCACGTCTGCCTGCATTGCACACTCAAACTCATTGTTACTAAGCCATTATACTAGCAAACACTGAGTAAACTTAGTGGCATCCTAAAAGTGGCTGTTGGACTTCTGTATTGTCCCACTAGTGTAAAGATATTTGCAGCACGTCTGCCTGCATTGCACACTCAAACTCATTGTTACTAAGCCATTATACTAGCAAATACTGAGTAAACTTAGTGGCATCCTAAAAGTGGCTGTTGGACTTCTGTATTGTCCCACTAGTGCAAAGATATTTGCAGCACGTCTGCCAGCATTGCACACTCAAACTCATTGTTACTAAGTCATTATACTAGCAAACACTGAGTGAACTTAGTGGCATCCTAAAAGTGGCTGTTGGACTTCTCTATTGTCCCACTAGTGCAAAGATATTTGCAGCACGTCTACCAGCATTGCACACTCAAACTCATTGTTACTAAGCAATTATACTAGCAAACACTGATTGAACTTAGTGGCATCCTAAACGTGGCTGTATGACTTCTGTATTGTCCCACTAGTGCAAAGATATTTGCAGCACGTCTGCCTGCATTGCACACTCAAACTCATTGTTACTAAGACATTATACTAGCAAACACTGAGTGAACTTAGTGGCATCCTAAAAGTGGCTGTTGGACTTCTGTATTGTCCCACTAGTGCAAAGATATTTGCAGCACGTCTACCAGCATTGCACACTAAAACTCATTGTTACTAAGCCATTATACTAGCAAACACTGAGTGAACTTAGTGGCATCCTAAAAGTGGCTGTTGGACTTCTCTATTGTCCCACTAGTGCAAAGATATTTGCAGCACGTCTGCCTGCATTGCACACTCAAACTCATTGTTACTAAGTCATCATACTAGCAAACACTGAGTGAACTTAGTGGCATCCTAAAAGTGGCTGGTGGACTTCTGTATTGTCCCACTAGTGCAAAGATATTTGCAGCACGTCTGCCTGCATGCACACTCAAACTCATTGTTACTAAGCCATTATACTAGCAAACACTGAGTGAACTTAGTGGCATCCTAAAAGTGGCTGTTGGACTTCTGTATTGTCCCACTAGTGCAAAGATATTTGCAGCACGTCTGCCTGCATTGCACACTCAAACTCATTGTTACTAAGCCATTATACTAGCAAACACTGAGTGAACTTAGTGGCATCCTAAACGTGGCTGTATGACTTCTGTATTGTCCCACTAGTGCAAAGATATTTGCAGCACGTCTGCCTGCATTGCACACTCAAACTCATTGTTACTAAGCCATTATACTAGCAAACACTGAGTGAACTTAGTTGCATTCTAAAAGTGGCTGTTGGACTTCTGTATTGTCCCACTAGTGCAAAGATATTTCCAGCACGTCTGCCTGCATTGCACACTCAACTCATTGTTACTAAGCCATTATACTAGCAAACACTGAGTAAACTTAGTGGCATCCTAAACGTGGCTGTTGGACTTCTGTATTGTCCCACTAGTGCAAAGATATTTGCAGCACGTCTGCCTGCATTGCACACTCAAACTCATTATTACTAAGCCAATTATACTAGCAAACACTGAGTGAGCTTAGTGGCATCCTAAACGTGGCTGTTGGACTTCTTTATTGTCCCACTAGTGCAAAGATATTTGCAGCACGTCTGCCTGCACTGCACACTCAAACTCATTGTTACTAAGCCATTATACTAGCAAACACTGAGTGAACTTAGTGGCATCCTAAAAGTGGCTGTTGGACTTCTGTATTGTCCCACTAGTGCAAAGATATTTGCAGCACGTCTGCCTGCATTGCACACTCAAACTTATTGTTACTAAGCCATTATACTAGCAAACACTGAGTAAACTTAGTGGCATCCTAAACGTTGCTGTTGGACTTCTGTATTGTCCCACTAGTGTAAAGATATTTGCAGCACGTCTGCCTGCATTGCACACTCAAACTCATTGTTACTAAGCCATTATACTAGCAAATACTGAGTAAACTTAGTGGCATCCTAAAAGTGGCTGTTGGACTTCTGTATTGTCCCACTAGTGCAAAGATATTTGCAGCACGTCTACCAGCATTGCACACTCAAACTCATTGTTACTAAGCCATTATACTAGCAAACACTGAGTGAACTTAGTGGCATCCTAAAAGTGGCTGTTGGACTTCTCTATTGTCCCACTAGTGTAAAGATATTTGCAGCACGTCTGCCTGCATTGCACATTCAAACTCATTGTTACTAACTCATTATACTAGCAAACACTGAGTGAACTTAGTGGCATCCTAAACGTGGCTGTTCGACTTCTTTATTGTCCCACTAGTGCAAAGATATTTGCAGCACGTCTGCCTGCACTGCACACTCAAACTCATTGTTACTAAGCCATTATACTAGCAAACACTGAGTGAACTTAGTGGCATCCTAAAAGTGGCTGTTGGACTTCTGTATTGTCCCACTAGTGCAAAGATATTTACAGCACGTCTGCCTGCATTGCACACTCAAACTTATTGTTACTAAGCCATTATACTAGCAAACACTGAGTAAACTTAGTGGCATCCTAAACGTGGCTGTTGGACTTCTGTATTGTCCCACTAGTGTAAAGATATTTGCAGCACGTCTGCCTGCATTGCACACTCAAACTCATTGTTACTAAGCCATTATACTAGCAAATACTGAGTAAACTTAGTGGCATCCTAAAAGTGGCTGTTGGACTTCTGTATTGTCCCACTAGTGCAAAGATATTTGCAGCACGTCTGCCAGCATTGCACACTCAAACTCATTGTTACTAAGTCATTATACTAGCAAACACTGAGTGAACTTAGTGGCATCCTAAAAGTGGCTGTTGGACTTCTCTATTGTCCCACTAGTGCAAAGATATTTGCAGCACGTCTACCAGCATTGCACACTCAAACTCATTGTTACTAAGCAATTATACTAGCAAACACTGATTGAACTTAGTGGCATCCTAAACGTGGCTGTATGACTTCTGTATTGTCCCACTAGTGCAAAGATATTTGCAGCACGTCTGCCTGCATTGCACACTCAAACTCATTGTTACTAAGACATTATACTAGCAAACACTGAGTGAACTTAGTGGCATCCTAAAAGTGGCTGTTGGACTTCTGTATTGTCCCACTAGTGCAAAGATATTTGCAGCACGTCTACCAGCATTGCACACTAAAACTCATTGTTACTAAGCCATTATACTAGCAAACACTGAATGAACTTAGTGGCATCCTAAAAGTGGCTGTTGGACTTCTCTATTGTCCCACTAGTGCAAAGATATTTGCAGCACGTCTGCCTGCATTGCACACTCAAACTCATTGTTACTAAGTCATCATACTAGCAAACACTGAGTGAACTTAGTGGCATCCTAAAAGTGGCTGGTGGACTTCTGTATTGTCCCACTAGTGCAAAGATATTTGCAGCACGTCTGCCTGCATGCACACTCAAACTCATTGTTACTAAGCCATTATACTAGCAAACACTGAGTGAACTTAGTGGCATCCTAAACGTGGCTGTATGACTTCTGTATTGTCCCACTAGTGCAAAGATATTTGCAGCACGTCTGCCTGCATTGCACACTCAAACTCATTGTTACTAAGCCATTATACTAGTAAACACTGAGTGAACTTAGTTGCATCCTAAAAGTGGCTGTTGGACTTCTGTATTGTCCCACTAGTGCAAAGATATTTCCAGCACGTCTGCCTGCATTGCACACTCAAACTCATTGTTACTAAGCCATTATACTAGCAAACACTGAGTAAACGTAGTGGCATCCTAAACGTGGCTGTTGGACTTCTGTATTGTCCCACTAGTGCAAAGATATTTGCAGCACGTCTGCCTGCATTGCACACTCAAACTCATTGTTACTAAGCCATTATACTAGCAAACACTGAGTAAACTTAGTGGCATCCTAAAAATGGCTGTTGGACTTCTGTATTGTCCCACTAGTGCAAAGATATTTGCAGCACGTCTACCAGCATTGCACACTCAAACTCATTGTTACTAAGCCATTATACTAGCAAACACTGATTGAACTTAGTGGCATCCTAAACGTGGCTGTATGACTTCTGTATTGTCCCACTAGTGCAAAGATATTTACAGCACGTCTGCCTGCATTGCACACTCAAACTCATTGTTACTAAGCCATTATACTAGCAAACACTGAGTAAACTTAGTGGCATCCTAAAAGTGGCTGTTGGACTTCTGTATTGTCCCACTAGTGCAAAGATATTTGCAGCACGTCTGCCAGCATTGCACACTCAAACTCATTGTTACTAAGTCATTATACTAGCAAACACTGAGTGAACTTAGTGGCATCCTAAAAGTGGCTGTTGGGCTTCTCTATTGTCCCATTAGTGCAAAGATATTTGCAGCACGTCTGCCTGCATTGCACACTCAAACTCATTGTTACTAAGTCATTATACTAGCAAACACGGAGTGAACTTAGTGGCATCCTAAAAGTGGCTGTTGGACTTCTGTATTGTCCCACTAGTGTAAAGATATTTGCAGCACGTCTGCCTGCATTGCACACTCAAACTCATTGTTACTAAGCCATTATACTAGCAAACACTGAGTAAACTTAGTGGCATCCTAAAAGTGGCTGTTGGACTTCTGTATTGTCCCACTAGTGCAAAGATATTTGCAGCACGTCTACCAGCATTGCACACTCAAAGTCATTGTTACTAAGCCATTATACTAGCAAACACTGAGTGAACTTAGTGGCATCCTAAAAGTGGCTGTTGGACTTCTCTATTGTCCCACTAGTGCAAAGATATTTGCAGCACGTCTGCCTGCATTGCACACTCAAACTCATTGTTACTAAGTCATCATACTAGCAAACACTGAGTGAACTTAGTGGCATCCTAAAAGTGGCTGTTGGACTTCTGTATTGTCCCACTAGTGCAAAGATATTTGCAGCACGTCTGCCGCATTGCACACTCAAACTCATTGTTACTAAGCAATTATACTAGCAAACACTGGTTGAACTTAGTGGCATCCTAAACGTGGCTGTTGGACTTCTGTATTGTCCCACTAGTGCAAAGATATTTGCAGCACGTCTGCCTGCATTGCACACTCAAACTCATTGTTACTAAGCCATTATACTAGCAAACACTGAGTAAACTTAGTGGCATCCTAAAAGTGGCTGTTGGACTTCTGTATTGTCCCACTAGTGCAAAGATATTTGCAGCACGTCTACCAGCATTGCACACTCAAACTCATTGTTACTAAGCCATTATACTAGCAAACACTGAGTAAACTTAGTGGCATCCTAAAAGTGGCTGTTGGACTTCTCTATTGTCCCACTAGTGCAAAGATATTTGCAGCACGTCTGCCTGCATTGCACACTCAAACTCATTGTTACTAAGTCATTATACTAGCAAACACTGAGTGAACTTAGTGGCATCCTAAAAGTGGCTGGTGGACTTCTGTATTGTCCCACTAGTGCAAAGATATTTGCAGCACGTCTGCCTGCATGCACACTCAAACTCATTGTTACTAAGCCATTATACTAGCAAACACTGAGTGAACTTAGTGGCATCCTAAACGTGGCTGTATGACTTCTGTATTGTCCCACTAGTGCAAAGATATTTGCAGCACGTCTGCCTGCATTGCACACTCAAACTCATTGTTACTAAGCCATTATACTAGCAAACACTGAGTGAACTTAGTTGCATCCTAAAAGTGGCTGTTGGACTTCTGTATTGTCCCACTAGTGCAAAGATATTTCCAGCACGTCTGCCTGCATTGCACACTCAAACTCATTGTTACTAAGCCATTATACTAGCAAACACTGAGTAAACGTAGTGGCATCCTAAACGTGGCTGTTGGACTTCTGTATTGTCCCACTAGTGCAAAGATATTTGCAGCACGTCTACCAGCATTGCACACTCAAACTCATTGTTACTAAGCCATTATACTAGCAAACACTGATTGAACTTAGTGGCATCCTAAACGTGGCTGTATGACTTCTGTATTGTCCCACTAGTGCAAAGATATTTGCAGCACGTCTGCCTGCATTGCACACTCAAACTCATTGTTACTAAGCCATTATACTAGCAAACACTGAGTGAACTAAGTGGCATCCTAAACGTGGCTGTATGACTTCTGTATTGTCCCACTAGTGCAAAGATATTTGCAGCACGTCTGCCTGCATTGCACACTCAAACTCATTGTTACTAAGCCATTATACTAGCAAACACTGAGTGAACTTAGTTGCATCCTAAAAGTGGCTGTTGGACTTCTGTATTGTCCCACTAGTGCAAAGATATTTGCAGCACGTCTGCCTGCATTGCACACTCAAACTTATTGTTACTAAGCCATTATACTAGCAAACACTGAGTAAACCTAGTGGCATCCTAAACGTGGCTGTTTGACGTCTGTATTGTCCCACTAGTGCAAAGATATTTGCAGCACGTCTGCCTGCATTGCACACTCAAACTCATTGTTACTAAGCCATTATACTAGCAAACACTGAGTAAACTTAGTGGCATCCTAAAAGTGGCTGTTGGACTTCTGTATTGTCCCACTAGTGCAAAGATATTTGCAGCACGTCTACCAGCATTGCACACTCAAACTCATTGTTACTAAGCCATTATACTAGCAAACAATGAGTGAACTTAGTGGCATCCTAAAAGTGGCTGTTGGACTTCTCTATTGTCCCATTAGTGCAAAGATATTTGCAGCACGTCTGCCTGCATTGCACACTCAAACTCATTGTTACTAAGTCATCATACTAGCAAACACTGAGTGAACTTAGTGGCATCCTAAAAGTGGCTGTTGGACTTCTGTATTGTCCCACTAGTGCAAAGACATTTCCAGCACGTCTGCCTGCATTGCACACTCAAACTCATTGTTACTAAGCCATTATACTAGCAAACACTGAGTAAACTTAGTGGCATCCTAAACGTGGCTGTTGGACTTCTGTATTGTCCCACTAGTGCAAAGATATTTGCAGCACGTCTGCCTGCATTGCACACTCAAACTCATTGTTACTAAGCCATTATACTAGCAAACACTGAGTGAACTTAGTGGCATCCTTAAAGTGGCTGTTGGACTTCTGTATTGTCCCACTAGTGCAAAGATATTTGCAGCACGTCTGCCTGCATTGCACACTCAAACTTATTGTTACTAAGCCATTATACTAGCAAACACTGAGTAAACATAGTGGCATCCTAAACGTGGCTGTTGGACTTCTGTATTGTCCCACTAGTGCAAAGATATTTGCAGCACGTCTGCCTGCATTGCACACTCAAACTCATTGTTACTAAGCCATTATACTAGCAAACACTGAGTAAACTTAGTGGCATCCTATAAGTGGCTGTTGGACTTCTGTATTGTCCCACTAGTGCAAAGATATTTGCAGCACGTCTACCAGCATTGCACACTCAAACTCATTGTTACTAAGCCATTATACTAGCAAACACTGAGTGAACTTAGTGGCATCCTAAACGTAGCTATTGTACTTCTGTATCGTCCCACTAGTGCAAAGATATTTGCAGCACGTCTGCCTGCATTGCACACTCAAACTCATTGTTACTAAGCTATTATACTAGCAAACACTGAGTGAACTTAGTGGCATCCTAAAAGTGGCTGTTGGACTTCTGTATTGTCCCACTAGTGCAAAGATATTTGCAGCACGTCTGCCTGCATTGCACACTCAAACTCATTGTTACTAAGCCATTATACTAGCAAACACTGAGTGAACTTAGTGGCATCCTAAACGTGGCTGTATGACTTCTGTATTGTCCCACTAGTGCAAAGATATTTGCAGTACGTGTTAGGAAAATTTTTTTTTTGTTTGGAGGCAGTATATCAAATTTTTACTAGCAGTCCTACCTTCATTAAGTATTTAAAACATCAATATTTATTAGATTAATTTAAAAGTACAAAATAATCCCACACCGTGAGTAAATACACGCAACAAAAACAAAACAAAAAATCGGACACAATGAGGCCACAAGTGGGGACCCCCTTTTATATACGGAGTTTTTGTGGAAATCTCGGTACTGTTTATCTAGATTAGGGCAACAGGTTTAAATGCACCCTAAATCTGTCTGTCCGCTACCTGTCAATGGAGATATAACTTATGTTACACGCACCCTAAAGTTAAAGAGGTGCCCCCATTCCACGACGGCTAGCCCTTAGTAGCTGCCCCTAAGCTCCCTCACTAGTACAGATACAGGTAGCTTAGATGTTCAAATAATTAGTTCAATAGAGAGGTCACTTATCTTAAATACTCTCGCGGCAGCTTAATACATGAGCACAGTCCGAAAAAGACCTAATGAGGCCACAATTGGAGACCTCCACATTTATAGAACTATCAGTACTATCTATTCAGATTAAGGTAACGGAGTCTAAATGCCCCCTACCTCAAACTGTCCGCTACCTGTCAATGGAGATATAACTTTCGTTACACGCACCCTAAAGTTAAATAGGTGCCCCCATTCCACGGCGGCTAGCCCTTGGAAGCTGTCCCTAAACTCCCTCACCAATTCAGGTATAGGCAGTTTATAAATATAGATAATTATCCAAGATGGTCACTTATCTTATCTTATGTTCTCATGGCAGCCTTTCCACATAAAGATACAGTCCGCAATATGTCCAAAGAGAACTCGACGCGTTTCCCCCCACTAATATATATTGGGGTTCATCAGGAGTTTCAAGGCACAATCGCCTGTGGAATAAATAGTTCAGTTAAAAGTCTTGTCCAAAAGATACCACTGCGCAGATGGAGGTTCCCCATGCTTTAGTACATACCATTCTGATGTCCAGCTGCATGTATGGCAGCAAATGTCCCTCAAAAGACGGTGCTTGTGGCAGAGCAAGCTGCATCACAGACCAGAGCTCTTAAATACATTCCCTAAAGGCAAGATATGATCCACCTGGGTCCGACCCACCCACTCACCATGGAAACCTGGTTTGTTTATCTGTCAGAAAACCCTGTTCCACCAGAGTTTCAAACTGGGCGCCGATCGGGTGGTGTCACATGATCAGACATGTAGACGCTCGGCCCCGCCCCCTTACGTCATCTGCCACAGTGATGTTATGTCTGGGGTTTTATTATGTTGGCACTCAGCCTAAAAACTTGTAAAGGACCCCCTTTCCTAGCGCTCCATCCACACTTATATTTTATTTTGTCCTAGTGGAGCGCTCTGTATTTAGAAGGAGGAGGCCGGCCGGGTGATGTCACACGGCCAAACACGTGACTACTCAGTCCCGCCTCCCCGTGTCATTCACCATAACCGTACTGTGTTATAAGATGTTTTATACTGGCGTTAAGGCATATGCTGAGTATTGTTCACCTCCTCCATTAGCGCTATACTTTTAGTCATATTCTATAAAGCGCTATGTATTTTCACGGAGGGGGCCGGTCGGGTGCTGACATGTGACCAAACATGTGACTGTCCGGTCACGCCCCACTATGTAATCCACCGTAGTTATAATGTGTGATACGTTATTTCACATTGGCGTTAAGCCTAAGCTGAATGCTGTTAAGATCCTCTATTGTCGCTATATCTAAGATCGTGTTTTTTGTTAACATATCATATTAAATACATTATAGCGCTATGAACCGGCCGAGTGATGTCACCTGCCCGGACACGTGACTCCCCCAGTCCCGCCCCATTATGTCATCCATCGTGGATATATTAAATTGTGAGTTGTTTTTTTATTGGCGTTAAGCTCGAACACTGTGCCATTAACCTCCTCCAACTGCACTATATATGTAGTCATCATTATACTATCATAGTGGTGTGCTGTGAGGTTTTATGGGGGAGGCCAGCAAATAATGTACCAGTCCCACCCCATGGGAGGAAGGGGGGGAAAAGAGAGGGGGAGGGGGGAAGGAGTTAGGGGAGGGTAGATATTCCAATAAGGGCTAGCCGTCGTGGAATGGGGGCACCTCTTTAACTTTAGGGTGCGTGTAACATAAGTTATATCTCCATTGACAGGTAGCGGACAGACAGATTTAGGGTGCATTTAAACCTGTTGCCCTAATCTAGATAAACAGTACCGAGATTTCCACAAAAACTCCGTATATAAAAGGGGGTCCCCACTTGTGGCCTCATTGTGTCCGATTTTTTGTTTTGTTTTTGTTGCGTGTATTTACTCACGGTGTGGGATTATTTTGTACTTTTAAATTAATCTAATAAATATTGATGTTTTAAATACTTAATGAAGGTAGGACTGCTAGTAAAAAAAACAGTACGTGTTAGGGCCAGATGGATGGGCAGACCCGAGAGGTGGATCCACTGGGCCGAACTCCCCGATGAGGGAAAGGAGTCCGGTAGCCGGAGCACTTTAGGTAGCAGAACAGTCCGTGCACTGGAACACAATGGAGAAGTCCCTGAGACCACGAGGTCACTGATGGTGGTCCGGGTGACGGAGCTCAGGTTCGGAAGCCGTGATGATGTCTGGCGGGGTCCGGAACCGTTGGAGCGAGATGACGGGTCACCGCAGGGAACCGAGATGGTACGGACTGTCAGGATGGCAGATGGGCAGCGTTCGGGGTTCGAGATACAGCCGGACCGGATGGCGATGCAGGATCGGCTCTAAAAGACAGAGAGGTAAGTATCTCACAGAACACAAGGAGACCTGACTCCTAGCTTGGGAAAACACGAAGAACAGGCCCCGCTCCCTTGGACATTAACCCCCTTTATACCCTGTACCTGTATGCATCATTTCCTGTCAGTGGACACTGGCCCTTTAAGAAAGGGTCAGTGACCGCGCGCGCGCGCCCTAATGCGCATGCGCGCGGCCCGGGTGCCAGAAGCCAGGGCAGGAAGCTGAGAGGAGGACGCAGCAGAGCCGGCCAGGGACTGGGAAGCCGACGGGCGCCGGGAGCGGGGACCAGGAGGTTTGGGAAGCGCGGGCACTGGAGGCTGGAGAGCGGGGAGCGTGGCAGGTGAGCCGGGGAGCGGAGCAGAGGACCCGGGGAGCGGAGCAGAGGACCCGGGGAGCGTGACAGTACCCCCCCATCACGCCCCCCTCCCCGCAACCGGGACAGGAAGGCACGGATCAGAGGAGTGCCCACGTTCTCCCTGGGCTCCCAGGACCTATCCTCAGGACCATACCCTTCCCAGTCCACCAGGAAGAACTGTCCACCTCGTACGGTCTTCATGGCCACGATATCCCTTACCGCATAGATGTCGTCCTCAGCAATAGGGGGAGGAGCCGGACTGGCGGCAGCGGAGAAGGGACCAAGGACAACCGGCTTGAGCAGAGACACGTGGAAGGAGTTGGGTATCCTCATCGTGGCCGGGAGCTGTAGTTTGTAGGAGACCTCATTGATCTTGCCGAGGACTTTAAACGGTCCGATGTAGCGAGGTCCCAGCTTGTAGGATGGTATCTTCAGTCGGATGTATTTGGAAGCAAGCCAGACGAGATCTCCCGGAGAGAAACACGGAGGATCCAGACGTCTCTTGTCCGCGTGTCTCTTCATCCGCAGGGATGCACGTGCAAGGGAGGCCTTAACTGAGTCCCAAATGGTTGTAAAGTCACGGAGTACTGCATCAGCAGCAGGGATGTCCGAGGAAGAGGATACAGGCAATGGGACAGACGGCTGAAGTCCGTAGACGACATGGAAGGGAGAACTGGAGGAGGACTCACTGACGTGGTGATTATGGGAGAATTCAGCCCAAGGAAGAAGCGTGGACCAATCGTCATGATGGGCGTTGACGTAGTGACGTAAGAAAGAGGTCAATATCTGATTGACCCGTTCCACTTGGCCGTTCGACTGAGGATGGTAGGCCGAAGAAAAGTCCAGAGTCACTCCCAGATGTTTACAGAGAGCCCTCCAGAAGCGGGAGGTGAACTGAGTTCCTCTGTCGGACACCATGTGGGATGGAAAGCCATGCAAGCGGAAGATGTGATGTAAATAGGCGTCCGCGAGTTCCTGGGCAGAGGGCAGTCCAGCCATAGGAACGAAATGGGCCATTTTAGAGAACCGATCCACCACGACCCATATGACTGTGTGTCCGGAGGACAATGGCAAGTCCGTAATAAAGTCCATCGCTATGTGTTGCCAGGGAACTGAGGGTATGGGCAGAGGCAGAAGACGGCCATATGGCAGGTGTTTGGGAGTCTTGTTCCTGGCACAGGAGGAGCAGGCAGAGACAAAAGAGGCGACGTCCGTGCGAAGAGATGGCCACCAGTAATGACGTGCAATCGCACTCCATGTTCTCTTCTGACCTGCATGACCGGCTGTTTTCGAGGCATGGCCCCAGTGTAACACTTTTTGCCTGTCAGTCTCAGAGACATAGGTCTTCCCAGGCGGTATCTGGGCCAGGGTGACAGGAGCCACCGGAATGATCTTACTAGGGCAGATGATGGGTTGGGATGTCTCTTCCTCCTGCTCCATGGGCATGAAAGACCTAGACAAGGCATCAGCGTGTACATTCTTGTTCGCGGGTCGGAAATGGAGCTGGAAGTCGAACCGGGCAAAGAACAAGGACCACCTGGCTTGCCGTGGGTTCAGTCGCTGAGCCGTCCGCAGGTATTCCAGGTTTTTGTGGTCCGTGTAAATAATGACGGGGTACACTGCTCCTTCCAGAAGATAGCGCCATTCCTCCAGAGCCAGTTTGACTGCCAATAGCTCTCGGTCACCGATGGTGTAGTTGCGTTCAGGCGCTGAGAAGCTCTTGGAGAAGAAACCGCAAGTCACCATCTTCCCGGAGGAGGACTTCTGCATGAGCACTGCTCCGGCTCCCGAGGAGGAGGCATCCACCTCCAAGGTGAACTGGCGGTTTAACTCTGGACGGTGGAGTACAGGAGAGGAGGCAAAGGCTCGCTTTAGAGAGCCAAACGCGGCGTCGGCCGCAGGTGACCAGTCCTTTGGATTAGCCCCCTTCTTGGTCAAGGCGGAAAGAGGAGCAGTCAGAGCCAAGAAGTGAGGAATAAACTGGCGGTAATAGTTGGCGAATCCCAGAAAGCGTTGGATTGCCTTCAGTCCAGAAGGAGGAGGCCAGTTGAGAACGGAAGAGACCTTCTTTGGATCCATCTGCAGTCCGGTATCGGTGATGAGGTAACCCAGGAAGGGGAGAGAAGACTGTTCGAAGACGCACTTCTCGTACTTGGCGTACAGACGATTCTCTCTCAGTCTTTGTAGAACCAGTTGCACGTTCTCTCGGTGGGTCTGGAGGTCCGGAGAGAAGACAAGGATGTCATCCAGATATACCACCACACAAACGTAGAGAAGGTCCCGGAACACATCGTTCACTAATTCTTGGAAGACTGCTGGTGCGTTACACAGGCCGAAGGGCATCACGCAGTATTCATAGTGCCCATCGCGAGTGTTGAACGCGGTCTTCCATTCATCCCCTGAGCGGATACGGACCAGGTTGTAGGCACCCCGAAGATCCAACTTGGTGAACACACGAGCTCCTCTGAGCCGATCAAACAATTCGGGGATGAGCGGCAGGGGGTACTTGTTTTTTACGGTGATTAGGTTCAATCCCCGGTAGTCTATACATGGGCGTAGGTCGCCCTCTTTCTTCTTTACGAAGAAGAAGCCTGCTCCAGCAGGAGAGGAGGATCTCCGAATGAATCCCTTAGCCAGGCTCTCTGTGATGTACGTAGACATGGCCCTTGTTTCGGCTGGAGACAGTGGATATATCCGTCCTCGAGGTGGTGTAGTTCCCGGGAGCAGGTCAATGGCACAATCGTAAGGACGATATGGCGGAAGTACTTCGGACTCCTTCTTATCAAAGACGTCCACGAAGGACCAATAGGCTGAGGGCAGTCCCGGTAGGGACTCGGGAACCGGAGGTCGCCGGATAGGTTGTATGGTCTTCAGACAGTTCTCATGGCAAGAAGACCCCCATCGAGTGATATCGCCAGTGCCCCAGCTGACTGAAGGCTCGTGTGTCCGCAACCAAGGAAGGCCCAGCAGGATTTGATGTGACATATGTGGGAGGACGTAGAGAGCGATGTTCTCGGTGTGCAGAGCACCGATACGCAGTTCAAGCGGCTTGGTGATCCAGGAGATGGTGTCAGAGAGGGGTCTCCCATCCACAGAGGCAATCACAAGAGGTTTGGCGAGTGGAGTAACAGGCACCTGGTATTTGTCCACCGTGGCCTGCTGGATGAAATTGCCTGCTGCCCCAGAATCGAGGTACGCCTCAGCCGTAAACCGCGTCTCTCCCGTTGTCACTTGCACAGTCCATGTAACTGGGTCTGAGAGAGTCCCAGCACCTAGGGTGGCCTCTCCTACCAACCCTAGGCTTTGGAGTTTCCCGGCCTCTCTGGACAGGAGCGTAGCAGGTGTGTGCCCTCTCCGCAGTAGAAGCAGAGACCCTTGGCGAGCCGCTCTGCTCGGCGTTGTTCAGACTGTCGCACACGGTCGATCTGCATGGGCTCATGGACGGAGACACCAGAGGCCGTTGACTGGAGTACGGCGGGCTTCTGTGGAGGAGAGGAATGCCTTACCAGACGTCTTTCACGGGACACCTCTTTGGACCGCTCCTGAAAGCGTATGTCCACTCGAGTCGCTGGGGTAATCAGGGCGTCCAGGGTGGACGGTACGTCACGTCCAGCCAGCTCATCTTTGATTCGACCCGAGAGTCCTTCCCAGAAGGCGGCGGTTAGGGCCTCGTTATTCCACCCGAGTTCTGAAGCCAAGGTGCGGAAACGGATGGCGTATTGACCCACCGTCAGAGTCCCCTGACGTAACCGGAGAAGAGATGAAGCAGACGCGAAGGCGCGTCCGGGTTCGTCAAAGGTGCTGCGAAAGGCCTGCAGGAACTCCTGGAGGTTCTTGGTCATAGGGTCCTCCTTCTCCCACAAAGGGTTCATCCACGCCAGTGCCTCGCCCTCTAGGTGAGACATGATGAAGGCGACCTTGGCTTGGTCGGAGGCAAACAAATGTGGCAGCTGCGTGAAATGGAGGGAGCATTGGTTTATAAACCCCCTGCAGGTCTTGGGATCTCCGGCGTACCGGGGTGGTGAGGCCAAACGCAGTCTGGAAGCATCCGAGGAGGCTGCCACGGGAGCGGGGACCGTGGATTGACTAGTGGAGACCCGGGGCGCTGAAGATGTGACCGAGGCTTGTAGCGTGTTCAAGCGGGCGTCCACGGAGGTCATAAAGTTCAGCATGCGGGTCTGGACTTCACGCTGGCGTTGGAGTTCCTCATGCAAGGCCGCTAGTGCTTCGGCGGGATCCATGGCCTGTTCTTACTGTTAGGGCCAGATGGACGGGCAGACCCGAGAGGTGGATCCACTGGGCCGAACTCCCCGATGAGGGAAAGGAGTCCGGTAGCCGGAGCACTTTAGGTAGCAGGACAGTCCGTGCACTGGAACACAATGGAGAAGTCCCTGGGACCACGAGGTCACTGATGGTGGTCCGGGTGACGGAGCTCAGGTTCGGAAGCCGTGATGATGTCTGGCGGGGTCCGGAACCGTTGGAGCGAGATGACGGGTCACCGCAGGGAACCGAGATGGTACGGACTGTCAGGATGGCAGATGGGCAGCGTTCGGGGTTCGAGATACAGCCGGACCGGATGGCGATGCAGGATCGGCTCTAGAAGACAGAGAGGTAAGTATCTCACAGAACACAAGGAGACCTGACTCCTAGCTTGGGAAAACACGAAGAACAGGCCCCGCTCCCTTGGACATTAACCCCCTTTATACCCTGTACCTGTATGCATCATTTCCTGTCAGTGGACACTGGCCCTTTAAAAAAGGGTCAGTGACCGCGCGCGCGCCCTAATGCGCATGCGCGCGGCCCGGGTGCCAGAAGCCAGGGCAGGAAGCTGAGAGGAGGACGCAGCAGAGCCGGCCAGGGACTGGGAAGCCGACGGGCGCCGGGAGCGGGGACCAGGAGGTTTGGGAAGCGCGGGCACTGGAGGCTGGAGAGTGGGGAGCGTGGCAGGTGAGCCGGGGAGCGGAGCAGAGGACCCGGGGAGCGGAGCAGAGGACCCGGGGAGCGTGACAGCACGTCTGCCTGCATTGCACACTCAAACTCATTGTTACTAAGCCATTATACTAGCAAACACTGAGTGAACTTAGTTGCATCCTAAAAGTGGCTGTTGGACTTCTGTATTGTCCCACTAGTGCAAAGATATTTGCAGCACGTCTGCCTGCATTGCACACTCAAACTCATTGTTACTAAGCCATTATACTAGCAAACACTGAGTAAACTTAGTGGCATCCTAAACGTGGCTGTTGGACTTCTGTATTGTCCCACTAGTGCAAAGATATTTGCAGCACGTCTGCCTGCATTGCACACTCAAACTCATTGTTGCTAAGCCATTATACTAGCAAACACTGAGTGAACTTAGTGGCATCCTAAACGTGGCTGTTGGACCTCTTTATTGTCCCACTAGTGCAAAGATATTTGCAGCACGTCTGCCTGCATTGCACACTCAAACTCATTGTTACTAAGCCATTATACTAGCAAACACTGAGTGAATTTAGTGGCATCCTAAAAGTGGCTGTTGGACTTCTGTATTGTCCCACTAGTGCAAAGATATTTGCAGCACGTCTGCCTGCATTGCACACTCAAACTCATTGTTACTAAGCCATTATACTAGCAAGCACTGAGTAAACTTAGTGGCATTCTAAAAGGGGCTGTTGGACTTCATTATTGTCCCACTAGTGCAAAGATATTTGCAGCACGTCTGCCTGCATTGCACACTCAAACTCATTGTTACTAAGCCATTATACTTGCAAATACTGAGTGAACTTAGTGGCATCCTAAAAGTGGCTGTTGGACTTCTGTATTGTCCTACTAGTGCAAAGATATTTGCAGCACGTCTGCCCTGCATTGCACACTCAAACTCCTTGTTACTAAGCCATTATACTAGCAAATACTGAGTGAACTTAGTGGCATCCTAAACGTGGCTGTTGGACTTCTGTATTGTCCCACTAGTGCAAAGATATTTGCAGCACGTCTGCCTGCATTGCACACTCAAACTCATTGTTACTAAGCCATTATACTAGCAAACACTGAGAGAGAGGGGAGCCAGCATGATCTGAAAATGGCATGCATCATATAAAAAGTGCAAATTCACAGATTTATTCCAACTGTACTGTAATATAAATGAGATTTTTAGCAAATAATTGATCAATTCTTTGAGCCACCCCTGCCAACGTCACGGCAAATCTCAATAGGGGGGTCCTACTCTATATTCTGTATTTCATGTGCCATGCGGCCTCCTAGATAAAGTTAAAAGCAGAACCATAATGGAGCACACATACCTGTAACCTGTATATATAACCGCTTCTATGTTGCAAAAGAGGCAATTGTGGATAGAGGCCAGCCCAGGTCCCAGCATGTGGAGCAAGCTCTACACATACCAGGACTATATCAGAACTGACCCTCCCAGTGCCAGAGAGCAACCATTGATAAAGGCGGACCAGATCCAAGTATGGTGCTTAATTAGCAATGCCTGTGGAAAGGGTGAGGCAACTGAATGTGTACAGCTACCAACAGGAGGAATATATTGCAAACCAAGATCAGGCGTGCATAGCATGGTGGTGACCAGCCACCAGACATTTGTAGCATAACTACAACCAAACAGAGAGAGAGGGGAGCCAGCATGATCTGAAAATGGCATGCATCATATAAAAAGTGCAAATTCACAGATTTATTCCAACTGTACTGTAATATAAATGAGATTTTTAGCAAATAATTGATCAATTCTTTGAGCCACCCCTGCCAACGTCACGGCAAATCTCAATAGGGGGGTCCTACTCTATATTCTGTATTTCATGTGCCATGCGGCCTCCTAGATAAAGTTAAAAGCAGAACCATAATGGAGCACACATACCTGTAACCTGTATATATAACCGCTTCTATGTTGCAAAAGAGGCAATTGTGGATAGAGGCCAGCCCAGGTCCCAGCATGTGGAGCAAGCTCTACACATACCAGGACTATATCAGAACTGACCCTCCCAGTGCCAGAGAGCAACCATTGATAAAGGCGGACCAGATCCAAGTATGGTGCTTAATTAGCAATGCCTGTGGAAAGGGTGAGGCAACTGAATGTGTACAGCTACCAACAGGAGGAATATATTGCAAACCAAGATCAGGCGTGCATAGCATGGTGGTGACCAGCCACCAGACATTTGTAGCATAACTACAACCAAACAGAGAGAGAGGGGAGCCAGCATGATCTGAAAATGGCATGCATCATATAAAAAGTGCAAATTCACAGATTTATTCCAACTGTACTGTAATATAAATGAGATTTTTAGCAAATAATTGATCAATTCTTTGAGCCACCCCTGCCAACGTCACGGCAAATCTCAATAGGGGGGTCCTACTCTATATTCTGTATTTCATGTGCCATGCGGCCTCCTAGATAAAAGTTAAAAGCAGAACCATAATGGAGCACACATACCTGTAACCTGTATATATAACCGCTTCTATGTTGCAAAAGAGGCAATTGTGGATAGAGGCCAGCCCAGGTCCCAGCATGTGGAGCAAGCTCTACACATACCAGGACTATATCAGAACTGACCCTCCCAGTGCCAGAGAGCAACCATTGATAAAGGCGGACCAGATCCAAGTATGGTGCTTAATTAGCAATGCCTGTGGAAAGGGTGAGGCAACTGAATGTGTACAGCTGTACACACTCAAACTCATTGTTACTAAGCCATTATACTAGCAAACACTGAGTGAACTTAGTGGCATCCTAAAAGTGGCTGTTGGACTTCTGTATTGTCCCACTAGTGCAAAGATATTTGCAGTACGTCTGCCTGCATTGCACACTCAAACTTATTGTTACTAAGCCATTATAATAGCAAACACTGCTGCCAGTTTAAGGGCTGTAGTTGCATTGTCAGGGATAATTATTGTTGTTTATTCTGCTGTTAATAAAGCTAGACCACCGCTGAAATCTACACCACCTCTCAATTTTTACTACCTCATTTTAAGTGCACAATCTTGTCGCAATCAAAATGAGTGGCAAAATGACAGATGCTGGTGGAAAGGGGAAGAGGCATGTTGGAAAAGGAAAAAAAGGGTTTGTCCGTGGGGAAGGTGGCAAAGCTCTATTAACATCTGCTGAAGATAGACCATCTTCCAGCAAAAGTAAGATGTCTACTACTTACCATGGACAATTCGATGTGCTCCCTTTTTTACGGACAAGAACAACTGGAACAAAGGTAGATGATGGCCAAAAAAGGAAAATGCTTGTATGGATCTCAAGTGGTCCAACAAGTGCCCTCTCCGCCACCTCAACTACCGCATCCAAAAAACACCAGTCCTCTGAGTTGTCAGCCCAATCACACTTGCATTCTCACAGCTCTGAAGTCTTCATCCGCCCTGTACAGTATGGTGGAACTGAGATGGCTGAGTCTGCAGAGCTGTTCAGTCACACTATAGCCTGGGAATCAGAGGTCTTCTCCCAAGCTACAGTGAGTACAGACCAGGAAATGGTCTGCAGTGATGCCCAGAACCTTTGTGACTCAGATTCAGGCCGTGATGACCACGTTTCTGAGCATAGTGTTGACCCTTATTCACAAACTGAAACACCTGTGGTAATAGACAATGAGGAACATACTGATGACGATGAGACGCAGATACCAGATTGGGATGACAACTTAAATATTCGGTCAGGGCAAGAAGAGGCTCGGTCTGAGGGTGAGGGGAGTGCAAACACAACAATTGATGAGGAAGTTCTAGATTCCACGTACTGTCAACCCACAGTCAGGCACTCGAGGAGGTCAACAGAGACGGTGGAGGAGGATGCAACTGACGACGAAGTTACCTTGCGCCTTCCTGGACAGAGTCGGAGTACTGGTAGCACATCTACAACTGCATCCTCAGCCACCACTGTGCCTCTGAGCACTAGTCGGGGTGGATCAGCAGGTCGCATGCCCTCTAAGCCTTGCCTAGCCTGGTCCTTTTTTGACATAGCAAAAGATCGCCCAAATTATGTGATCTGTAAAATTTGTCATGATTCTGTTAGTAGAGGGCAAAACCTCAGCAGTTTGACAACTTCTTCCATGAATCGTCACACGAATAAATATCATATGTCCCAGAGGGAAGCTCACCGTGCTGCAATGCGGCCTAGCGGAGCGAACCATCTACCACCTGCCCCTTCCAGTGCATCTGCGCGCTCTTCATCTTCTAGGACTGTGGGGACAGCTGTCACACCTGGTTTTCCACGCACAACTTCCACCACTGTAGCCGCAACAGGCAGTTTGCTTGGTAGGTCGTCAGTTGGTTTGGAAGGGGAAACAAGTGCGTGTGTACAGCTCTCTCAGACATCGATAGCACCAACGTTGGATGAAGGCGACATCATGTCTACGCCTGCACTTTCCTCACAAAGCTGCATTTTTCCAGGGACACCCTACTCAACACCGTCTCCACACAGCAGCCAGATCTCTGTCCCTCAGATGTGGACAAATAAAAGGCCATTTCCTGCGACCCATGACAAAGCTAAGAGGTTGACTTTATCCCTCTGTAAGCTCTTGGCTACCGAAATGCTGCCTTTCCGCCTGGTGGACACACAGGATTTTAGAGACCTTATGTCTGTCGCTGTGCCCCAGTACCAGATGCCCAGTCGCCACTACTTCTCTAAGAAAGGTGTGCCCGTGCTACACCAGCATGTCGCACACAACATCACCACTTCCTTGAGAAACTCTGTGTGTCAACGGGTGCATTTCACCACCGATACTTGGACCAGTAAGCATGGACAGGGACGTTACATGTCGCTGACTGGGCACTGGGTAACTATGGTGATAGATGGTGAAGAGTCTGCTGCACAAGTCTTGCCGTCCCCACGACTTGTGTGTCAATCCTCTGTCTGTCCAAGTTCCGCCACTGCTTCTGCCATCTCCACCTCATCTGGGTCCTCCACCTCCGCCCCAAGCCTGCCTGGTCAGGCCACCAGCGTTCGCACTACGCAGAAGGAATCACGCACCCCTCATTACTATGCTGGCAGCAGAGCGCAACGGCATCAGGCGGTCTTTAGCTTGACATGTCTTGGAAATAGGAGTCACACAGCGACTGAGTTGTGGGCAGCTCTGGAGACTGAATTTAATAAATGGTTGTCTCCACTCAACCTGCAGCCTGGTAAGGCCGTGTGCGACAATGCTGCAAACCTGGGTGCGGCCCTTCGCCTGGGCAAGGTGACACATGTGCCTTGTATGGCTCACGTGTTGAACCTTGTTGTCCAGCAATTTTTAACACACTATCCCGGCCTAGATGGCCTTCTGACCAGGGCACGAAAACTGTCTGCTCACTTCCGCCATTCAGCCGCCGCAGCTGAGCGACTTGCATCACTCCAGAAGTCTTTCGGCCTGCCGGTTCATGGCCTGAAATGCGATGTGGCGACACGCTGGAATTCGACTCTCCACATGTTACAGCGACTGTGGCAGCACCGCCGAGCCCTGGTGCAATTCGTCATGACGTATAGCCTGGGCCAATGAGATGCAGAGGTGGGGCAGATCACCCTGATGGAGTGGTCTCAGATCAAGGACCTATGCACCCTTCTGCACAGTTTTGACATGGCGACGAATATGTTTAGCGCTGACAATGCCATTATCAGCATGACAATTCCAGTCATTTACATGCTGGAGCACACGCTAAACACTATTCAGAGTCAGGGGGTGGGACAACAGGAAGGGGAGGAACTACAGGAGGATTCATATGCGCAAGACACAACAACATCACCAAGGTCCAGACGTTCATCATCACCAACGCGGCAGGCATGGGACCATGGGGGACAGGGATCAACAAGGGCGCATGGTAGCAGGCGAAATGTTGAGGAAGGTGCAGGAGAACATGAAGAAATGGAGGACAAACTGTCCATGGACATGGAAGACTCAGCGGATGAGGGAGACCTTGGTCAAATTTCAGTTGAAAGAGGTTGGGGGGAGATGTCAGAGGAAGAAAGAACGGTTAGCATCTCTATGCCACAAACACAGTGTGGACTTGGTCCGCATGGCTGCGCAAGACACATGAGCGCCTTCTTGCTGCACTACCTCCAACATGACCCTCGTATTGTCAAAATTAGAAGTGATGATGACTACTAGCTTGCCACACTATTAGATCCCCGGTACAAGTCCAAATTTTGTGACATAATTCCAGCCATAGAAAGGGACGCACGTATGCAGGAGTATCAGCAGAAGCTGTTACTCGATCTTAGCTCGGCCTTTCCACCAAACAACCATGCAGGTGCAGGGAGTGAATCTCCCAGTTGTAACTTGACAAACATGGGACGGTCTCGTCATCTTCAACAGTCTACCCGTACCAGTAGCACCGTATCTGGTGCTGGTAACAGCAATTTTATGGAATCTTTTCATAATTTTTTTAGACCGTCCTTTGCAAGGCCACCAGAGACAACAAGTCTGACACATAGTCAACGGCTGGAGAGGATGATACAGGAGTATCTTCAAATGAACATTGATGCCATGACTTTGCAAATGGAGCCTTGCTCATTTTGGGCTTCAAATCTTGAAAAATGGCCAGAGCTCTCAACTTACGCCTTGGAGAATTTGTCGTGTCCAGCTGCCAGCGTTGTCTCTGAACGTGTCTTCAGTGCTGCTGGGTGTGTGCTGACAGATAAGCGCACGCGTCTGTCCAGTGACAATGTGGACAGACTAACGTTCATCAAAATGAACAAGTCATGGCTGCGCAAGGAATTTACTACCCCTGTGTCATCCTGGGGAGAGTAAATGCTTGTGGATTTGGAATGTGCTTGATGCAAATCAAAACATCCTGTTTGCAACTAGGGCACTGAAGGGGTGGGTGTGTGTGGGGCCCAATTTTTGGAAAAAAGGGAGACTCCGCTTGGAGTAACCCTTGCTTACATTGTTTTTAAAAATGATCCAAGATGCACAGAGCTGGGATCAGGAAAGACTTTGCTACCTACCCCGGTGTCATGCTGGGGACGGTTAATTATGGCGTATTTTTGAATGTGCTTGATGCAAATCTAGCTGTGAAGTGTACAACTGGGGCACAACTGCTGCCACTGAAGGGGTGGGTGTGTGTGGGGCCCAATTTTTGGAAAAAAGGGAGACTCCGCTTGGAGTAACCCTTGCTTACATTGTTTTTAAAAATGATCCAAGATGCACAGAGCTGGGATCAGGAAAGACTTTGCTACCTACCCCGGTGTCATGCTGGGGACGGTCAATTATGGCGTATTTTTGAATGTGCTTGATGCAAATCTAGCTGTGAAGTGTACAACTGGGGCACAACTGCTGCCACTGAAGGGGTGGGTGTGTGTGTGGCCCAATTTTTGGAAAAAAGGGAGACTCCGCTTGAAGTCACCTTGCGGTGTTTTACATGATTTTAGAAGGGCGTGCCATGCCTATATCTGTGTCTCCTGCTCTTTTTCCTTGTCCAGCTCTTTTGTTTTCGCATGAGTATATGTCCTTGACACTTTCCCATGTGTTTGTGTTGTGTTGTGAGTTGTTTGTCACCTTTTGGACAACTTTGAGGGTGTTTTCTAGGTGTTTTTATGTGTTTGTGATTGCCTGCCATTGTTTCCTATGCGGTTCGAGTTCGGTTCGTCGAACGTTCGCCGAACTGAACTCGAACGAGACCTCCGTTCGACGAACTGAACTCGAGCCGAACCACGACCGGTTCGCTCTTCTCTACTCAGCAGTCCACTCCCTGTACCTTTTGCAGAATATCAGTCAGTCCCTGATGTTTTTTCTGGAGAGAAGTGGCTTCTTTGCTGCCCTCCTTGAAACCAGGCCTTGCTCAAAGAGTCTCCGCCTCACAGTGCGTGCAGAAGCACTCACACCAGCCTGCTGCCATTGCTGAGCTAGCTCGGCACTACTGGTAGTCCGATCCCACAGCTGAAACAGTTTTAAGATACGGTCCTGGCGTTTGCTGGTCCTTCTTGGGTGCCCAGGAGCCTTTTTGGCAACAATGGAAGCTCTCTCCTTGAAGTTCTTGATGATGCGATAGATTGTTGACTGACGTGCAATCTTTGTAGCTGCGATACTCTTCCCTGTTAGGCCATTTTTGTGCAGAGCAATGATGGCTGCACGTGTTTCTTTAGAGAAAACCATGGTTAACTGAAGAGAAACAATGATACCAAGCACCAGCCTCCTTTTAAAGTGTCCAGTGGTGTCATTCTTACTTAATCATGACTGATTGATCGCCAGCCCTCTCCTCATCAACACCCACACCTGTGTTAATGGAACAATCACTAAAACAATGTTAGCTGCTCGTTTTAAGGCAGGAATGCAATGCTGTTGAAATGTGTTTTGGGGTTAAAGTTCATTTTCTTAGCCAATATTGACTTTGCAAGTAATTGCTGTTAAGCTGATCACTCTTTATTACATTCTGGAGTATATGCAAATTGCCATTAGAAAAACTTAAGCAGTAGACTTTGTAAATATTAATATTTGTAGCATTCTCAAAACTTTTGGCCATGACTGTATAAGGGCAGATGACAAAATGAAAAAAGAGACCACAACATATCAAAAAATATATACTACTGCTTCTATAGGCGGCTGTTGTCACGGGCGGAGAGGGGTTTTTGGGGGAACGCCGCTCGCCTGGGGGGTTCGCTGGCGCTCGGGTCCGGTGCTTCTGCTCCTCGGTGGCTCGAGCACGGGGCCGGACCCGGGGCCTCGAGCAGCGCCTCCTCGCCCAATGAAACGACTGACCGCGGGGCGGAAGAAACGCAGCCTGTAATGTTTTTTTGAGCAGCGCAATCCGTAGGATTTTGCTGCGCATGCTCTCTCTGGCTCCCTGTACACGTAACCAGGATACACATCGGGTTACTAAGCAATGCGCTTTGGCTAGTTACCCGATATTTACACTGGTTACGTGTGCAGGGAGCCAGTGCTAAGCGATGTACGCTGGTAACCAAGGTAAATATCGGGTAACCAAGCAAAAAGTGCTTTGCTTTTAGTTACTCGATATTTACCCTGGATACTTGTGCAGGGAGGCCGACACTTCCCCGCTCGGCTCCTTCCCCTCCCGCACTCCGCATGTGTACACACACACACACACACACACACACACTCACACACTCACCTGTCCCCAGCCCTGCAGTCCCCGCGGCACTGACGTCCTCAGCACCACGGCTCCGCCCCCTCGCGCTTCGCCACCCCTCGCGCTCCGCCCCCCGGACCACAACGGAGTCCAACAATGAATTCTGTTCTTTGTCATCCATTGTACAACGCATCAGTCACATGCGTTAAGCAACGCATGTGACTGATGCAAAACAACGGAAATGTGAACCTAGCCTTAGCTGTCAACGGACGCAACGGATGAGTTATTTCACAGGATTCCGTTCACAGGAATCCTGTGAAATAACTGATCCGTTGCATCCGTTACATCCTTTGTGCGTCCGTTTTATGACGGATCCGTCATGATCCGTTTTTTTGGAACTGCCCAATGGGAGTGCCAGACATTTTGAAGACCTATATAACTGTGTTTTCACAGGCCATCTGTGATACTTTGGGGAGAAAGGGTCAGAATGAATGGTGTTATAGCTAAAATTGTGCAGAATTATGTGAATTGTTCCTATCAAGCCAATCTGGAGCCTTGCATTGTGATTGTGTACCTACTGGGCATGCTCAGTAGAAAATGATGGAATTCAGCACTGGATTCTGTTGTGCGACGGATTACGGCGGAATCCTGCACCGTAGACAACCATTATACCTCTTGATGGATTGCAACGGAATCCTGCGCAGTGCATCGTTTCGACGCTCCGAAAAACGTTACATTGTGCGTTACTTCTGCACAGTTTCAGTCTAGTATTCCCATAGCAGTTCTGCTTTTCATTATTCCCCTATACATTGTGACTGGTGTGCAACTCTTTCTCCTATTGTTTAGTTGTATATTTTTGAGTCTTGCGCCTTGTTCACACCATGGAGTTCCAGATGTACATTCTTTAATTAGTATGCATTTTCTGTCTGAGAACCCTGCCCAACCCATAGCCATGTGTCTTATTTCACATATATAGCTTGGTCCTTTGCTTCCCAGAGCAAGTTTTTTAACTGCAGGTGAGGTTACAGATAAGTTAGGGACCCAAAAAATAGAGATTACCTTGGTGTTTGGTTTTGAGGCTCCTTTGCATTGATCAATACAATAGCTAAACATCTCTCATTCCTATTATTCATAGCAAATATGCACATACCATTTTCATGTTTTTCACTTTTTTCACATCATCCATTGTATTTTTCAGTCTAGTATTCCCATAGCAGTTCTGCTTTTCATTATTCCCCTATACATTGTGACTGGTGTGCGATTCTTTATCCTATTGTTTATTTGACTTTTCAAACTCAAAATTGTCTGGAATCGTTAGCGGATGCCTTGTTGCGTTTGGAGACCCCCTGATGTGCCTAAACAATGGAGCACCCCCACAAATGACCCCATTTTGGAAACTAGACCCCCTCATGAAATTTATCTAGATGTTCAGTGAGCACTTTGAACCCCTGGGGGCTTCACAGAAGTTTAGAACGTTGACTCGTGAAAATAAAAAAAAAATTACCACAAAATTGTTACTTCATTCAGGTAGTTTTTTTTTCACAGGGGTATCAGGTAAAATTGCACCATGAAATTTATTGTGCAATTTCTTCTGAGTACACAGATACCTCATATGTGAGGGAAATCAAATGTTTGGGCGCACAGCAGGGCTCGGAAGGCAAGGAGCGCTATTTGACTTTTCAAACTCAAAATTGCCTGGAATCGTTAGCGGATGCCATGTTGAGTTTGGAGACCCCCTGAGGTGCCTAAACAATGGAGCGCCCCCTCAAGTGACCCTATTTTGGAACCTAGACCCCTCATGGAATTTATCTAGATGTTTAGTGAGCACGTTGAACCTCTGGGGGCTTCACAGAAGTTTAGAACATTGAGCCGTGAAAATAAGAAAAACATTTTTACCACAAAATTGTTACTTCATCCAGGTAGTTTTTTTTCACAAGGGTATCAGGAAAAATTGCACCATAAAATTTATTGTGAAATTTCTCCTGAGTTCACAGATAACTCATATGTGGGGTAATCAAATGTTTGGGCGCACAGTAGGGCTCGGAAGGCAAGGAGCGCCATTTGACTTTCTGAATGGAAAATTAGCTCCAAAAGTCAAATGGCGCTCTATGACCGGCCGAATTTTGAACAGTCTAACAAAATTCATCGCGGGGAAGGCTGTCCACATTGTCCCTAAAATGGAGAAACTTATGAATGGCTTTGAACAGTTTGTGGGTCATGACCATGCCAAATATTGGCGTTTGATATAAAATATCAGTACTCCAGTATTGGCGAATTTCTGGTTTCTTCACAATGCCCATGTGAAGGACCAGTCCCCAATATTTCATCATTTCTACCGAGTCAATGGGACTCCAAATAGAATATGATGAATTAGCGTTTTCTGCCAAAAATTGCTGAGCATACAGGTTAATTTGCTCCACCATAAGAGTGACAATTGACTCAGAGAAAAAGACTTTGAAAAAGTCTATTTCCCTGAGGTTGGCAGTCTCAAACTGGATTCCTGATTGGGGAACAAAATCAGGAATCCGTGGAGCAAAATTTTCAGGGACGGGTGCACTAGCGCTAGGTTGGGCGTGACTAGCACTAAGTTGGGGGTTACTCACACTTGGCTGTGGGTCTTCCTCCATGGCCTCCGGCTCTTCTTCTATGGTCTCCGGCTCTTTTTCCCCGGCCTCCGGCTCTTCTTCCACAGCCTCCGGCTCCAGATGATCTCTTGACCTGCGACGTTTTTGTGCTGGCGAGTATGTGTCGGTGGAGGAGGAAGAGTGAGAGAAAAGTAGAGAAAAGTGGGGTCCTCTCCCTCACTATCAGCTTCAGAGGCAATAAAGGCATATGCCAACTCAGCTGAGAACACCCTTTGTGACTGGGAGGAGTGGGACATTTTGTGTGTGCTGTGTGTGTGTGTGTGTGTGTGTGTGTGTAAAAAAAACCCCTAAACTTTATTATAGTGTGCGTGTGTATGTGCAAGTGTTTGGTGAAACTTTCTACTGCAGGAGGGGGCTGTCAGGCGCGGGGAGGGCAGGAGGGGCTGAGAAGATGCAGGAGCCAGCAGCAGGGGTCATGATCACTGGGGCAGGATCACTGGGGCAGGGCGCAGGATCACTGGGGCACAGTGGGTCGCAGGTGATCACTGGGGTGCAGGGGCGGTGGTGATCGCAGGGGCACAGGTGTGATTGCGGGGGCGTAGGTGCGATTGCGGGGGCGCAGGTGCGATCGCGGGGGCGCAGATGATCGCTGGGTGATCGCTGGTGTGCAGGTGATCACAGGGGCGCAGGTGATAGCAGGGGCGCTGGGGCGCAGGTGATCGCTGGGGCGCAGGTTCGATTACAGGGGCGATCGCAGGGGCGCAGGTGATCGCTGGGTCACTGGGGTGGAGGTGTACCACCCTCGTGCAAGCAGCTGGGCTGCTGCCGCCGCTCGGATCCGGATCCACGGTGGCTCGAGGGGTCTCCGGACCCGGGGGTCACCCGGCTACTTGATTAAAAGAAGAGGGGGAGATATGTACAGGGGGATTTTGGAAAGTTTGTGACGCCACCCACGGTGCGTGTTAATGTGGGGGACCACCGCTGCCGTTGGGGAGCCCAGTGACGATGGTGTGACAGCCTGATGTTTAACCCCTCCGTAGGTAGGGGGTTCATGTCCCGGGCCCGTTGGTGTTGTTGTTGGTGTTTGGGTGCCGTTGGAGGGATAGGTGCAGGGGTTTACAAGGTACTCACTCAGTCCCAGAATAACCACACCGACAGCTTGTAAACCAAAGTTCCGAGCACCAGTGTAGTCTACGAGGAGCACGCCTGGATCCGTGCCCTTGGTGTTGTTGTTGGTCTGTGGCCCTATCCCTGGCACCTTAGTCTCAATTGGACCCGTTGGTATGAAATTCTCCGGGTCCCGCTCACCCATATGGCTAATGGAGTGAGCTTGCTCTCAGGGTTCACGCGTAGGATTTCTTTGGACTATAGTGTGAAAGTCCTATTCCATCGGTATGCTAGTACCCCAATTTTGGAGAGGGTTGGGGATGACACTTGAAGTCTTCACCCCCGTCGGGTAAATTACCGGAACGCGTGAAGCTACTTTCCAGCCTGGGGTCCACGTACCTCGTCGTGCCATGGCCCCTGCCCGGTGATAGCTCAAGGCCACCGGCTGCCCTCCTCGCCAGTCTGTGCCCCTTGACACTGTCCCCTGTGACTGGGTTCCAGCTCCTACCAGGCCCAGACCAACGTCTGCCACCTAGTATACAGGAGCTCTCTTCCGTGGCCTCTCCTCACGAGAGACACTTCACCTCCTCTCTCTTCCACTGTCAACTCTCAACTCACTCAACTGACACTGTCCTTACTTTCTCCTCACCAACCCCCCATGTGGGCAGCCCTATCTCCTTCAGGCCCCCCAATGGTGTATCTGGTAGGTTCAAGTGGGAAGTGTTCCTAGGATTTTGATTGGACAAGCTGTTAACAACACCAAAGGACTGTGATCCGTTAACCAAGGAGGGTGGATATGTCGAGGGCGGGGGCCAGCTTTTCCCATCGCGGGGGCTGCTTGGGGAGGTCGCGCTCGGATCCGGTGCCTTCTCCTCGGTGGCTCGAGCGGGCCGGACCCGGGGCTCGAGCAGCGCTCCTCGCCCATGAGTGAAAAGGGAAGGGAGTTGGATTTTTGGGATGGATGGAGTGTTCGTGACGCCACCCACGTGTTGTGGTGACGGTGGGCACCACCGCTGCTGGTGACGGGGTTCCTGGGAGCGATGGCGGGGAGCAGCTAGGTGTTGGACCCTCCGTGGGTAGGAGCTGGTAGTCCTGGGGCCCGGTAGGAGGTTGAATTCCTCAGGATGGGTTTTGGCAGGGTGCAGGGTCACGGTGCAGCACAGCGCAGTGCCAGATGGCACTGGTGTACTCACTCAGACACAGATGGACAGAGTCTCTGGTAAACCAAATGGCTGGATGGACGGGGCCTGCAGCTGGCTGCGGTATTCGCCCTGGACGGGTTGATGGTGGCTGTCATTCCCTGCACCTGTGTTTTGACCCCAATGTCTGAGCACCGGGAGTCCGCTCCCCGACGTATATGTGCCGAAGGAGCCCGTTTGCCCGCAGACGCTGGCCCTTTGGATCTCTGGCCCTTGGTGGTGGCACTTATCCGGAACGGTTGGGCTGTTGCGTTCAATCGGGACTTGGGTGGGAATGAACTCCTGAGGTCCAGACCGTAATCAGAGAATTTGACTAAAGGTTGGCTTTAAGCCTTGTCGGGGTCTGAGTACCCTGCCTGGTGCTTGGCTCCAATCTGCTCCCCGGTTCGGTACTGGCGGGCCACCGCCCGAAGCCGGTCCTACGGTTCCGCTGACCTTCGTCAACTCCTGCAGACGGCCACCACCGTCTGCCAACCTTGCTGAATGTGCCTGGGTTCCGACCCAGACACCAACAGTTTTCACTCCTCACTCACTACAGACCACAACTGGACTGACTACTGTGTTTTCCCGCCTCCAGGCTGTGAACTCATCGGTGGGCGGGGCCAACCGCCTGGCTCCGCCCCACCTGGTGTGGACATCAACCCTGGAGGGTGGCAACAAGGGTTGAATGTTTGACTGGTGTGCCCTGTCCAGGGAAGGGGGTGTCTGGTGTTGTGTAGTGACCTGTGACCCCTGGGGTCCAGGGCGTCACATTCCCCCTTGGTTTAATGCAGACCGTCCGCGGGCTGCCCGTCCACCACCAGTTTTATTTTTCTGAAAAGATATAAAACACGGGAACAAAACATGTAAAAACATTAAGCATTTCTCTCATTTCTTCCCTTACGGGAGGCACATTCTTAAACTGTTACAAACGGAACATTTTTATTAATAACAGGGAACGGGTCCATGTCCTTCCGCTTTCCCACCCAAGCATCCTAGACCTTGATGCTGCCACTAAGAAATAGGCAGCACCCCTTTTCCCCAGTCCGGAAACAGGAACCTGGCCCAGGCTACCCAAGCGGAAACAGGTACGGTGTCTCGCACCCGGCAGTCCTCAGGGGCCCCACGTCCAAGAGGACCCCTGACCCGGAGGATGGTCACCGGTCCTGGTGGTGACCAGACCCCAGCCTGCTCTGCTGCAGGTTCTTCCTCTAACCAGCCACTCCGGAGACTGGCAGTTGCGGGAAGGGCAAGTGGGGCAGATTATTTACAAACCCAAAAGTTTTCGGGTGGCCTGCAAGTTCTCGGCCGTGTTCTTTGGGGAGTGGGGACAACAGGGGTAACATCAGTCCCAACAGGGACGGGCGCTTCAACAGCTCAGTGCTGCCATTAAATAACTGTAGAAACTCCGCTGCCGATGCAGCCTCTTCCAGCCACTTTCCCCTGTCCACCACAGGGCAGCAAGGGTCTCCACTGCCTTCAGTGCGGGTACGGTGGACCGGGCTCCATTTGTAGAACTGTCCTTGCTCCTGTAACTCCCTGCCGTCCTCCACCAGGGGCTCCGACCCCTGATGACGCCCACTGGGGTTCCGGCCCCAGCGACGTTCAACAAGTCGGGCAGGGTCCGGCTCCTTCCACCCGGCATACCGGATGGTGCCCCACGGGAATAGGGGCGTTCAACAAAGGATGACGGGAATGCAGGAACGGGACCTTCAAACTTCAACTCTAAAACATTAACTTTGAACTTCAGAGGTCAATTCTTTGCGGAGTACAGCTACCACCGCAGGGGGCCGATCCAGCCAACGGTCTGACGATCCACCGGGTTCCCCATCCAGGTACAGGAGGTGCTGGGGCTGTACGCCGTTAACGGGAATGGTGGCGGGAGCAGCACACTTGGGACCTCTTCCTCCATCAGCTGCACCATCTCAGGCCCACCCGCTGCGACGCGGCCGGGTCCCGGCTCCCACTCGATCAGGGCCAGTTCGGGAGCTTGCGTGGCCTGGTCCCGGCGCTGCACGACTGTGGCGGCCCCTTGCTCACGGGCCCACACCACGGCTACCAGCCTGCAGACCTCCGCTCTCCAATCGAGTAACTGCTGCAGACTCTGCACCCTTGCTTTCATGCAGAACCGGCCCAGCTCCCGTTCCAACAAGGCAGCGGTGCCGATGGGGAACACACCCGGGCCGCAGTCCCCGAAGGCTACTCCTCCTCTGTCTCTTCTGGGCCCTGTCGCTCTGGCGGCAGGTGCCTCGCTGCCCCTGTCCGGGAACGCCGCCATTCTTCCTTTTCTTCTCCCGTGGACATCAGCAGCAGCTGACTCCGGCAGGTGCGGACATCTTCCTCCCGTCCCCCTCGGTCTTTTCGCAGCACTTCACCTTCTCGGGGGTGGGGCTTCGCTTTTTCGCGCCTTCACTGCTCGGGAAGACGACTCAAGTGGGAAATCTTCGCGCCCAAAATGGCGGATCTTCAGATTTTTCAGCGGGACGCCGCTGACGGGGATTACAAGGCGCACTTCTACTGGTAAGTAGACTGGTTCAATCCTGTTCGTGACGCCAAGTTGTCAAGGGCGGGGGCCAGCTTTCCCCGTCGCGGGGGCTGCTCGGGGAGGTTGCGCTCGGATCCAGTTCCTTCTCCTCGGTGGCTCGAGCGGGCTGGACCCGGGGCTCGAGCAGCGCTCCTCGCCCACGAGTGAAAAGGGAGGGGAGTTGGATTTTTGGGATGGATGGAGTGTTCGTGACGCCACCCACGGGTTGTGGAAATGGTGGGCACCACTGCTGCTGGTGACGGGGTTCCTGGGAGCGATGGCGGGGAGCAGCTAGGTGTTGACCCCTCCGTGGGTAGGAGCTGGTAGTCCCGGGGCCCGGTAGGATGTTGAATTCCTCAGGATGGGTTTTGGCAGGGTGCAGGGTCACGGTGCAGCACAGCGCGGTGCTGGATGGCACTAGTGTACTCACTCAGACACAGATGGACAGAGTCTCTGGTAAACCAAACGGCTGGATGGACGGGGCCTGCAGCCGGCTGCGGTGTTCGCCCTGGATGGGTTGATGGTGGCTGTCGTTCCCTGCACCTGTGTTTTGTGTTTTGACCCCAATGCCAAGCACTGGGAGTTCGCTCCCCGACGTATATGTGCCGGAGGAACCCGTTTGCCCGCAGACGCTGGCCCTTTGGATCTCTGGCCCTTGGCGGTGGCACTTATCCAGAACGGTTGGGCTGTTGCCTTCAATCAGGACTTGGGTGGGAATGAACCCCTGAGGTCCAGACTGCAAGCCTTGTCGGGGTCTGAGTACCCTGCCTGGTGCTTGGCTCCAATCTGCTCCCCGGTTCGGTAGCGGCGGGCCACCGCCCGACCCCGGTCCTACGGTTCCGCTGACCTTCACCAACTCCTGCAGACGGCCACCACCGTCTGCCAACCTTGCTGAATGTGCCTGGGTTCCGACCCAGACACCAACAGTTTTCACTCCTCACTCACTACAGACCACTACAGACCACAACTGGACTGACTACTGTGTTTTTCCCGCCTCCAGGCTGTGAACTCCTTGGTGGACGGGGCAAACCGCCTGGCTCCGCCCCACCTGGTGTGGACATCAACCCGGGAGGGTGGCAACAAGGGTTTAATGTTTGACTGGCGTGCCCTGTCCAGGGAAGGGGGTGTCTGGTGTTGTGTAGTGACCTGTGACCCCTGGGGTCCAGGGCGTCACAGATACTGTGCAGAAGGTCAGATTGCACAATACCCTGTGACGACCTGATAGGCCAGGGAGTCACAGGGGAGGTGATTACTGGGGTGATTACTGGGGTAATCACTGGGGCGGGGGGTGGGTGGAGATCACTGGCAGCAGCAGCAGTCAGTCACTCACACCAGCCGGCTGGCAGAAGCCAGGGCACCGGCGGTGAGTGATCACAGGGAGCGGAGCAGAGGTCGGGGAAGGCAGCGGATGTCAGTGTGTGGGTGGGGAGGTGGAATCGGACGGCGGGGGGGTGAAATCGGATGGCGGTGGGGCGGAGGATGGCAGGGGAAGCGTGACACAGCAGAGTAAAGCGGGGAACAGCACAGAGGGCAGAGGAAGACAGCACAGAGGGGACTGAATCTTACCGGATGGCGATCGGTGGCGGCAGATGGTGATCAATGGCGGCACATTGCGGTGGCGGCGGCGGCGGCAGCAGCAGGGGACCTTCATCTTCAGCGTCGCCATCTAGTGAAGAGGCTGAAGAGGGCGGGCACCCACCGGTAACACCGCCCCTCCACATCTGATTAGAGGGATAGCGTCACATGGACGCTAGCTCCAATCAGATCGGGGGGAGGGGGAGACAATACAGAGGTCACCCTGCTCCAGCCAATGGCAGATGATATTGCATCATCAGCCATGGCTGGATTGTAATATTTCACCAAGTTTCTGATTGAAAGTGAAAGGGAAACTGACACTTTCAACTGCCAATCAGAGCACTCGTAGTCACGGGGGGGCAAAGCCACCCCCCTGGGCTCAACTACAGGTTCTCACGTAGCTGCAGCGCTGGTGACATTTCAGTAAACCCAGTCACCAGCGCTGCAGGAAAGGAAACCCACCATTACGCATACGGTGCGTCAAAGGTTGGTAAGTCACAAGGTTTCATAACGCATACGGTGCGTCAAGGGATGGGAATGAGTTAACAGGGCTGGACTGGGGCTAAAATTCAGCCCTAGCATTTAGAGATGCACAGGCCCACTTGTCACGTGGTGAATGTGTAGTATCTTTGTGCACTTGTAGGTTGTGTAACACGAGCATATAACATGTAGTCACAGCTGTGGCCAGTATTACACTTCAGTCCAATTTATTGCTCTATTTGTTGCGATTTTCCCTACAGAGCTGGGTCTCGCAGATAATGAAGAGGATGCTGCTCTCCATAGTGCTGTGGCCTCTTCATATTGCTGATAGGCTGGGATACAAAATCTGATTTTTTCTCACTAATTTCTGAGACCCATAACTGTGCTTTTTTTTTTAAAGGGGGAATGGAAGGAAGCTGTAGTTATCACTGATGCTAATTTTGGGTGCATACCTCTTAGAGAATGCGCAATGACATTTTTGGGTGGACGATCCCACCATGGATACCACTATGAAAAATACTCGAATGAACATATGCATCTATTGTTGTGCACAGGTTCAGGCTTTTGAGCATCTTTTAACCACTTCAGGTTTCATTCTTCTGGTGTTTTCCACTTGGAAGACAATCTGTAATTTAGTATGCAGGTGAATAGGAAGGCTCGAAAGATGCCCGGACGTCTTTTGTTGTATTTTACCATCGCTTGTTCTTAGAAGTGCAGTAAAAAATATGTGACAAAAACAATGAGAAAACACTAAAATAAAACAAAACAAAAAACAAAGATGGTTAAAAAACAGAAAAAAAATGCCTAGGAAACTACTGTAAAACTACACAGGAGATGAGTCAGGAAAATAACACCATGGTTTTCCAGCATATTCTGCTTTAAAAACTTGGTGGTTCTGCTTGAGTTTAAAATACCTTGTGCGCACATACCCTAAGGCTACATTCACACAACGGTCCCGTTTTTTGTGGTCCGCAAAAAACGGTCCTGTTTTTTCATGGATGCATCCGTGTGGCATCCGTGTGATATCCGTTCCATTCCATTCCATTCCGTATACGGACCATGTGTCATCCGTGTGTCATCCGTGTGCCTTCTGTTTTTTTTCGCGGAAAAACGGAAGAAGCTAGATAGATAAATAGATGGATAGATATAGATAGATAGAGGGATACATAGATAGATAGATAGATACATACATACATAGATGCATAGAGAGATAGATAGAGAGACAGAGAGATAGATAGGTGGATAAATAGAGAGATAGAGCGATGGATGGATACATGGATGGATGGATGGATTGATGAATGAATCAATGAATGAATCAATGAATGAATAGAGGGATAGCTAGAGGGATTGATAGATAATAGATAAGAAAGACATATATAATGTCCCACTCCCCACCATTTTGTAATCTTGCACACTTTAGTGCCTTTCATGTGACACTAAAGGGTGCTTAGCCTTGTATTTTGCCAAAAAATAAATAAATGTTTAAAAAAAACGACGTGGGGTCCCCCCTATCTTTTGTAGACAGCTAGAGTAAAGCAGACGGTTACAGCCTGCACACCACAGCTGGCAGCTTTACCTTGGCTGGTAATCCAAAACAGAGGGCACCCCACACTGTTATTTTAAATTAAATAAATAATTTAAAACAAAAAACATGGGGTCCCCCCCCAAATTGATCACCAGCCAAGGTAAAGTGGACGGCTGAGGTCTGGTATCCTCAGACTAGGGAGGTCCGCGGTTCTTGGACCCCCCAGCCTAAAAATAGCAGGCTGCAGCTACTCCAAAAGTGGGACATCAATTAGATGCGCTAATCCTGGTCCTTTGCCCCAGCTCATCCTGATGCCCTGGTGCAGTGGCAAACGGGGTAATATATGGGATTGATACCAGATGTGTAATGTCACCTGGCATCAAGCCCTGGGGTTAGTGATGTCACAGCATCTATCAGATACCCGACATCACTAACACAGTCAGTAATAAAAAAAAATTGATGACATAACTGTTATCTGAAAAAACACTCCCCAACACATTCCCTCTTTCACCAATTTATTGGAAAGAAAAATCAAATCCGGGTCCAGCGTAATCCAATAAGGGGGTCCCACGATGATCCATACTCACTGTCCCAGTCAATGAAGAACAGAATGTTCCCCATTGGCTGGGAGAGCAGTGCAGTGACCTGAGCTAACATCATGAGGTCAGCCTAGGTCACTGCAGTGCATAACCAGTGCTGACGTCAGGAGGTTATCTAGGTACATTACCTGCGGGGATGGAAGCCGCTGCACTTTTGACGTCAGTGCTGGTCACTGAGATCAATGACCATCGCGTTCACAAGCGAACTGTCGTGGGAGCTCGTGACGTCACCGCTAGTTATAGTCTCGGGCCGCCCGCGAGAGGTGATCTGAGAACACGGCGGGCATAGAAGTCAGTGACAAGCGCTGATGTCAGGAGTGCAGGAATTCATCACTGCAGGTAATGATACTTTACTAACCTCCTGATGGCAACGTTCATCATCCCCGCAGCTTCTCACACTGCAGCGTGGGCAGATGCTGACACTGCTGTGCAGGCAGCTGCTGACACTGCATTGCGAGCAGATGCAGACACACTGCAGTGTGAGCAGCTGGGGGGCTGGTGCAGGAGCAGGACACAGACTGCAGGGGCACCAGACGGAAGTAACATGGAAGGGGATTTTGCAAATTTATTGACTTGTATTGAGCCACGGTCCTTTATTATGGAACAGAATAGGACAGTTCCATAATAACGGAATGGACATACGGCATCCAATGTGTTTTTTGTAGGATCGGATGCACACGGAAGTGCTTCCGTGTGCCATCCGATCCTACACCAAGGACATTGGAAAGATCGTCCTGTCAGTAGGTCCGCAAAAAAACAGGAATTGAACAGGACAGACGGAATGGTGATCTGAATGAACCCTTAAGCTGGTGTCACACTAAACGACAGCGACAACGACGTCGCTGTTACGTCACCATTTTCGGTGACGTAACAGCGACCTTGTAAGTCGCTGTTATGATCGCTGCTTAGCTGTCAAACACAGCAGAAGCAGCGATCATAAGGTCGCTGTGCTACATGTTCAGGGAGCAGGGAGCCGCGCTTAGCGCTGGCTCCTTGCTCTCCTGCAGCACACATCGAGTTAATTAACCCGATGTGTGCTGCAGCTACATGTCACAGTTCAGAGAGCAGGGAGCCGCGCTTAGCGCTGGCTCCTTGCTCTCCTGCAGCACACATCGGGTTAATTAACCCGATGTGTGCTGCAGCTACATGTCACAGTTCAGAGAGCAGGGAGCCGCGCTTAGCGCTGGCTCCTTGCTCTCCTGCAGCACACATCGGGTTAATTAACCCGATGTGTGCTGCAGCTACATGTCACAGTGCAGAGAGCAGGGAGCCGCGCGCACTGCTTAGCGCTGGCTCCTTGCTCTCTTTGCTACAGTATGCATCGGGTTAATTACCCGATGCATACTGCAGCCACATGTCACAGTGCAGGAGCCGGCACTGGCAGCAAGAGCGGAGGCTGGTAACCAGCGTAAACATCGGGTAACCAGGGAAAGGTCTTCCCTTGGTTACCCGATGTTTACGCTGGTTACAGCTTACCGCAGCTGCCAGTGCCGGCTCCTGATCGCTTCATTTCGTCGCTCTCTCGCTGTCACACACAGCGATGTGTGTGTCACAGCGGGAGAGTGACGACCAAAAAATGAAGCTGGACATTCAGCAACGACCGGCGACCTCACAGCAGGGGCCAGGTCGTTGCTGGATGTCACACACAGCGACAGCGACGGGACGTCGCTGCAACGTCACAGAAAATGGTGACGTAGCAGCGACGTCGTTGTCGTCGTCGTTATGTGTGACACCAGCTTTAAAGTGGTTTTCTGGTTTTGGAAACCCATTCCCTGGATTGTTTGTTTGAAACAAATAAACTGCTTTATTGTCTCTCTCCCCAGGCCTGCTATTGTCTGCAACGCTGATGTCATGTCACAATGTTGGCGTTGCAACCAATCAATTATAGACAGCAGGCACAACAGCAGTTTCTAATTTTTATAACAAAAAGGAAGCATCAGATATCAAGAGGATGTGAGCAGTTAGTATCATGTAAGGGGTACTTACATGAATACATCACTAGAACCATCATAAGTACATTAATGCATCCCTGGAATAAAGTTTTAAGGATTTAATGAGGATTTGGTGAGATTATACTGCTCAAAAATAAATCTGAACATATGCTAATTTACACTGTTTTTGGATAAGAATCTCGCCAAAATCTTCTCATAATCTCAAAACAAAGTTTTGAAGATTTTTACATTTTAACTTAGCCGTGAAGCTTGTTTTGGATTGTTAAATGTGTAAAGGATCAGATCCACTGTCATTACATAAGTGCAGCACCAGAATCACCATCCGTAAATGAATGCAACACCAGAATCAGCATCAGTACATGAATGCAGCTCAGGAACTACTATCAGTACATAAATGCAGCGCAAGAACCATCAGCACATGAATACAGCACCTGAACCAAGGTCAGCACATAAATGCACAGCCGGAACCACCCTCGGCACATGAATACAAAGCCAGAACCAGGTTCTTCACATGAATACAAAGCTAGAACCAAGGTCAGCACATGAATGCACTGCCAGAACCACCCTCAGCACATGAATGCAATGCCACAACCATCGTTAGCACATGAATTCAAAGCCAGAACCAAGGTCAGCACATGACTTCAATGCCAGAACCACCATCAGCACATAAACGCTGAGCCAGAACTACCATCAGTACATGAATAAAAAACCAAGTTTAGCCCAATGTACAATTGTATTGCACAAACCTACAACTAACAAGTAGTCCTGAAAAATTGTAAGGAGATGCTGGGAGTTGGGAGTTGTTATCAGGCATAATCAGACTGCGGAGCATACAGGAACCACAGTATTGATGAGATTCAGGCAGTATCAAAATTGTTTACATGCAAGTACTTTATAGGTGATGTCATCTCTAATCAGAGTTGTTCACGTGTCTTGTGTCTCCATGAAGTAAAGACGCCATGATGAGATGTCGCGCACAGAGCTTGACTGTCTACATTTCCCTCTTCTCCACCTTCCGCAGGGCTTCCCAACATGGCTCTCTTAAAAATAAAAGTATCATTATACTGCCCCATAATTGTCTCCTATTCTGCACTCCTGAAGAAATAACTGCTGTGCTTCCTTCACAAAATATCCCCTCCACAAACTAAACCTCTCCAACATATTCCTCTACAGGCTCCCCCTCTCCATCATATTCCCCCACGTTGCCCCCCTTTATCATATTCCTTCCCAGGCTGCCCTTCTCCATCATATTCACCCCATGCTGCCTCTCTCCATCATATCCCCCCCAGACTGCCCCTATCCATCGTATCCCCCCCAGGCTGCCCTTCTCCATCCTATTCCCCCCATGCTGCCCTACTCCATCCTAATAACCCCCACACAGCTGCCCCTCTCCATAATATCCCTGCTTCTCACACACGCGCGCACACACACACACACACACACAGTTCCTCTCCAAAATATTCCTCCCCACACTGCTCCAGTACAAAATCCCCCCTTACAGACACACACTGCCCATCTGTATACAGTACTCCCTCCACTTTCTCTTGCAAAGCTGTGCCTCCTTTCACCCATCTTGTATCTTGTGCCCTAATCCCCTCCCCTCTCATCCACATTGATAAAACGCTTCATCTTCAGCTTACCGGTACCCGACGTGTCTCTGAGCGCCGTGTGTTGACGTCAGCAATGTACTGACATCATAATGCTGTCATACTTCAGGGCTCAGTCACGGTGCTACACTGATCAGGAAGCAGGGACCAATGTAGGACTCCCACATCTCGCGGGCTCCATCTACGTCCACTGTCTAATCAGCAGGACCAGGGTGCGGCACAGAGCAGGCCACCCCCTGCTCCTGCTGATTTTAGCTGTGTAGCACAGCATGATTGTGCTCAAGGCAAACTAATGCTGTTTGCCATTCATGCAGCAGAAGAGAGAGTGTCCGTAGATCGAGCGGCCCACTACAGAGACCGGCCCTTCTGGAATTTGCCAATTTTGCCAGCAATGCACAATAACAAAAAACAACTTCTTCAATCAACAACTTTTATTTATCTTAAATGACCACTCCAGCAGTTTTCAATCTAAGATCCTTGCCCCTATTCATACTCACTCTCCAGCATCTTCACTTTTTATCACCGATGCTACAGTAATCTCCGGCAGTTTGTGAGCTCCCAAATCACGCCACTGATTCATGGAGCGAACCGGAGGTCACTCTTCAATGCAAGTTTATGAGAGCTTCGTTCTGGCTCTGATAGTGTTGAGACATACAGTGAGTAGGGAAAGTATTTAGACCCATTTAAATTATTCACTCTTTGTTTCATTTCAGCCATTTGGTAAATTCAAAAAAGTTCATTTTTTTCTCATTAATGTACACTCTGCACCCCATCTTCACAGAAAGGAAAACAGTAATCTAGACATTTTTACAAATGTATTAAACAAGAAAAACTGAAATATCACATGGTCATAAGTTTTCAAACCCTTTCCTCAGACACTCATATTTAAGTCACATGTTGTCCATTTCCTTGTGATCCTCCTTGAGATGGTTCTACTCTTTCATTGGAGTCCAGCTGTGTTTGATTAAACTGATAGGACTTGATTTGGAAAGGGACACACCTGTCTATATAAGACCTCACAGCTCACAGTGCATGTCAGACCAAATGAAAATCATGATGTCAAAGGAACTGCCCAAGGAGCTCAGAGACAGAATTGTGGCAAGGCACAGATCTGACCAAGGTTACAAAAGAATTTGTGCAATACTCAAGGTTCCTAAGAGCACAGTGGTCGCCATAATCCTTAAATGGAAGAAGTTTGGGACCACCAGAATTCTTCCTAGACCTGGGTGTCCAGCCAAATTGAGCAATTGTGGGAGAAGAGCCTTGGTGAGAGAGGTAAAGAGGAACCCCAAGATCACTGTGGCTGAGCTCCAGAGATGCAGTAGGGAAATGAGAGAAAGTTCCATAAAGTCAGCTATCACTGCAGCTTTCCACCCGTCGGACCTAAAAGGCAGAATGGCCCGATGGAAACCTCTCCTCAGTGCAAGACATATGAAAACTCGCGTAGAATTTGCAAAAAAAACAAATGAAGGACTCCCAGACTATGAAAAATAAGATTCTCTGGTCTGATGAGACAAAGAACTTTTTGGTGATAATTCTAAGCATTTTGTGTGGAGAAAACAAAGCACTGCTCATCACCTGCCCAATACAATCCCAAGTGAAACCTGGTGGTGGCAACATCATGCTATGGGGGTGTTTTTCAGCTGAAGGGACAGGACAACTGATTGAAGGAAAAATGAATGCAGCCAAGTACAGAGACATCCTGGAAGAAAACCACTTCCAGAGTGGAGTGCTCTGGACCTCAAGGCCCAATCACACACAACGACTTACCAGCGATTCCAAAAACGATGTGACCTGATAGGGATCGCTGGTAAGTTGCTGGGAGGTCGCTGGTGAGATGTCACACAGTCAGACCTTACCAACGATGCAGGAACAATACAGGTCACAGTAGCGACCTGTATAATGATCTCGGCAGTCACTGTGACCCTGTCACACAGTGTCAAACACAGCAATGTGTCCTGCCCAGCAGGACATCGCCTTTGAAGAAAATGGCCTGGACCATTAGGCAACGACTAGAGATCTCACAGCAGGGGCCTGATCACTGGTAGGTGTCACACATAATGAGATCGCTAATGGGATCGCTACTGCATCACAGAAACCATGGCCAAAAGTTCACCTTCCAACAAGACAATGACCCTAAGCACACAGCTAAGATAACAAAGAACAACTCTGTGACCATTCTTGACTGACCCAACCAGAGTCCTGACTTAAACCCAATTGAGCATCTCTGGTAACACCTGAAAATGGCTGTACACCAACGTTCACGATCCAACCTGACAGAACTGGGGAGGATCTGCAAGGAAGAATGACAGAGGGTCCCCCAATCCAGGTGTGAAAAACTTGTTGAATCATTCCCAAGAAGACTTATGGCTGAACTAGCTCAAAAGGATGCTGTTGGGACCAGGAGGACGGGTAGGCCCGGGAGGTGGATCCACTGGACTGAGCACCCCACCGAAGGCAAGGTGCCCGGTAGCCGGAGCACTACGGGTAGCAGGACAGTCCGATCAGAGGAGTGGAGTGAAGAAGTCCCTGGGACCACGGAGTACCTTTCTGAAGGTAGTCCGGGTGACGGAGCTCAGGTTCGGAGGCCGGGATGATGTCAGGCAGAGTCCGGAACCAGCTGAGCGAGGAGGTCGGTCACCACACGGATCCAGGGATCGGAGATGGTAGGGACTGACGGGATGGCGAACAGTCACCGTTCAGGGTTCTGGAACCGTCAGGACCGGTTGGCGAGACAGGAGCGGCTCTACAAGAGAGATAGGTAAGTACGGGACAAGGCACAGGGGGACCTGACTCCTAGCTTAGCAAACACGAAGAACAGGCCCCGCCCACTTGGAAAGGAACCCCCTATATACCCTGTACCTGAATCTTCAATATCCTGTTGGAGGACGCTGGCCCTTTAAGAGAGGGTCAATGACCGCGCGCGAGCCCTAATGTGCATGCGCGAGGCCCGGGTGCCAGAAGCCAGAGCAGGAAGCGGTGCACAGGAGGGCAGGAGTGCCGGGCTGGCTCAGCGTTGCAGACGGGTGCCGGGAGCGGGGACCGGGTTGCCTGGAGGATGCAGGTGAGAGAGCATGGAGGCTGTGGAGCGGGGGACCGGGGAGCAAGGCACGGGAGCGGTGGAGCGTGACATGGGAGCGGGGAAGCGTGGCAGGTGAGCCGGGGAGCGTGGCAGGGGAGCCGGGGAGCGTGGCAGGGGAGTCGGGGAGCGTGGCACGGGAGCCGTGGAGCGTGGCACGGGAGCTGGGAAGCGTGACAGATGCTTCTCCTCAATAGTGAGCAAAGCATCTGAATACTTATAACCATGTAATATTTCAGTTTTTCTTGTTTAATAAATTAGCAAAAATTTCTACATTTCTGTTTTTTTCTGTCAAGATGGGGTGCACAGTGTACATTATTGAGAAAAAAAATGAACTTTTTTGAATCTACCAAATAGCTGTAATTAAACAAAGAGTGAAAATTTTAAAGGGGTCTGAATACTTTCCGTACCCACTGTACCTTTTGACTACCAGCCATGCCATGAATAAGCCATGAATAAGACGCTCTGGTCGAAACGCGTTGGTTTACACGCATAATACTTGTGCCTCTGTGCTCACTGGACCACATTTTGTTTTTACTCGTCTAATAAAAGCAAGTTTTAATCCACTGCTCTCCTTGATGCTGGATATCTGCCTTTTTTGAAGTTGTCTTTCCGCCCGGGCCAGGGCGTTCCCTGCATCGGTTGGAGTCCGGGAGTGAAGAGGGGTGAGCTGACTATGGTTCTTGTTTATTCACTGTACCTTTTGACTACCAGCCAGTCAAGAGTTGTGGTCATAAGATGAAACAGTGGGACTAGGGTAGCACCAATAAAAGTAAAGACACTGCTCTGAAGGTTGACTATATGAATAGGGTCAGGGACTTTGGATTAACTCCTTTACGACCTTGGACGCACCTATACGTCATATCTGTCCCATTGATGCGAGCACATGTCTGCTGATCTGATTAGACGACATGTGCAGCTAACAGGTGATCCAGCTGTGCCTGTTGACTAGTTAGATTCTGCTGTCAGAGTTTGGCCCCGTGATGTGATTATGGGGCACCAATGGGTTGTCATGACAGCCAGGGGTCAGCTGATGACCCTTGTCACTGTCATGATGTGCTTCCTGTGAATGCCAGCAGACCACGGCATTCACAGGAGAACAGCATATCTGCTGTTCAGAAGGATGCTGAAGCATCACTTTGACAGCAGAAGTGATCGGAGTATATCAACTTCAGGTCCCAGGGGACTAGTAAAATGAATAAAAAAAAAATAAAAATTAAGAATATGATTTTTTTAAAAAAAAATAAATAAAAGTTCAAATTACCCACCTTTTACCCCATTGAAAATAAAACAGTAAAAACAGAATACACATATATAATATCAACGGGTTCAGAAATGCCCGATATATCAAAATAAGGGCTGGGCGGACCCGAACTTGAAAGTCCGAATCCGCGCGGTTTTAAAGCTGCCCAGGTGCCGGATTCGGGCCCGGGATTCCGGGTGTTTGATCCGGATCTGGCACTCGAGAAAATAAAAAAATAAAGGAAAAATAAAGAAAATAATAATGAAGCAAGCGTTTTATACTTACCCAGGCTCCTTCCTGGCTGTGCGCTGCTCTAGCCCGGCTGTACGATGCTCCCACGCTGCTGTACGCTGCTCCTGCTGCCTCCCTGTGCCACTTATTTCATATGCATGGCTTTCCCCGCCCACCGGCCAGCCTGGCATTTGTGATTGGTTGCAGTCAGACGTGCATCTCCCTGCATCCAGTCACCTCTCATCGCGGCTCATTCATTCTCTGGAGCTCACAGCGTGCAGTCTTGTTCTTTAGCCGCTCACTGTGGTATTCACATGTAGCAGAGCTGAATCGTCATGGGACCTCTTGTGGATTACGTTGGACTTGCAGGGGTGTGTTGTGATTAATAAAGTGGTGAAAGAGGGTGGGTTTTGTATTTTATTCCAAATAAAGGATTTTTTTGGTGTTTGTTTACTTTCATTTACAGATTAATTATGCGGGTGTCATAGACTCCTGCCATCATTAATTTAGGGCTTAGTAACAGCTGTGTGCTGTTATTAACTTCTTATTATCCCGATTGCCACCGCACCAGGGCAACAGAAAGAGCCAGTAAACCGTCGGGCTCATCACATCAAATGGATGCGGCTGGAGGCTAAGAATACCAGTCCCCAGCTGTGGGACTTTATCTTGGCTGGGTATGAAAATTGGGGGGACCGCACGTCGGTTTTTTAAATCATTTATTTAAATAATTAAGAAAAAAAAAGCCGCATGTGGATCCTTTTAGGCCGGAGTCACATTTGCGTGGGACTTGCACGAGTCTCGCATCGCATCACCCAGCTTGGCTACACACTCTCCAGACAGGAGTGGGTCGGCTGCATGTAATTCTTTGCAGCTGCACACTCATATCTGGACAGCGTCATGCCATGCCGGGTGATGCGATTCATGACTCGCACAAGTGTGACTCTGATGGTGCGCTCACAAAAACCGTATGACTTGGACGAGTCTCACATTGCATCACCTGGTAGCCGCACACTCTCCGGACACAAGTGTGGAGCTGCATAGAACTACATGCAGATGCATGCTCCTGTTAGGATAGTGTGCGGCTGCCGGGTGATACAATGCGAAACTTGCACAAGTGTGTGACTCTGGCCTTATGGTGAACTCACACGAGTCTCTCATCGCATCACCCGGCAGCCACACACTCTCCTGACAGGAGCGTGCATCTGCATGTATGTTTATGCAGCTGCACGATCATGTCAGGAGAGTGTGCGGGTAAAGTTGAGCGATGTTCGTTTCAAACTGTTTGCCAATTTCAAATTCGAGTGATTTTGGACGGTGTTCGAGTCGTTCGACGAACTCAAATGATTTGCTTCAAATTCGGCAGTTCGAGTTACCATTCCATAATGGTTCGATCACCAAAAGCGTGGCTTTTCACAGTAAGGCTATGTGCGCACGTTGCGTATCTGCATACGTCCTGCGTCCCCAGCACAATCCCTCTCTCCTTCCTACTCACTGATCACGGGCGCAGCGCTGCTCGGCTGTCACAAAGCTCCGGCGGCTTTTACTGTTTTGAAAATGGCTGCAGGTATTCCCTGCTTTACCCGCCCACCGGCGCCCATGATTGGTTGCAGTCAGACACTCCCCCACAATGAGTGACAGCTGTCTCACTGCAACCAATCACAGCCGCCGGCGGGCGGGTCTATATCGTGCAGTAAAATAAATAAATAAATAAATAATAAAAAACACTACGGTTCCCCCCAATTTTGATACCAGCCAGGATAAAGCCACATGGCTGGAGGTTGGTATTGTCAGGATGGGGAGCGCCACGTTATTGGGAGCCCACCACCCTAACAATATTACCCATTAGCCGCCCAGAATTGCCACATACATTAGATATGACAGTCCCGGGACTCTACCCGGCTCATCCCGAATTCCCCTGGTGTGGTGGCAATTGGGGTAATAAGGAGTTAATCGTGGCAGGTGTCTCCCCAAGATACCTTCCATGATTAACGTGTAAGTGAAAGTAAATAAACACACACAATGAAAAATCCTTTATTTGGAATAAAAGACAAAAAACACCCTCTTTCACCATTTTATTAAAATCCCCAAATACCCCTCCAGGTCCGGCGTAATCCACGAGGTCCCGCGACGCATCCAGCTCTGCTACATGAAGCTGACAGGGAGCGCCGTAACACACGAGCGCTCTGTGTCAGATCCACGTAGCAACTGAAGTGAGCCGCGCTGTCAGCGGCGATGTCACTGAGGTAATGCCTGCGTGTGCGGTGATGATGGTTGTTGTAGTGCCTGCGTGTGTGCGGTGATGAGTGCGGTAGTGCCGATGTTTGCCCTCCCATCCATCCATCCATCCATCCCTCCATCCTTCATCCCTCCATTCATCCCTCCCTCCATCCATCCCTCTATCCATCCATCCATCCCTCCATCCATCCATCCCTCCCTCCATCCATTCATTCATCCATCCCTCCATCCATCCATCCCTCCATCCATTCATCCATCTCTCCATCCCTCCATCCATCCCTCCATCCCTCCTTCCATCCATTTATCCCTCCCTCCATCCCTCCCTCCATCCCTCCCTCCATCCCTCCATCCATCCCTCTATCCCTCCATCCATCCCTCTAGCCATCCATCCACCTATTCATCCCTCCATCCATCCATCCCTCCATCGATCCCTCCATCCATTCATCCATCCCTCCATCCCTCCATCCATCCCTCCATCCCTCCATCCATCCCTCCCTCCATCCATTCATCCCTCCCTCCATCTCTCCATCCCTCCCTCCATCTCTCCATCCATCCCTCCATCCATCCCTCCATCCCTCCATCCATCCCTCCCTCCATTCATTCATCCCTCCCTCCATCCCTCCCTCCATCTCTCCATCCCTCCCTCCATCTCTCCATCCATTCATCCATCCCTTCATCCCTCCCTCCATCCCTCTATCCCTCCATCCATCCCTCTATCCATCCATCCATCCATCCCTATGCTTTTCATTAGAGGCAGTGGCTCAATGGATAGAGCTACTACCTAAGGAGAATTAGTTCACGAGTTTGAGTCCCGACTGTCCCGGTAAAGAATTGAATTTAATTTATTTTTAAATTATAATTTTTTTATTTTTTTTATTTTTTTAAATTATAATTATTTATTTATTTATAATTTAATTTAATTATGCACTGAGGGGAGGATCCGGACATCAGCTGTGAGCCACGGGACACACCTCTAAAATCGGAGCAGTTCACGGAATGAGGCTGCATTGCTCTCTCCTCTCTCTCTTCTCTCTTCTCTCTCTCTTTTCTCTCTCTTCTCTCTCCTCTCTCTCTTCTCTCTCTCTCTCCTCTCTCTTCTCTCTCTCTTCTCTCTCTCTCCTCTCTCTCTACTCTCTCTTCTCTCTCTCCTCTCTCTCTCCTCTCTCTCTCTTCTCGCTCTCTCTTTTCTCTTCTCTCTCATTTCTCTTTCTCTCTTCTCTCTCATTTCTCTTTCTCTCTTCTCTCTCTCGTCTCTCTCTCTCTTTTCTCTCTCTTTTCTCTCTCTCTCTCTTTTCTCTCTCTCCTTTCTCTCTCTCTCTTTTCTCTCTCTCTCTTTTCTCTCTCTCAAACCTGGCGATGATCAGCTGATGCGGTCACCTTACGGAATCAGCTGACACTATCTAAGTCGAGCGGTGAAGCTGGCTTTTTACCGCCCGGCCGGCTAAACTATCAGTGTAACGCCTGCCTGGATCAACAGACTCAGGTGGGATGTAATGGACAGACTAGAGGGAAGCCACTCCCCAAGCAGGACCCCCAGAACCCTGAAACCCTTTAACCCCTATACAGGAATTTGGAATTACACAGGGCCCTGGAGATCACTACCTATGTAAGGCTGCAGTCCGATGAGAGTAGTCGTCAGGCAGGGTCAAACCAGGGATAGGAGAACAGAACAGGGACTGAATCGGCAGACAAGGATGTAGTCAGAAAATGTAGCAGAGGTAAAATCCGGATCGGGCAGCGAGGTACAAAAACAGCAGGCAGAAGGGTAGTCAGAAAACATGCAGAAGTCAGCACACAGGAATCACAAAACAGAATAGGGTGGATCAGGAGCCAGGAAATCAGAACTATCTCTGGCAGAGGTGAGCAGACAGGAGGGGAGCTAAGAAGGGTGTGGTGTCTTCCCATTGGCTGTAGCTGAACGCTGGCAACTTCGGCTGGAAGACACACGCCACCCACAGTCAGCCAGTGGTACTGCAGATCCCAATATAACCCAGCCCAGTGGATGATCGGAGCCTGCACCCACCGGTGCCGCTGGCATCGACTCCTCTCCCATCACCAGCACCATCCACGGCAGGAACATGGCGTCGCCTGGCGATCGGAGCAGAAGTCGCTGGAGCGGACTCCGGTGGTGACGTAACAATCAGCTGCTGCTGTCGGACAGGAGTCTGCACAGAAGTGTGTAGTGTTTTTTTTTGGTTTTTTTTTGCACTGATGCATCAGCTCATTGTATAAAAACCGTTTATACAATCAGCTGTTGTGTCATGTGATTCAGGCCCTTGAACCTGACACATCATCTGATCGCTTTGCCTTCCAGCAAACCGATCAGATGATATTGGATCCGAATTGGACGGCGCGGGACCCTTGACCCAGGATTACTGCGGAGGGGGGTTCTTTATTTCAATAAAGATGGAGTCACAAATTGTGTTGTGTTTTATTTCTAATAAAAATATTTTTCTGTGTGTTGTGTTTTTTTTTATCTGTACTAGAAATTCATGGTGGCCATGTCTAATATTGGCGTGACACCATGAATTTCGGGCTTAGGGCCAGTTGATAATATACAGTTAGCCCTAACCCCATTATTACCCAGCGAGCCACCCATCACCAGGGCAGCCAGAAGAGTTGGATACAGCGCCAGAAGATGGCGCTTCTATGAAGCGCCATTTTCTGGGGCTACTGCGGACTCCAATTCGCAGTAGGGGTGCCCAGAAAGCTTGGGCACCCTGGGTTGCGGATTCCAATCCTCAGCTGCCTAGTTGTACCTGGCTGGACACAAAAATTGGGCGAAGCCCATGTCATTTTTTTTTTTTTTTAATTATTTCATGAAATTCATGAAATAATTAAAAAAAAAGGGCTTCACTATATTTTTGGTTCCCAGCCGGGTACAAATAGGCAGCTGGGGGTTGGGGGCAGCCTGCTGTACCTGGTTAGCATACAAAAACATGGCGAAGCCCACATAATTTTTTTGGGGGGCAAAAAACTACTGCATACAGTCCTGGATGGAGTATGCTGAGCCTTGTAGTTCTGGAGCTGCTGTCTGCTCTCCTGCATACACTAGTGAATGGAGCATGCTGAGCCTTGTAGTTCTGCAGCTGCTGTCTGCTCTCCTCCATACAGACAGACAGCAGCTGCAGAACTACAAGGCTCAGCATCCTCCATCCAGGACTGTATGCTGGAGGGAGAGGCAGGGGGAGCAGAACTGCAAGGCTCAGCATACTTCATCCACTAGTGTATGCAGGAGATTAGACAGCAGCTGCAGAACTACAAAGCTCAGCATACTGCATCCAGATCTGTATCCTGGAGGGAGAGACATGGGGAGCAGAACTACATGGCTCAGCATGCTCCATTCACTAGTGTATGCAGGAGAGCAGACAGCAGCTGCAGAACTACAAGACTCAGCATACTCCATCCAGGACTGTATGCAGGAGTTTTTTGCCCACAAAAAAATGACGTGGGCTTCGCCATATTTTTGAATGCTAGCCAGGTACAGCAGGCAGGTACGGCTGCCCCCAACCCCCAGCTGCCTATTTGTACCCGGCTGGGAACCAAAAATATAGGGAAGCCCTTTTTTTAATTATTTCATGAATTTCATGAAATAAAAAAAAAACGACGTGGGCCTTGCTCAATTTTTGTGTCCAGCCAGGTACAACTAGGCAGATGGGGATTGGAATCCGCAGGCCAGGGTGGCCCAAGTTTTCTGGGCCGCCCCCACTGTGAATTTCAGTCCGCCATCTTCTGGCACTGTATCCAACTGTTCCAGTGGCCCTGGTACTGGGTGGCACGCTGGGTAATAAGGGGTTAATACCAGCTTTGTTTTACTAGCTGGTATAAAGCCCAAGATTCTTAATGTCAGGCCAAGTTTGACCCGGCCATTAAGAATCTTCAGTAAAGGGTTAAAAATAGACATCACACAGAGAAAAAATACTTTATTAGAAATAAATACACAGACACTTTATTAGAAATAAATACACAGACACACTTAAGGACTCCATCTTTATTACTCCATCTCACCCCTCCACGATCCTGATCATCTGTCTGAGAGAGAGAGAGAGACAGAGAGAGAGAGATACAGAGATTTCTGTACTGACCGTGCCAGGCTGTTTTCTGGGCATGCTCAGTACAGAAAATAGGATCCTGTCTATCAGAAGCGGTGACTTCCGGTACAGCAGGATCCAGCGCACATTGAACTACATTGCAGGTACCGCCGCAATCTAACAGATCCAGTGAAATGCAGTATTTTGACCAAGGGCAAAGATGCAACAAGTAGCGTTTTTGAAACACAGTAAAATAGCGCAAAACAATGGATCCAGTGTGTGCCGCACGCAACCGCAAGTGACCGCATTCCATTGCAAATGCATTGAACTGACAATGCATTTGTAAAGGATCCAGCTTTGCGGCAAAAAAATCCATTTGTGCCACAGTTAAAAAAAAACGCTGATGTGAAAGCATCCTAAGGCCGAAAACACACTTCCGCATAAAAAACGTACGTGTCTCACGTTCCGCTTTTCGGGTCCGTGTTCCGTTTTTTAGGGGCATTTCTCCGGTACATAAGACATTCGTGTGATGGCGTATGCTGTCCGTGTGTGCGTGTGGAATGACCGTGTGTGCGTGTGGAATGACCATGTATGTGTACGTGGAATGTCTGTGTGGAATGTCCATGTGTGTGATGCACAATGTCGTTTATACATGTCGGCTGACAGCAGACAGAGTTGCGTGATGAGAATGAACTCGGGTGAACTGCACCCGACTTCATTGTCATGCCGCGTGCGGCTCTGTCTGTGTGCCGCGTACTGATTAGCTGTCACCCATGAAGGACTCAAAGTTGAACGCGAGTTACCTCAGTGACAGCACAGCTGATCGCGCGGCTCTCTTCAGTAGCTTCGTGGAGCTGGCAGGAGTGGCGGTGTCTTCTGCAGCTCCTGTCACCTTCATGAGGGCAGAGCTGGATGCGATGCTGGACCTCCGTGGATTACGCCGGACATGGAGGGGTTTTTCGGGCTTAATAAAGTGGTGAACGAGGGTATTTGTTAGTATTTTTTATTGCAAATAAAGGATTTTTTCAGGTGTGTGTCTTTATTTACTGTAACTTACAGATTACTCATGGAAGGTATCTCGGGGAGACGCCTGACATGATTAAGGATTTAGTGACAGCTATGGGCTGCCATTAACTCCTTATTACCCCAATTGCCAACGCACCAGGGCAAATCGGGAAGAGCCGGATACAGTCCCAGAACTGTCACATATAATGTATGCGGCAATTCTGGGCAGCTGCTTACTGATATTGTTAGGCTGAGGGGCTCCCCATAACGTGGAGCTCCCCATCCTGAGAATACCAGCCTTCAGCCGTATGGCTTTATCTGGCTGGTATTAAAATGGGGGGGGGACCGCACGCCGTTTTTTTTAATCATTTATTTATTTATTTTACTGCACAGTATAGACACTGATCTGACTGCAACCAATCACAGGCGCCTGTGGGCGTGGAAAGCAGGGAATATGAGATTGATTGATGAGCGGCCGGCATTTTCAAAGTAATTGTTGCCGAGTGTTCTCTGCACAGCTGTTCCTCGCCACGCTGGTGATCGGGGAGCGGTAAGTATGAGCCGGGGGAAGAAACAGACCGAGCGCCAATGTAAGTATGACTGCGAACATCATGAAAAAAGGTAAGTATACTGAATTAAAAAAACACAAAAAAAATTGTTCGTTTAAAAACGCACACGGACGAAACGTGCTGAACACGGACATACTTCGTGTGCGGTCCGTGCAGGCACGTACCCATAGACTTTAGCGGGTCCGTGCCTGCGTGCTTCCGGCCAAAAACGGACATGTCGTCCGCGTCAAAAAGCGCACACACGTACTTACCACACGGACGCAAGTTCCGTGTGATTTTACACGTGTGTGCCATCCTCCATAGAGTGACATTGGTCTCAGTGTCTCCGGTACGTGCAAATACGTACCAAACACGTACCAGAGGCACGGATGTGTGTTGCGTGCCTAAGTCATTAAGAACTGCCTCTTTCTAAATCAGGAGCATTTTACAACTGCCGTGAGGCTCCAATAATTTCTGGCATCATTTTCATTATCAGGGTGGCATAAATTGTGATGCCTTGCCTCATCACAGCAACACCCACTTCTGTCTGGAGCTGACGCAAAAACACCAAGAGTTACAACATTTTTGTGATATATATATATATATATATATATATCTCAATGTCTAGAATGGGATTTTAGCCTCTGTAGATGACCACATGTTCATAATAATTAAGGTATATAACTATTTTGTTGTGTCCCTTTGTAAAATGTTAAATCTATGTGATGCTAGTCACTACTTGGGTAGTACAAATGATAGAGTAGTCAGGAAGGCCGAGGTCTGGTAACAGAAGGGCACGTATGGACACAGGGAGTACACAGAGGCATAGTTAGGTCATGATCCGAGTGTCAGAATTCTGGGAAGGCACATAATGGATTCAGGGAGTAAACTGAGACGTGGCCAGGTAATGGTCTGAGGTCAAAAGCCGGGAGGTCATGACAGGAACAGGGAACGGGCAGAGAGAAGTCAAACAACAGTCTGGAGTCAGGAAACCAAGATCAGAACACAGGCAGGAACTCAGGCCAACAGCACAACAGTAGAACCAGAATGTAGGACTGTGAAGGTTCTGGGAGAGCATGCTCACTAAAGAAGCAGAGCAATTACCCAGAAGATGGAACACCTGAGCAATCAGCACCTCCCAGAATCAGCATGGAAGCCAGCGCTTTCAATCAACCTGCCAGACGCCCAGGAAAACACAGCAGAGCATCTCCTAATGTGCAAGATGCTCTGCACAGAAGAATTGTGACCATCTAGATATCAGACAGACATATCATGTCTTGTTAAGGTAAAAGTCAAAGCCGTTTTTTTGGCCAGGACTGATTTTATTTGTGACTGATTTTAGCTAAAAATGGATTTTAACTGGACTGTACACATTTCGGACCCATTTAAATGAATTGATTCTGTATTGTATGATCATATTTACATTTTTGTAATCCCAACATGAGACAAACTATTGAACTATATGAGTAAAGCTTTAGAAAAGTGGAAAATGACAGAATTGGCAATTTTACTCAGAGAGCTACAATGTAAGTGAAAATGTTAGATTACCTCCAGAAAGTCTCATTTGGATAATACCATTGCCACTGTCTGCAAGTTATCAATTGTTTACAAGGAGGGACAATGAATGTGCATTGTTGTGGATTCTGCAGAGGTCACTCACATTTTCCAATGGGGCCATCCTGTGCACTGCTACACTATATATACTTAGAATAGAATTGATGTCCTAGGGGCTATTGTTTTTGGACTTCGTTTGAACATGGTGCATATGAGATAAGAACTTCACAGATAACCTGATCAAACCATCAGGAATGATTGAGAAGACAATGTGGTAATGTGTTCAATGCTAGGATATGGTAGATCTAGAGAATAACTTTATTTTCATTAGCTGGCCACTTTACGTGGCTTATTTAGGTATTTTCATATAAAGAGATACATTAGAATCACATTGTTAGTTCAGTATGTGGTATGGGCATTATATGACCAGTCTGGTGTGTACACTACATTTACTACTTACACACAGCCCTCAATACCCAGGACAATCTGTTGGTTGTTGGAACCAATGAAGTTATTTTCTCCCATTCTTTTTTGCACTTGGTGGCTTGTTGCTTAACAAGTCCAAAGTTCACCTAGTGTTTGAGCGATAAACAGAGCCAATAAATGAGTGTGTTGTCACTAGCAGAAAAAAAGGGAAAATGAGCCCAGCCTCCATTCTCCTCCTCTCTTGGCACCCTGGATGATGGTGTTGCCTTCCCACTCATTTGCATGTGTTATGATGTCCCATGGAGGAGAGCATGTCTGCTTAGAAGTAGAAGCTGGCCCTGTGTAGGAGTTTCCTGAGAGTTTTCTGTAGGCACCAGAAGAACAGGTGCTCAGTGCCAGGGGATTGATTCATTTTTCCTTCACCTTCTCCCTCCCTCCCCTGTCCTTGTAAAATGGTCTCCAAATTATCGTCTTTGCAGCAGGAACTACTCAATGCTCTCCTGAACTCCGGGATAACCAAGGACATGCTCATTCAAGCCCTGGAGGACCTTATCCCCACACCCAGCTTTGGGGTGAAGCTGGAGAACTTACACATGTCTCCTGGGCACGACCCCGACACCAAGCCTGTCTTCCACACTCTCACTAATGGGCACCACAAGGGCAAGCTTTCTGCAGATGAGGGCTCAGAGGATGGGGAGGACTTTGACACCCCACCAATCCTCAAAGAGCTGCAGTCCCTCAACACAGAAGAGGCGGCGGAGCAGAGGGCCGAGGTGGACAGAATGCTGAGGTGAGGACTGGGGCCAAGTGTGCCTCCAACACAGACAGCACCCCTCCATTGTGCCCAGACAGCACCCCTCCATTGTGCCCGGCCAGCACCCCTCCATTGTGCCCGGCCAGCACCCCTCCATTGTGCCCGGCCAGCACCCCTCCATTGTGCCCAGCCAGCACCCCTCCATTGTGCCCGGCCAGCACCCCTCCATTGTGCCCAGCCAGCACCCCTCCATTGTGCCCGGCCAGCACCCCTCCATTGTGCCCGGCCAGCACCCCTCCATTGTGCCCAGCCAGCACCCCTCCATTGTGCCCGGCCAGCACCCCTCCATTGTGCCCGGCCAGCACCCCTCCATTGTGCCCGGCCAGCACCCCTCCATTGTGCCCGGCCAGCACCCCTCCATTGTGCCCGGCCAGCACCCCTCCATTGTGCCCGGCCAGCACCCCTCCATTGTGCCCGGCCAGCACCCCTCCATTGTGCCCAGCCAGCACATGCGTTCATACAGTGGGTGTGTGGGTGCGTGTATGTGAACATCATATATGTATATACATAGGCCAGTGTTATTTTAATTACAACATTATGAAACTATTTACAGATGAAGACAATTTGTGACTACATAATCTGCCTTCTTATTTACTGTATTGTTATATTATATAGTGGTTTTATTACACTATAGATAAAACTATATAGAGTTATAGATAACTAATGTGATAGGCATTTTATATTGATTACTATATATTACATTATACATTGTTATTTATATAAACAAGAAATGATAGGAACAT